>NC_139236.1:59521726-60020359 GCF_977018435.1 Lepisma saccharinum | reverse complement strand
ACTCACGTCAGAAGGCAAAAGTTTGTCCTGTGGCTTATGACATCGTATGTGTGTGTGTGTGTGTGTGTGTGTGTGTGTGTGTGTGTGTGTGTGAGAGAGAGAGTATTTATGTATGCATTAATTATGCGACAGATATTATCACTTTCGATTTCCAAAATGGAAATCTAGGGTAATTGTCAGTTGGTTGATACAGCCACCAAGGTTCTTAATGCACTTGAAAAAAAAAGTAGAGGTTCTTTTAACTTATCAATGTACACATACCATAGTACGACTTGTCCTTGACATCCTCAGCTAGAATCCAGAATAAAGCAACAATCATAGTCAGGACGCCAACGGCCAGCGCGAAGAACAGGACAATTGGAACATTGAGGCCGATGCTGTTGAAGACGTAGCAAACGGGGGAAGGCCAATAGTCCAACCAACAATACTAAGGCCGTGTTTTTCCATTTTATTTCTTGTTCACCCATTCTCCAAGAACAGTTACCTGAAAATAACATAATAAATGACTGAGTTAAATTTACGAAGTTTCAAATACTACCACCACACTAATTGTTAAAATTGTTCTACAGCAGACAGTTTGCATAGATATAACTTCTCCACATTTGACCTCTTTCATCATCAGAGCACGCAGGGAAAACGTTGAAGAGGTTGGGAACATAGGCGTAACGTTGGGTGCAATGGGGGCAATTTTCTCTCAAAGTTATCAGGTTTACTAAGATTTACAAGTTAATGGAACTTTTGTTAACCTTATCGGACCGGAGGAACCAAGTAATGAGTATTTTTTATGATTTCGCAAATATAACAGATTTTAGCAAAATAGACCTCTTTTTATGGGATAGATGGGCTTTTTTTCCGCCTCCCTCAAAGTTAAGCCCCAATTAGATTCTGCCCCCACCCCCCAAAGTTAGGTCTCACTCAAGTTACGCCCATGGTGGGAAGCTTAACAAATTAACGACTTTCCACACACATCCACAATGTCATATATGGACAGCTTTATGATTAAACTATTGTTAATTGTTCACGCTTTATTAGCCCCCATTAGTTTTATTGTTTCGCGAGTATTTCGGGGCGGGGGTTGAAATCCCTTCTAGGCACGCTCTCTGTTTCACAAGTGTGTTTGTGTCTCACCAAAAAGTTTTCCATTAGCCTGCTAGTTACGTACGAGATGTCTAAGTTATATTATTTGCAATATTTATAGTTGAGTAAATATTCGAAATGATATTCCTAAACAACACTAGACAACAAATATTGCTTTTCTTTTGTTTGTATTTGAAGCCGTGCTAGAAGTGAGGGGGTGAGAATGTGGGGGGATGGTATCCATCTTAGCTAGCAAAATTTTCGTGAAGCATCACCCCTGTTGT
The DNA here is from genome assembly GCF_977018435.1 of Lepisma saccharinum. NCBI lineage: Eukaryota > Metazoa > Arthropoda > Insecta > Zygentoma > Lepismatidae > Lepisma > Lepisma saccharinum. Next base: position 60,018,998 of record NC_139236.1, on the reverse strand, counting down.
CTCATTGTCACCATGTTAGAACATAGGAGACTACATCGAGTTCACATTTCCCACTTCATGCGCTGATTTGAAGTGAATTTAGACAATCTCTACGCCTTTGCTAATGCTGGTCATGAACAGAAATTAAATATTATTTAAGATATACAAGATACAGTATGTTATGTATACACACGAGGATTGTTCGAAGTTCAAATTTATATTTGTATTTAGTTACTGGCCGCTTCATTCTAGTAAATATTTGTGGTTATTTTCGTATTCATCCCCATTTCATTTGTATAAGCCTCCCCGATGGCGTAGTGATAACGTCGGCACCTTGTAAGCAAACGTTCACTTCAGTCCCTGAAGATGAGAGTGACATTAGCCCTCGAAAGCTCGTAAGCCTATCCGGAAATCACCTGGCTGATTGCCTGAGAAAAGCTCTTCAAAGGGTTCCCGTGTTCGATACCCAGCTAGATTCCTTTTTAAACTGTAGCTCCAGTCCCGGTTAGCCTATCTGTGCGTAAAGATCACTCAAAAAACAAACTCATTTGTCTAAGATTTAAAGTAAATAAACATTTTCAATCAGCAAGAAATGATTTTAATTATCCGATATTAAAATGTAATTGAATGAATGTTAACACTAATGTAGGTTTTTATTGTATCAGACCCTTTTCTTTTCAACAAGAAGCAATATATTCCATCCAACGCGTATGATTTTATTAAATACTACTGTCGTTTTCACGTTCAGAAGACACAACGGCACTTATGGAGAAACCGTACAGTGTTGCCAATACAGCGCTAGCTCATGTCGCCGGGAAATGATGAGCTTCCTTCACAATGTAGGTGTTACATATTTTATATATATAATGATAATTATATGTAATTATTAATATTATACTGTGAACATTACAGTTCATTAGCATGTCATTTTCCCATTAGATTTAATTTAATACACAGGCACATTTAATATCCATTCGCCTTTCTCTGTAATCGTTTCATAGAATAACATTGAGATATGGTAATGTGTTACATACATACATACATATATATATATATATATATATATATATATATATATATATTCATTATTGTCTATGAATTTATGTGTACGTTGGAAACTGAAAGGTGATCTTCATTTCAGTATTAATGTCGACAGTAATGTAAACAAAAACAACGTGTATTTGCGACAGCACTAATGTTGCTCACAACAGCAGCATTGGAAATAATTGTCAATTATTAAATTAAAGTAATTGGAATTCTATTATAACAAACTGAATGAAGTTAATATTTTTACTGAATGGAAATAAAATAACAACTCGAAAACTTGGTGGTGATTAGCCGGAATGCTGCGGTGAGTCGGCTCAAGATGGCCAGACAACGTCCCCTTACTTCGCGCGCGGTTCGGATTAAAAAGAAACTCCAAATGCATGGAAGTAATATTTCTGGGAACCTTTGAGTGGTTATAAAAAATAATTTCATTATTTTCTTCACAACTTTGTCGCTGGAAGTTTTCACTTGGAATTACAGAACAAAAATGGCCAGCGACGACATTTTCTACTGCACGAATATAAAAAATCTCCACATACTTTATTTGAATATTTTTTAATGCGAATATGCTTTAAAGTATTGATAAATTCTGAGCACCACCATCACCTATGACAATTAGAAAACCGTGTCAATTTTTTTCATAATGAATGTTTCAATTTTACGGCATGTTTCAACGTTAGGAATGAAAACAATGTAAAAATTTTGTTTTCACAGAAAATTTGAGTTTTTAATTTATCTAAAAATATGTAAACAAGTTACCACTTTTTTGTTCTCACCATCGTATTCTCTACAAAATTTCCTGCAAAACTGCAGGTACCGATTTTACATAAGCTAAATTTGTAAATCGAGAAATTTCACAACAGCGCGCTCGTATTTCTCAAGAAAAGCATTGTCCATAAGAGCCCATTGTGTCTTCTGAACGTGAAAACGACTATAGAAGAGTTTCGTACAAGTAGGAATTAAGTTCGATTTTGGTTTATCCGTTCATATGCTATGAGTATAGTAAAACAAAACTCGTAGAAGATAACGGTCTTATGATTCTCAAAGAGCAGTATATGCTTTGACATCATTCCTCATTAACCAATGATCGTGCACTATCCCTGCTTTCCTAGTTACTTGCACCACAGGTTGGACTCTCTTCTAGAGGAAACAAGATGAGGTTATATGAAGGAATGGGAGATCCTATTATCTTAATGTAAAAGAACGTTTGACGAATGTAGAAGAAATTAATGATAGCATGGGATGCATGCATCGAAAGTAAACCATTACTTACCTCCTAATCAAAACAGTTTTTATAAAAAACATTACACAGATAGTCGCTTATCATGCAGACTCAAGGTTACTCAAAGAGCACAGAGAGCCAACATAGCGCGCAGTCTGCCATCTGTTGGCGGAGTATCGAGGTACTTCGATGAACGCTCGAAATACCATGAGCTGAATTCTTTTTAGCTTCGCAGGCAGTGCGGCGATTAGAGGGACGAGGGGGCAGTTGAACCCCCACTTCTTGCCAGTTTTGTTCCCGAACTACGCTAAACTTTATGTATCAAGGGAAAGTAAACTGTTCTTGCCCCCCCCCCCCCCCCAGTTTTGGAACCCAATCGCCACCACTGTTCGCAGGGGTGTAGATTTAGGCCTAGACTTGGGCTTACAGGGAGGTGGAGTATTAGGAGCAGGCCCACAGTCAGAATCTGATTGTAGAGATGGTGACAAGACTTTGGCTTAGAGCAATCTATTATTATTCAGGACAATCACAAACACATATGGACTACTACAGAACAGCATTTCTACAGAGGATTATCCTGGTTGCAGGGCCAGGCACCAGATCCTAGTTAGTATGCAAATTGCAGTCCAGGGAAGAGAGGTTGACATTTGCATGTAGATGTAGGGGTCTTTCAGACCGAATCGACAAGCGAGTTGGAAACGGAACCTTCAGAAATGAATGAATGCCTTTCGTACCGAAGCGACACGGTCGCCTCGGCCTGTTGGTAGCACATGCGCAACGAATGCTTTCCTACAGACTTTTAGTGGTCCTTGTTGCTTGTCGCTTCGGTGTGAAACCTCCATGTCGCTTCGAGCATGAATTTGAACATGTTACTTGAGAAGCAATCGAAACGTTTCACTCAGTAGCGACATGGAGCGCTTCACAAGCCTGCGTTGTTCCGATTGGTCGGTTTTTCAAGTTAGATGCGACGTGTGTCGGTGTTAAATCTTCCTAAAGGTACAGCTTATTTGTTTCGTTAATTGGAGTTTCATAGTTAGATTTAGGCGTTCAAGAGGTGATAACTTAATTTTAGGCGTCAAAAGGGGCTCGGTGAAATTTGTTCAGCGATCTCAAATTACTCTTTGTTAATTGAAGAATGTTAGTAATTTGTCTTATGAGAACCAGAGGAACGTCACTCCAAAAATTCGGTTTTCAATTTTGTTTAAATAACCTCCTTTGAAGAGCTTTGTTTGAAGTCAGATCGACAAATCTCTACTTTTAATCTTTAGCAGTAAGGTCGAGTCACGTACTATATCCAATGTACTGACTCTTTTGAGAGTCAGGCACATTCCTAAGAACACATTATTTCCTCTCCCCTGTAAATTTGTCATTGATAACACATACTTATGATGATCCTCCCCCAGAACTAAGATCACCCACCCTGGTTGTTTTTATTTCTCTTGTTGTTTATTATTGTTACAAGCAATAAAACACACATTTTGATGTAGTGGCTTGAAAATGCACTTTGTAGTGGTGTGTTTTGTAGTCATTCAACATTTTAATCAATAAACATTGATATTCTTCAGGAAACAGTAAAAATAAGATCTTCAGGTAAAATCACATGGGTAAAATGTTGCAGTTAGAAAGGATATAAGTAGGACACGATGCAATGTTCAATCAAAATGATGCCTACATATTGTGTCTCAAGTTTTTTCCAATTTTACTTTTTAGCTTCAACATTTGACCCATGTGACTTTCCTGAAGAATTTACAACTGTTTTCAGAAGTAAAAGTATGTCACATGACGATCTTGCAGTATTAGGTTTTGCACAGCATCAATGTTTTCTTGAACAACAACTGATTTTGGACGACCTTCGCGAATCTCGTCGGTGAGCGAATGGCGGCCACGATTAAATTCGTTATACCAGCGTTTCACAGTGGCAAAGGATGGGGCTTCATCGCCAAATGTGGAAGTAAGTTGATCGATGCACTCTTGTCTTGATAATCCACGTCGAAAATCGTAAAAAATCATCGCACGAAAATGTTCGAGTTAATCCCATTTTATTGTTGTCGCGCAATCTCCAAGGCAACATAAACAACACAAATGAAGCTATTGACAAAACATTTGAAGTACGTTATGGTCAATAATGCCAGACGATTCCGTGCAAACGTCAAATCGCGCCTAACTTCAATCAGTGTTGCCAAGGCTCAAAATATAAATAGTGGCCCTCATACAGAAAGGAAAGTAGCTCTTTCTTACTGAAATTGACCTCCTGAACACGAATATGAATTTCTTTTTCTAAGATTGGCTCTTAATTTGAGTTCCGCCATAATTCATGTTACCCATAAGCAATGCGTTGACTCTAATTTTCAAGATAGCATAATTCATATTACATAACAATTAATCATAATCAATGTTGGCATAACTTAATAAATATCTTAAGAACGCCCGCAAAAGGAGGCCAGGGGGCCACTTGGGAAGAATTAATACAATTCAAATTTTGAAATTAAAGCGTGAAAACATAAATGAGAGATGCAGTGAAAGACAGATGCAAATTAACTTAATGCTGATGATGCTTTATAATAATTCTCTTAACTGGGGGAAAGCATAACTCTGTTTCCTCCACTTTAAACACTTCCGTATTCAGCATCCTCATATTAGTAAAGATTGGGTACTCTCATTTCTGTAACAAAACGTGCGTAGAACAGTGTTATTAGTTCTCAAACCAGTGGTAGTGTCGGTCGTGCATCACATGTCGTTGCAGTTCCAGTACCAGTGTGGACAGGGCTATTGGGAGTGAACAGTTAAAATGCCACCAGGTTCATTAATGCAATGGAAAAATAATAAATTGTTTAATTTTATTTGAAATCACTATGAAGAAGTCTTCTTTACATCATTTTGGGTAATTTTACGCAAGGATTAGACCATATTTACCGGTTTTAGTCCATATATATGTACAGCGCCTCTCAGAAGTTTTAGGACAACGACATTTTAAACTAGGCAACCCAATTTACACAAGGCGTTGGTGGGTTGCGTGTAGAGTTAGGCTCAATTTCAGGGTTGCCACATGCACAATATATATTTCTGAAATACGCGAAATAAATAAAAACAAGTATTATTGTATAAAATTATAAAAATATCACTATTATATCGCATATTACAAAATTCTTTCTGAAAGAATGATTGATTGAATGATTGATTTAGTTTATTTTGCTTCGCGTTTTGTGCCTCTTGGCTAATTTGGGAAGATGGGGATGAGTGATGAAATGATTGAATTGATGAATGGACATTCATAAACAACCAAGCCCGAGCGGGATTCGAACCCGGGATCCTTGGATTTTTCTGAAAGAAAAAGAAAATTGGTTTTCAAGTATTTCATCGTTGATGATTAGTATGTCCTGAATTGCCACAAATATAAATAGTTATTTCAATGTCTTTAAGGCAGTAAAGTAAAGCATCAAAGTGATGAAAGAAAATGAGAATATTGGTAGTTGTGAAAATGAGAGTTATATCTTCTAACTTATTATTGTGATTAGACATTATTAATGGAAAATATCTAGAGGCTTGAACATTGCAGGACCATGTTCTCTTCCACTGCAACAGACAAAATGTTTGTTTACTGACGCAGACTCGTGTCCAGAACAGTCTGCATCTACATTTCACATTGGTCAGCTTCTTCAACCTCTTGACTAACACTGTGAAATGTGATGTGATTTTATGAATACAATTTTCCACCTGTTTATGCATAACATTTTGCACATTGGGCAGTTCGCATGCAGTGTAATTATTTCGTATTACCTTACGCAACAGCAAATACATTTCATAAGACTGTTCTGGACACGAGACTGCGTCAGTAAACAAGCATACTACAAGAAAGTAATTCAAAACTAAAGCAACAGTTCAACTACATGTATAATAATAATAATAATAATAATAATAATTTACAATATTGGAGGGACAGAATACTTAAAAATTGTTGTTACAACGGAAGGAGAGAGCATGGTGTAGTGGTTAGAGTTCTCGATTGGACTGCTACTGGTCCCAGGTTCGATTCTCCTTACGAGATGTTCTCTTCTTTTTAATTCTCTTTTTATTAATGAAGAGCGTGGTGACATTATTTGTAATAGCAGAGTAAAGTGGTCACATTGTTCTGCATCTGGAATTTATGTATATAAAAAATGAATTGACACACGTTCAAAGCAAGGACGTATTTAGGGAGGGGATCCAGGGGGTCCGGACCTCCCCGAATGATTTATCAAGTACTAAAATTAATTTATGTATTGTAATTAGTGTTTATTTGATTTAATGTAATTATTTAATTTAAATATTATTATTATTCCTGAGACACTTGGTTCGGACCCCCCCCCCAACCGAAACATATTTCTAGATACGTGCCTGGTTCAAAGGGATATTTTCATGTATAAGATCTTGAATTATGATACTCTAACGATAACTGTGTACTGCTTTAAAGACATTGACAAATATTAAAGAAATAACTATTTATATTTGTGGCAATTCAGCACATACTAATTTTACCCATTTTTTCACTCGAGTTCAATGCAAAGATACCTCCACAAATATCGACTGAAAAGTTTTTATCATGTGCAATTCTCCATTAAATGTTTTCGCCGATTCATCCTACGCGTACCTTCATTTTCTTTGTTACAAACAAGTATTCTTTGCACATTACATGTAGGAGGACAGTTGCATCTACATTTAACATTGGGTAGCTCCTTCTGCCTGCTTTCAGGAACGAAAGCTTGTAGAGTAGTGGTTACCCTTAGGGATTTTTCGTAAGTTTTAGACATACCCCACTGTGTTCATTGTCCACGCCGTGTGAAACGGAATGATTCAGTTTGGAATTAACGATGGGTGGAGGGGAAATATTAAATTACGAAATCTGCATTTCAACGAACCGAGAAGTGGAGAAGAATTGGATAATTCTTATAAATTGTTGTAATCCCGTCTTACCTGGGATCTGAGGTCACGGGGAAGTTTCAATAATACATTTAGGTAGAGCTTAATTGTACCTGTTAGCTGAACCTGCTCCGATTAAGAGGGTAGAGATATGGAAAGTTGAATGTAAAGGTTATTTACGCTTGTTCATACCTGGTAGGTGTGTGATGTTCTTGTCCAGATGCTTCTTGCAGACCGAATTGTGACTGGTGTCAAGGTTCTATCCTGCGACCCTTGGCTCACCAAACCGAGCGATCCCTCGCGACTCGTAGCATGCTAGGCAGCCGTAACTTCGTGTTCCGTAGTCGTAGTCTGTAGGTTGTAATGTGTTGTAGAGTAAAGTGTAATCAGAGACTAATTATCCATATGAGCGTCGATGATAAAAGTAATTCAAATGAGCGTTCGATGATAAGTGTAGTTCAAATTAGAGCGAGCTCCGGGAGTGAGCTCCCTTTTATAATCTTAGGCTTCGAAAGGTTGTTAAACCTTTCGAACACGCTAGATCTTGTTTAGATCCACGCGTTTGCCTTTCAGTCATTGTTTTCACGGAAGTTACAAAGTTAGCGCATTCTTGGGATCGCCCGCTGGTCGGACAATTCCAGGAAATAAACAAGCGTGAATATTACCATGACGAGGTTTTCTCGGTTTAATAATCTCCGGGAAGATGGGAAAATCAGCCAATCGGTTCAGACAGGATTGGGTCCTTTGGTGCTGGAAGTCCACAAAGATCGTCGTCCGTTCACTTCGATGAGCCAATATCTCTCTCTCGGAAGCACAGGCAGGAGGTCATCATGGTGAATCCATCCAGTAGCATTCGTGGCGATGAGAATGAAACAAGCGCAAAAAGGGAAAAATTAGGAAAAATGTAAAAGGTAGTGGAGCAGAGTTATAATAAATGATGGCGGGTGATAAAGTCGACAGAAAAAGGACTTTCAGATAAAACTGGGGAGTTATTTCGGGGGGGAGGGGAGGTAATATCTGATCGTAGTGACGGCGAAGGGGCGTTGTTACTTATATGACGCAGAGTTTTTTAAGGGGACCTGTTTATGAATGACAGGTTTACATGAGGAAAGTTCGCCGGGGGGCAATGGGGGAGGAATAGGTGGAATAACCGGACTAGCCGGAATAGGGGCCGGGGGCGGCGGTGGCTTCACTTGAGGTGCCGGAAGTCGACGTCCTTTCGGAAGAATGGTGGTACATTGAATTGGAGTATTTATTTGTTGTTTCGTACCAGAGGAGAGAGGGGCCGGGGGAAGAGGGGGTGGTGGGGGAATAACTGTTGTCTCCGGGGCATGTGAAATTGATTGTAAAGCAATCGGGGCACTGATGGAAAGTTCCTTTAATCGTTTTTGGGGTGTTGTGACACGTGATTTGGGGGAACAACAGCAAGATAATTAATAATACCAATAAAATAAGTATGCCGAGAAGAGCTATCACGATGGATGCGATAATAGCATAATGAGCGGGAGACATCTTGTGGTAGGAGTCTGAAATGAGAAAAGAAAGGGGAGTTCAGCGATAATAGAACGAACTAAGTGATTACGAGACATTTCTGTTTGTAATATGTGTAAATGTCGTATATAAAAATAATTGCAAGAATTTTACGTGTATTGTGGGCAAAGGATTAAGCGCCTTCGATTCGCTGCTAACCAAAAAAAAATTTGAAAAATAAGTGAAAAAGAGTAAGTAATAAATTTATAGAAAGTTAATGGAAAAAGAGAGTAGGTTTTAATTTCATGGGATATGAGCTATACCATATTGTATGCTATCAATATTTGAACTATAAAATTAAAGGAGAGAGTGGGAACATTTGCCTATATTTATTATATGCTTTGTTAACATATTTAGTGCATTGCAGCTTTCAAAGAAGCAGTTCGCGTTACACCTGAGCGTAAATAGAAATTGCTATGGCCAGAAAGCCAATGGTTCAGCAACTTCTACGCAGTTCATTTGTTCCTTAAATCGTTGATCTTGTTCTATCTTAGTTCTTTCTTTCTTCATTTCTTGGTACTTTTTTTTCATTTGAGCGTATATGTACCAGCAAATGGGAAAAAAATGTTTGCTAGTGAGAATCATAAACGCGCTAAGTACTTATGAGTGAAATCAGCTAAGTGATATGTTCTGACTATTACTATGCGTATAATCGCAAATTATAAAATAACATTAAAATATCAGTAGAAATTAATTATTAGGCAAGGGATTTATTATAAATGTTCCGACGATTGAGATAGCATTCTGTAATCCTGGGTTTGTTAAAAATAAAAATGAGTTCGTTCTAACGCAGAAGTGCAGTGCGAGCACGGGAAGTGAAGAAAAGGGGGGGGCGGTGGATGAGGGTGGGAAAATGCTGGATCATGGGATGTTAGCATGTGCAATGTACGTAGCGAGGAGGCTAAAGAGAGTGATAACGGAGTGGAGTGTTAATGAATGTTAGTGTGGTTTTTCATGGCACTAGTCGTAGCGGGCTTTGAGCCTAGAAACAGTAATAGTATCGGTCTTTGCTTTGCTCCTCCCGTCGATGAAAGTGACTTCATAGGATTCTCGTTAACTTTGCGAAGAATAGTTCCTTTGTACTTATAAGAGGACGCAAAAACTTTTGACACGCCGGGAATCGGAGTGGCATCTAGAATCCATACATGTTGGCCTGGTGAGTACTGTATTTGCCTAGAAGTGCTGTCTGTGTACTGTTTCTGCTGTTCGTAACGTTTGTGTAAATTGTCGTGAGCGGTCTTACGTATGGATGTCAGGAGTTGAAATCTCTGTGCGTTCGTCTGGGAGATATTGTCAGGGTTCGAAGGAAGGACTGCGTCTGCTAGGATCCTTGGGTTGTAGCCAAACAAAGTAAAATACGGGCTCTGGAGTGATCCAGAATGGATTGTAATGTTGTGGCTGAACGTCGCACTAGCTAAATAGTCACACCACGAAACCTTCTTCTCCAACACAAAAACTCTCATGACTTACTTTAAGTAACTAAATGAACTCTCAACTAGCCCATTCGTGAAATGTGCACAAGTATCTACATATTTTAGTTGTACGCCTGTAATATTAGCTAACTCCCGTAAAAGTAAACTTGAATTGGGTGTTGAGCGATCTAAATAGATCGTTTCCGGGAGGCCATGGACTAGAAAGACTTTCTCAACTAGGGCTGTTGCTATGTTTTGTGCATCATGATTAGCAAAAGGAGCTGTAAAGACGTATCTAGTACAACTATCAACTACTGATAGAAAATATTTGTATTTGTGCGTTTTAGAAGAGACTAGTGGTCCACAAACGTAAATATGAATTCGTTGGAAAGGAATTTGGGCAGGTTGAAATGTTTGTAGGGTATGTGGTTTAGAACCTTTTGATTTCTTTGAGATCTGGCAAGGGATGCAATGTCGAACCTTGTCGTACACAAATTTCTTCATATTAGGGAAAAAGTAGCGCCTAAGCATTAAATTATATGACTTTTGTGCGCCTTGGTGACTTCCATTCATTTTGTGTGCATGAATAAGATCGAAAACTTGATTTCTTAATGCATGGGGAATACAAAGTCTATCCCGATAACCAGTTTTGATTTTATTAGTCCTGTATAAGGCGCCATTTTTGAATACATAAGAATACGAAAGTTTATCTAGTTTGGGATTACTAGCTTTATCTTAGTTTTCTAAAACGTCAATAATGTCTCTTAAATAGGGGTCTTTACGTTGTTCTGAACTAATATCAAAATCTGCTGCTTGTGCATGAAATACTTGATGAAAGAACAAGGCATCATCATCATCATCATTTTTCTTGTCAGGATTAGTCTTTTCAAGCGGTAAGCTTCCACGGGAAAGTGCATCCGCAAGTTCATTTTTACTGGCGCTGACATGCCTTATTTCGAAATCAAAATTCTGAAAATAAAGAGCTCTTCTTCCCAAAATAGAACTATGGTGTTTAGTTGAACGAAGATAGGATAATCCTTTGTTGTCTGTGAGAACCACAAAATGTTGATTCATAAGGAAAAATTTGAAAGTTTTCAAAACATAATATGCACCTGCAATTTCGAGGGAAAATGTGTCAGCTTTTTTCTCTGTTTCTGTTAAGGCTCGTGAACAATAAGCACATGGATGTAAATTTCCTTCTTCGTCGGGCTGTAACAACGCACCGCCAACTCCTTCTCCGCTTGCATCAATGAATACATATGAAGGGCGCTTAGGGTCATAAGGGCGGAGGATAGGGGCAGAAGTGATCATTTGTTTCAGTGTTTCGAAACTTTTCTGGTGTTCATCAGTCCATTCAAACTTGACATTCTTTTTGAGAAGCTTGAATAAACATTCTGTTGGTCCTGCAAATCCTTGCACAAATCGTCGAATGAAATTTACAAGTCCTAGAAAACTACGAAGCTTGCGTTTGGTGGTAGGGGTGGGATATTCCAAAATAGCTTTAAGAATATGTTCTGAAATCTTAATTCCCTTTTGAGATACCAAGTTACCGAGAACTTTTACTTCAGTAAAGGCTAGCCTACACTTAGAGGGTGACAATTTAAGGGATGCTTTTCGTAACCTTTGAAACACTCTGTCCAGAATGTTAATTATGTGAGGGAGATTTGAGCTGTAAATAATGATGTCATCAGTATAAACAGAAAGTTCTGAACTGTCTATTCCACTAAGGGCCAGTTCGCTTACGCGGTTCATTACACCGGGGGATGTTTTCAATCCCTGGCATAACCGAGCATATCTAAAACTGCCAAGATTGTTAATGGAAAAGGCGGTAATGTCCTTAGATCGCTCTGTTAATGGAACTTGAAAGAATGCACTAGACATGTCCAAAATTGAGTAGTATTTATTACCAGCCATCTCTGCCATGATGGTTTTTATGTCTGGGGCCTGCAATGAAATCGGAGCTATTACGTCGTTTAAGGCGCGAAGGTCAGAAATAAAACGATAAGTCCCATTGGGTTTCTTGATTAATAGGACTGGGTGTCGATAGGGACTCCCTTCACAGCGCTCTATAACACCTTGGTCTAATAATTTCTGAATTTCCTGTTTCATGGGCTCTCTGTAATGAAAGGGTATAGGGTGTAACGAGTGCACTCACGGTCCCCGAAATGACGTGTCAATCATACCCCGGCACGGGGCCAAACGTCGTTATGTGTACGGAAGACCGGTCGTGACTCTCGGTCCAGGTTTTCAAGTTCGGTACTGAGACGGTCATTTATTGTCATACTATTGCGAGGCGGAGATTAATACCTTGAAATGTTACACTGTTTTGTTTACCTTTCATATGTAGATTCGAACAATCATAAAACACTAATAGCATAATATCTGGTACCTGAAAAACGTCAAATAACAACACTGACGAACGGTAAAAAAGTGAATATATATTGTAACAACAAAAAAATATTGCAATCAACAACTGTTTACAAAGCCTCCTCACTCTCACAACATTCACTCTATCTCTCTTTCACACACCTGAGGTATTTTTACATGTGAAGTATGGATACAAATCATGGATCTCATTAACATATCATTCCTTTTAATTTTTAAACCTTTATGTGAATTTAGGGCATTTGTCTGCCAGCTCCTGTGCTCTTTTAAATTAACTTAAGTGCCAGCCCTCGGAAAGCGGTTAACTAAGACAATTGGGTCGGCGTGGTTAAATCTTTCGTTCGAACGAACGTATGCATCGAGTCGTAAGCACGACATATACAAGTTTCTCGGACGGGGGTATTACACACAAGCCTCTCTCGTCCAATGAGAACAACTACACAATTACATAGGGATGCAAAAACTTAATTGGCTCCAGCTGCCGGAATACACTAATCAATCGTCGGCGCGAGCAAAAATTGCCTTAAAAACCACTATGCAACAAATAATACTACTTCATGCGCACGACCTTGCAATAAAAGAAACTACGCTTTCCACAATTAAAAAGGACTCATCAGTCAACTATTGACAAATTAAATGGCGCGACGGGGCGGTCGGTTACACAAGAAATGGAGCACACTTTGACAATTTATACTAAATACTAAAGAAATGAAATGGAGCTTCTAACGCTGAATGCAGACAATTAAATTAGAACATCTGAACATAAAATTACCCTTTTTATGACAATACCAAAAATTATCAGACGCGGGGATTAGGTTCGGGGTTTCCTGAGTAACTTTGCGAATAAGTGAGACTTCGGCGTTAACTGTACGGTGTTGATACTAACGACGCACGTTTACATGTACATGAGACCCTCTGAAGTATACTGTACCAGACTCTGCTACATGGCGTGGTCATTCATCTCTCCTGGACGCGGGACTTGCACACGGTTCCTTTGTGGCGAAATTGTCCTCCAAGGTCGATCGCGACGAAGAATAATTGCGACGATCTGTTGTACTTGCACCTCCTTAGTACTTCGGGCTTTCCTCTTGTCACTAGCGTCGGGTGTACGTGGTCACGCGCCGGTCGGGATATCTCTAGTGTCGGCCATCCATTGGACGTCGTTCTGGCAGCGTCGTTCTGGAGTCGTCCTTCAATCTCTCCCTCTGGCTTCGATCGGCGTCGTTCTGGAGTCGTCCTTCAATCTCTCTCTATGGTGACGGGCTTCGATCGGCGTCGTTCTGAAGACGTCCTTCGGGCTTTGGTTGGGACGTCGATCTAAAAGCGTCCTTCGGGCTTTGGGCAGTGGTTGGTTTTGGCGTCGTCTGGCTGGCTTCTGCATCGTTGCGGGTGTCAGGGAAGCGACGGCCTCCCTTCTCTATCTTCTTTAGCCCTCCATCCTTATGTAGTCCACGCTTGGCAAAAACAAATCACCGCGCAATCTTCACCAAAATAAGGCGCACACTGGTAACTCTCTATCTGCAAGTTGCTCACAGTACGTAAGGAAACAAAGTTCACGGACACAAAGCAATGATCACGCGAAAGTGTAGCGCGGAGATGCTCTCTCTGTGAAATCCGGGTCAAAACTGTTTCTGGGATGGTAGCACCGCATATATATAAGAGATTCAAATTCGTCCGTTGAAACCCACGCTAAGGTGGCTTCGCTTCGCTTTCTCAGGGGATGGAAATGACCTCTGTCCATTGTCTTGAAAGGCGCGGTCGGCGACGCGTCCTGGATCCTTGCAGAGTTGTGCTCCAGCTGGTTTTCCTGGTCATCCGTGAACATGGGTTCGAACGCCTGCTGCGACTCAAGCCCGGTAGCGGCGAAAATAATCTTTCCTTATCTCCGCGTTGGTGCAAATATGTCATGTTCTAGGCGGCGGCTGTCACTCAAGAAAAACTCGTCCCCAACTCCCGACGTCTGGCTCGGATACAAGTTTATTCACAAAATAAATCAAACCTCACACTTTCATGTTTGTGCATAAAATGAATCAATAAACAAAAAATAATTTATATCGAACTGCGTTTCACATGTCACTAGATACCGTGACAAGGGTAGGTCTTGGCATATTCTGGGGTGTCATCTATCAGCTTGATATCATATTCCAAAACATTAGTTTTAGTTAATTTATCCCCTGGCCAGAGAAAAATTTCTGCAAACGTGTATGCGAGCTTTAGGATTTTTTCTCTTTCTTCTCGGGGAATATCAGGGTTAACTGTGAGGAGGGAGGGGTCAAATTTCTGTTGACTTTTACTGATTTGTTGTTTTACTGTGCTATTTTCATTACAAGAGTATGAAAATGCGACATCTTCGCTTTTATTTTCCCAAACGGAAGTAACGTCACTTAAAATTTCACATGTCGATATTTCACCTAATATCGTGTCACTTTCCAAAGTGATTGTGGTTTCCGTAGGGTTGTGTATGTGAATGACAGGTGATTGAGGGTTTACTGTAGCATTGGGAAGGACTACTGCATTCTGGGCCATAAGGGAAGCAGATGGGGTAAAAAGTACAGGCTTAGGGGTGTTAGGTGTGGTAGTGTTAATTTTCAAATTGATATAAGTTTTTGATCGTGGACTTCACTGAATTGTGTTTGAAAGGGTAGCTTTTCCCTCATACACATTTTCAATTTGGTTGAATATGTCATGCGACACCTGGTGAGTCTTGTACTTTGACCTCAAACTAGTATAATTTGGAGTACGTCCTAAATGATGAAGAGTTATTGTGTTGTCTTTTAACGATATTTCGCACCTCTGCGTTCGCAAAGTCATTTCCTAAAAGGGGAGGGACATTTGTTGAATCTACAATTCTAAACGGGTGCGAATATTTATGCTTTCCAATTATGATAGGAAGAACTACAATTTCAGACACACTCAGTTTTGATCCGGACACACCTTGGATTGTGGACTTGACCTTGTAGGTTTTTCTTTCAGAAGGAAGGAGGTGGGAAGGGTAAATTGATATTTGGGAACCCACGTCAATAAGTAAATCTACTTCTTTCCCTTGTATGCTACAATTGATATAATATAAGCCATTTCTCTCAATGATAGGAACTTTGTCTAGTCTACTATTATCTTCGATTTCGTTCCTGCAAGTCGAAGATGATTTTAGTTTAAACTATTATCGCTTTGTGGTTTGTAAAAGCAGTTGTCGCTCATGTGATTATAGCGACCACAAAACGTACAGGCCGATGTATTTGCATCGTCGCGATTACCCATATTTCGAGTCTGATCTCGACGTTGAAACCTATTATTATTATTACCCCTGAATTGGCCTCGAGAGTTCGATCTAAAGTTTCCTCTATGATTAGCTCTATAATTACCCCTGTAGGAAGGGGAGTTATTATTCCCCTTGTTGTGAACTCTATTACCTCTGTCATGTGCGTTCTGATTAGCCTTTTTCGCAAATTCCAGAACATTTGAGCAGAAACTAAAAAGAGAGGCTGTGTTCATTTGTTCCTGTGAATGTAGGGTTATGTTCGCCATCTGTGACGAAAGCTTATTTACCTCGTCACTAGAGGCAGCACTTTGAGCGTGTTCCACATTGGCTACAGCTGGTGGCGCCCTGCAGGGAGCAATGTCAGAACTTGGTACATGATACATTCCTTGATACATTGCGTGGGAGGTATTGACGGGAGCGGGATTTGATTGCAGACTTTGGACTTGATGAGCCGGTGGTGGGGGGAAAAAGGATGGACTCTGGTTATATGCTACAAACTGCTGATTCGGGTTCTGCGGATTACTTGGGAGGGGGGAGTAAACCTGTGCATGAGAACAGCTGTGAAGTGGCGTCTGGGTCAATGGCTGTTGCTGCAAGCTTGATTGTGCTATTGCCTGGTCAATTTCAAACTTCTCCTCCATCATACGTGAATTAAACAATAATTGTTGGTGTTCGAAATTTTGTAGGTGGGCTATTAATTCCTCTGCTTTGGCAAAGTGATTATTAGTTAAACAACCAATGTACTTGGCTCGCAGTCCCGTGATTATATAAGATAGAGTTTGTTCTTCAGTGGCGTTCGGGAAGTATTGCTGGACTAATGCCTTCTTAGCAATAACATAGGTGTGAATTGGTTCTGTAATTGATTGTCTTCTCGCTAAAATGATCTGAACGGGATCCGCTGATAGGTACGAGCCTCTAAACAACATACTTAGTTCATTTTTGATGTGTGTGTATGTCAGGTCTGCAAAGTTAGGTCGTTTCTGTATGTCATGAAAATAAGTCAAAGCAGCGTCAGTCAAAAATAAAGGCAACATCTCTTTACGCTTAGCTTCCGACCATCCCGCGGCGTGTGCTACATTTTGAAACTTGAGGAAAAAGGGGTCAACGTCCTTGGGGTCATTTCCGCTAAATGGCGCCGGGTATAACGCAGTTGGGATTGGGGTCGCCATGTTAGTGGTGGGAATTTCTACAGTAACGTTATCAGGGCTATTAGTATTGTTAGAGGTAGTAGGAACGTGAGCTGGAGTGCTTGCTAAGGGTTGGTGTCGAGTTTTGGTGGGTGTTTCTAGTCCCAGTACAAATTGAGGGTAGTTTCTGTTAGCAGATCTTAACCGTGTTTGTGGAAGGGAGGGGACTGGGGATAAAGGTCGTGAATTTATTGGGTTCGCCGTAATTGCAGTAGCTAACTCTATGATTTGGTCGAGGGAGGAATCTAGGTGTTCGTGCAATGCTATCTGTGACGTATTCATATACTAAAGTTCGTCGTGCTGACCAAAGAACAAATGAAAGTATGGGTATGCAGTTATTTATGTCATTAGTATATCGTCTGTAAAATAAATATAAGCAATTGTTCTCATTCCTGTGTGAATGATGCTCAAATACGTCCAGAGTGAATGTTATGCAGAAGAACTAGATTTTGTTGGGGGGGGGGGGACTCGGCACAAAAAGAAAAAGAGAGGTTGTATTCCATAGGGTAATATACAAAATTGTCACTGGGTCTGACGCATCTTAAGCGTACTGTGGGAGTATGAATTGGAATTACTAAAAATTTACTTTCAAAAATGCTCCCAAAGTGGGAGGGGGTAAAGACTAATTTAATTTAAAGCAATTCGTACAGAAGGGTACTCAATTGCAAAAAGGGCCTGAAGCACCTCCACCATGTTGTAATCCCGTCTTACCTGGGATCTGAGGTCACGGGGAAGTTTCAATAATACATTTAGGTAGAGCTTAATTGTACCTGTTTGCTGAACCTGCTCCGATTAAGAGGGAAGAGATATGGAAAGTTGAATGTAAAGGTTATTTACGCTTGTTCATATCTGGTAGGTGTGTGATGTTCTTGTCCAGATGCTTCTTGCAGACCGAATTGTGACTGGTGTCAAGGTTCTATCCTGCGACCCTTGGCTCACCAAACCGAGCGATCCCTCGCGACTCGTAGCATGCTAGGCAGCCGTAACTTCGTGTTCCGTAGTCGTAGTCTGTAGGTTGTAATGTGTTGTAGAGTAAAGTGTAATCAGAGACTAATTATCCATATGAGCGTCGATGATAAAAGTAATTCAAATGAGCGTTCGATGATAAGTGTAGTTCAAATTAGAGCGAGCTCCGGGAGTGAGCTCCCTTTTATAATCTTAGGCTTCGAAAGGTTGTTAAACCTTTCGAACACGCTAGATCTTGTTTAGATCCACGCGTTTGCCTTTCAGTCATTGTTTTCACGGAAGTTACAAAGTTAGCGCATTCTTGGGATCGCCCGCTGGTCGGACAATTCCAGGAAATAAACAAGCGTGAATATTACCATGACGAGGTTTTCTCGGTTTAATAATCTCCATATCTCTACAAAATATTAAAATTACATTCATGGTTTTAGTGATATAATCGTCGGTAAAATGAAATATCTTATGTGTAAGATTTTGTCTTGATCTGAACTCAGCCAAAAGGCATTTCGCACCGATCTAATATACATTCTCCAATACATTTCAAAATGTTATTGAATGTTTCATGTCGATAATTTGATCAATGCATCAATTTTGACGCCGGGATGATATTTTCTGCAACTACGTATCTCTTCTTTCCTCTCGTCTCCAGTCCCTTCTGTTCTAATATTCTCGTTCTCCTTCTTCTTTCCTCTCCTTCTCATCTGCTTTTATCTCATATCGCCTTGTCTACTTTTCTCGCATCTTGTCTCCATTCCACTCTTCTCCACTCCCGTCTTCGATTTCCGACTACACTGCTCTCTTCTTCATTTCGTTCTTCTCACTTTCTCTCTTTTACTCTACACTCCACTTCCCTCTTCTCGTCTCCTCCTTTCCTCTCCTCTCCAAACTCCTCTTCTCTCATCTCGTTTTCCTCCTCGTATCTCCTCTTGCTCCATTTTCCTCATCTCTCCACAAATCTTTTTCCTATCTCCTCATTACTTCTCCTATCCACTTTAACTCTCTATTTTCTTCCCTCCTTTACTTTTCCTCTTGCATTTTCTCTGTTCTCCTCTCTTTTATCCCTTTCCGTTTCCGATCTCCTCTTTCCTTTGTGTAGACTCATCAGCAATGAAGTACTAGAAAATCCATTTTCTATCTTTCAGAAAGTATTTCTCATTTGCAACAAATGTAATACTGATTTTTTCCCCTAGTTTTATGCAATAATACTTAGGTTTATTTCTTTCGCATATTTCATAAATATCTATTGTGCATGTGGCAACCCTGAAACTGAGCCTAACTCTACACGCAACCCACCAGAGCCTTATGTAATTTGGGTTGCCTAGTTTAAAATGTCGTTGTCCTAAAACTTTTGAGAGACACCGTACCATTTCAGGCTTTTTCAGGAACTGTTAGGAAGAGGTCCAATGTTCACGAAAAATTTTTAGAGTACGTTATTGGGGATAGTGCGGCAAAAGGGATTTTATAGAAGACGAATTAAATTGCTGCGCACTTCGCGTTCTGTCCTAAAGTGACAGACGGAAGATACTGCAATGTACTATATATTTTGTAGCTCCATTGGTTACATTGAAAAGGTTCATAAATTGTGTTTTTAAAAGCAAGGATAATTTCATTTGGTATTTCACTACATAGGTCAATGAGACTGCAGCGTGTATCTGAATGTTTACACTGTGTCCAGAGGGGGTGCAGGCCGAAGGGGAAGGGGACACAGCATGTCTTGAAAATTGATATCAATCTAAAGTTTTATAATTTCATTTCAGTCAGTAATTTACGTTAATCAGCAGAGGCGATTAGGTGTGTAGTTGCCCCCCCCCACTTTTTGCTATTTATGCTACGCACTATGCTAAACTTTCTCTACAAAGAAAAAGTAAACTGTCCTTGCCACCCCATGCATGTTTCTTTTTTCCCCTTATTTTCAGCATTGCACCCCTAAATTTCTTTCCGCACCCCCTCAGCATCCCTAGATGGTTCATTCTGGCGCCGCTGTCACTAACCAAACACATGTACTTTCACTTACCCACACGCAATACACACACATATACTTAAAATAAAAATATGGTGCTTACAATTTAACAAAACTCACCGTCATTTTGGCTTTCTCCTTCCGTAGCAGAAATAGTGCTTCATATTTACATTTGGCAACACTAGTCACTAGCTAGCCAATGAACATGCACTGCATAAAAGAAGCAACCACTACGCCATGTTATATTGCCACATTACCGTCCCTGCCGAACGGTGTGAACCGCGAGCTGAAGCGCTATTCAATTGTTTCAACGATGTTTTCGCGAGTGTGCAGGAATGGAATGACAATATGGCAACAATGGCGAAGGTTGGCGAGCAGGGTAGAACACGTGATGCTAAGAGAGGAGACGAAACGAAAATTGGTATCTCCGCAACGGCAGAGAAAGCTGCGTCGGGCTCTAGCAGGAAATTTACTAATCCCTTAGTAAAGATTACTTAAGAAGAAAATGCTGCATAAAATTCTGTTCATGTGTTAAAAATATTTCAATTATTTGACACTGGCAAAGCAATAGTTTTGTTCCTCCCACATATTTATGAGAAGGGATAAAGTTATCAAATCATTACAAGGAAACAGTACAACAACAGAAAAATGTAACAGTACAGTTTTGTACGTACTTCATTAAACTTACTGCAATGTCTCAATATCAATGGACACTGTTGGTATAATTAATAAACATTAAAGATGATTATTTTTTCCTATCACTGGACATTTCTTTTTCTTCTGTAATACTTAAGAGACCATACACTTTTGCATAAACAATAATAGTAAACATGTTGATTGTTGCCAAAGACTGCTTTATAGTAACTAACTAACTCTCTAGCCTTCTTGAACCCGAAGGTTCATGGCTGCAGCAATACAGCCCTTCCATCTGTCCCTATCCTGAACAAGATCTATATACTCTTTTCCATCCCTACCAATTTCCTTTAGGTTCATCTCAACATTATCCCTCCATCATCTTCTTGGTCTTCCTACTGGTCTCTTACCATCAGGTTTCCCAACAAGAATCCTGTAAACTCCTCTTTCCTCTCCCATTCGTGCCACATGGCCTGTCCACCTCAGTCTTCTTGATTTAATTATTCTAATAAATATCTGGACATGAATACAAATTATGTACTTCTAAATTATGTAACCTTCTCCACTCACCTGTCTCCTCACCTATTTTAGGCTCAAATATTTTCCTCAAGATCTTATTTTCAAATACTATACGTTTATGTTCCTCTTTCAATGTAAGGGACCAAGTTTCGCATCCATATAATATTACAGGCAAAATTACTGTTTTGTATATTTTAACTTTTAGTTTCTTAGATATTAAACGAGAAGACAAATGTTTATGAAGAGAAAAGTAACATGCATTTCCTGAATTAAGCCTGCTTTTTATTTCCTCTTTAATATAATTTTCATTTGTTAGCATTACTCCTAAGTACTTGAATTTGGAAACTGGTTCAAACGAGTTAAGTAGATAAATTTATATACATATATTTTTATGCATAGTAAGTTCCAAAATAAAGTGACATTTTGTCTTTACATGCTCTTGACTGCTTTTCATCAATTCTTTTTATGCATATGTTTAGAAAAATTCTACAAAAAATTGGAAATTTGCAGCTGTGCATTCTTGAAGTTTTGTCTTATTTGTGAAATTTATGTTTTCAGTCAGTTGACTCTTCCTATATTACGAGTATATTATGCCAATAATTTTATAGATTTATTCTAAATGTACATGTACAATGTGACAATTCCAAACTTTTGTAAAGTTGTATGGATGCTAATAAATAAATAAATCAATCAATCAAAGGAACAAAATGTACATTAACTGCTGAAAGTTACATGTTTTCAGTTAAAGGAAAGCTCTATTCGCATATTCTGTAGTAAGTACAAAGAAACTATATTAAAACGTTCCACATTTTAATACTGAGTACAGCGTGTTTTTTATAAATTAGAATTTTAAGAAAATCTCACCAAGGTGTGATAAAAATAACACCAAAAAATTCAAGCCTCTAATAATATAGCTGTTCATAAGTCGCCATTTTGAGTGCTGATTGTGAGTATGCATTTTGTGCATGTGGTTCTGTGCATTCAGACAAATAAGCTAGTATGAAGTTAGTCTTAAGTCGCTTGCTTTCATGTATATTACAGTGATAAAAAGGTTATGGAAATTTTTGACGACAGTAAGTTATTTTATTTTCCTGAACACTTCGCAGAAGTATCATCCCACACAATAAACATATGCACGGGCCTGAAAACGTCTCACATAATGAACCCAGTCCATTATAAACCACAAACGGCAACCTGGCTACAATTAATGTAATAAACGATTGTTATAAATGCACTAAAAGCAAGATCAGCTGAATCGTCAAACCAAAATAACAATGAACGAGAGATTCTGTACGTGCAGTGAATGTATTTTTTTATAACTGTATTGTACGTACTGTATTTTCTATAACTTATAAATTAGTAAATTCCTAGCATTTCTAACATTGGTGGTGTTCTTGAAATTTTCTGCAATTCTTTTTACGGTGTTTCACAATTTTGGACCGGGTTGGAAACAGATTAAAATTATTCATATATTGTAACCAATGGGAAACAGCATTCTGCATTAGAAATTTCATCCTGGAATGGATTGTGTTTGTTATGCAAGGCACCATTGCAATACCAAAAATAATTTTATATACTGAATATGAACTTGAAGTGCATTCAAGTTTATAAAGCAGCACCTGCACAGCCAAATAAAATCACATAATATTTGTTACTTTTAAACAGTTCACAGGATTGGACGTACTGGAAGATCTGAGCGCACTGGACTGGCAACAACTTTCATCAACAAATCGAATGATGAATCGGTGTTGTTGGACCTGAAGCATTTGCAGATTGAAGCCAAGCAAAAGGTGCCCCCCTTTCTGGCAGCTCTACAGTCTGAAAACGAGAAGTATCTTGATCTTGGAGGTAATTATAATTTTTTACTGATTTGAATATAGTTATCCGCTAAATCCACACTTCCATGATTGCAGACACTTGCATGTTGAGCTTTCTATCTTGCAAATTCTGCAATTGCATATGGGCATTTATGTGTGTGTTGTGTATCAGATGCACACAACCGTTTTTAAATTTCTGTTCACATGATTTGGGGAAGATGTATGTCAGTGTATGCCTATTATAACATTGGTTCATGTTGATGCATTGAAATAAAATTTCCCAGCTGCTAGTTAGCGACTTTGATTTTTTTCAAATACCATCACACAGATAACTTTATGTTAATACAGGGTGTAGATGATGCTTCCTAATCAGACTTTTATGCACATGAAATCATGCAATAACTCATATTGTGCATTATATACGATTTCTACTGATTTTCGTGAATTTTAGCAAACTATTATATCTGTAACTGTTGTTATTGATCATTTTGCAGCTATTATTGCTAAAAAGAATGATCAACATTCTTTCATCAAGTGAACTTCATCTCATGATATTAGATTTTAACAGGAAAAAGACCTGGTACTTCATTGAGCATCAAGTAAGATAAATTGCAAAATGGCATATTTGTGTAACTTCTGCAGGTATGGGAACTACAGGATGCTAAACAAACACACCAGTATTTTATGTATACACTAAATAGACCAATAATCACAACATTGATCAGCACAGTGGTGTGTCTTGTTATTTATCGTTGATTTGACTCCTTTATAAAAGAAGGTGATAGTATTACTTGTTCAAACTGAGGAAGATCATTTTTACATTTTTCCAGACGAACGTGGTTGCAGTTATTGCGGTGGTCTCGGCCATAGAATCACAGACTGTCCAAAACTAGAAGCAATCCAGAACAAGCAAGCATCGAACATTGGCAGAAGAGATTATTTGGCGAATAATGCTGCAGATTATTAGACGAAGCATGGTGAATATAATTATTTTATGTATATCACATGTATGTATCATTGTGCAAAGATATATATTTTATACATAAATCGTGTGTATATAGAATAAAAGAATGTGAATATTTGTATGTATATACTTTTTACTTAAAAATAATACTGTATTATCATGGCAGTAGATGAACTGCTTACAGTTTGAATTTGAGAGACCACTCTTCTCTCATCTAACTAACTCGCTAGCCTTTTTAAACACGAAGGTTTCTGTCTGCAGCAACACAAGCCTTCTATTTGGCCCTATTCTGGGCAAGAGTAATCCAATCTTTTCCATCCTTACCAATTTCCTTTAGGTCCATCTCAACATTATCCCTACTATCCCTCATCTTCGTCTTGGCCTTCCTACTGGTCTCTTACCATCAGGTTTCCCAACAAGAATCTTGTAAATTCTTCTTTTCCCTCCCATTTGTGCCACATGACCTGCCCATCTAAGACTTCTTGATTTAATCATTCTAATAATATCTGGGCATGAATACAAATTATGCAGTTCTAAATTATGTAACCTTCTCCACTCACACTCCATCTCTTTTAGGTCCAAATATTTTTCTAAGGATTTTATTTTAAAATACTCTTAATATATGCTCCTCTTTTAATGTAAGGGACCAAGTTTCACATCCATATAATACTACAGGCTAAATTATTGTTTTGTATTTTTAACTTTTAATTTCTTAGTTATTATACGAGAAAATAGTTTATGGAGAGAAAAGTAACACTCATGTCCTGAATTAAGTGTGCTTTTCATTTCCTCTTTAGTATCGTACCCTTGTTTACGTTAGCCTAAAACCAAGAGATCTTTCTAATGTTTTACAATCTAATTGTCCAAAAACACATCAGTTAGAAAGGGTTCAAGTTTTGAAACTCATATTCAGTACATGTTTGCAGCAAGCTTCATCTGATAATTTTTACCACTGACAAGGGCGAATAACATGAAGTTGAATCTTGATGTATTCGATTTGCAAACAGAAAAGCACAAAGTAAATATTTAGATACAAAACGTGAACAATTACTTATTGTCAATTCCACACAAATTATTTCTGTTGATGATTTATCATTGGCTAAAATGAACTGACTTAAACCACATTCTCACATGTTTGGAACATTGTTTAGCAATGATTTGCTTCTGGGTGTTGTAAATAACATTTTGACTTGTACAATGAAAACAACATAGTTCTTGTGTGCAATCAGTGGCAGCAATTGGGGGGGGGGGGAGTTGCCCCCTCACTATGCTAAACCTTATGTACCAAGGAAAAGTAACTGGTCTTTGCCCCCCTAGTTTTGGAACCCAATCGCCACCACTGTATGCAATCAATGCAATAGTGTACGTATCTACCCTGTAAGTGAAATTATACAGTATGTGGATTAGAGAAAAGTAGAATAAAAGTAGTAGTTCTCATAAAGACAATATCAGTCCATTTATTTATTACATAATTTATTTACTTATTTTGAATTTAAAGCAAAACATATTTAGCTACTTCTTCTTCTCCTTGTTATTGCAATCTGATGGCCATAAGGTTCTTGCAAGTATGAGCTGAGGAACAACAGCAACTAGAAGATTGGCCACCCAGAAGAAAAAGCGGTTGGTTTCATCAGTAGGCACTTGATGGGCAGGCTCCGTCATCCAGTACAGAGAGATTCCTATTTGGCATATTTCAGCCTAGAAATGGATTATGAATAGTGATCATATTTCGTTTTTGATTAAAACACGAAATGTGAAATAATACATTGTAGTGTTAATTTTTCATGATTTTGAAAGGTGTGAGGTGCATTTCACTATCATGTTTTGTTCCAAAATGATGCGAAGTGAACTGCAAAATGCGAAATAAACTCTTAAACACAAAATGTAGGGTTTATTTACAGATGCGACACCTTCTGAGGTCTGAATTGTCATGTGAGTTATGGAAATCAAGGAAAACTAATTAATTCTGCAGTAAATATTTGAGAAGCAAAATTGGACTCCTTTACACAGAAATAAACTTAATATTCTCATAACTATATAAACGTGCTATTAGAAGTGAAACGTTAATTTTGTGTAATAAATATAGTTTTTAAATCAAATTTAGGTTTTTATTATTCATTTCAACACTTAAATGTCATTTTATATACCAGTTTTGATCCCGTAATATGCCAAGTTTTTGTACCGAAATGTCGATCTTTCATTAACTTAAATATATGACTCTGGTGATTAGGAATAGTGCTCTACCATTTGTAACATAATTTGAATACTAGTTTGTAATATAAGAACTTTGTTTATTCACCATTTTTTGTTCCATCTGAATGAATTTTTATCATCATTGTCTTCATCAATATTGACTGTATGACTATAAATTAGAGAGAAGAATCTTACATGGGCTACAGTTACAGCAGAAAAGCCAATGGAATTATAAGAGGTGCTGAATAGTCAAACAGTTAGCATTCTCTCTTTTGGTGAGCTTTGATACCTATGGGGTTCCAAAATTTGTTGCTGGTACAACATCATGAGAACAATTGGTGGCATATTTTTAAACAACAAGTTGTGGACTCCAGTCTACAGTGTCGATGTGACTCGGTATGCTGACCACGTGCCATCTAATGAAAATCTACTAGCAGATTTTTGCCCTCAAAGTGTAGTTGTGCCATGAAGTCTATTTTTATGTAATGGATATGTAAATATTAATTTACTAAAGTAACTTTGTGTGTGTGTGAAAGAGAGAGTAAGAAGATAAACAGATGCATAATGAATGGTTGGAGATGTTCATGGAATCAGAAGAAATGTAAACAATGAGGTAATTTTCCAAAATAAAGGAAATTTGATCTGAGAATCAATATTCGGTGCTCTGCAAGAAAATGACATTGGGAGTCATGTAACTGAATGTTTCATACTATTGATCCTAACAAACTAATTAAGCAGAGTTTATTCCATCTCCTCAGTGTGTGAACATCTGAATAAACATGGTTTGAATTTCTATTTCATGCATTTCCTTGAATTTGGTGTCAACGAGTGTGTGGGTGGTGTGCTTGACTTGTATGTTTTGGATTTTATGGCTATTGTATTTGATGTGTTTAGCAAGACTAGTAGTGAGTTGGGCTTTTTTTTTTTTGCATCTGTTAGGTGTTGTTGGATTCTTTCATTGACATCTGAGGGACCTGCCAAAAAAGGCCCAACCCACTACTGGTCTTGCTAAACACACATTAATAGAACTAATAAAAAGACAATTTCGTGGAAAAAATGAGTACTGCATTATCTGCAATTATCTACTGCTACGTGTCTCATTTCCCAATTATGAATTACCAGAGTTTGCTTTAAAATATTCAAAGAATTATACTGAAACATAAAATAGCTGTCATTCAATTACAAAATTCATTTTTCATACAGATGCCAGTGTAATCAGCTCATAAAGATACATCAGCGTCAATATTGGCTCAGTTAGTGAAAATTGTTACTTAATTACAGATTGAACTTCGGTCTTTGACTGTGCTCTACCACTGAGCTACCAAGCTAACCTGGTAGCAAACATCCAGATACGTTTCAAGATTGAGCCAGTATTTTCACATAATTCTTCAGTAAGTTATAACATGCCGTCTGTGGGCGCATAAGCTACTAGTTCAGTTACATATTTTTTTTAAGGACGTGTGTAAGGGAAATTAGCAGTACTCACGTGCAGAGATGCCCCAGCTGTTAGAGCAGCCAGATCTTTCACCCACTCTCTGTGGGGGTTGAACAGACCCAACATGAGGAGAAAGTATGCTGGCAGGAAATAATAAAGACACACATGACCCTGCACAAGAGCAAATGGTGCTGGGTCGACCTGCAGAAGAACTCTCTCCACTTCCGTCATGTACCATAGTGGGAAGGATTGCTGGCTACCAATTGATGCCTGTCACAAGAGAAATTGTAGCAATTTTATGACACTTCATATTGCACTTACACTTCTGGTGTTGTTTGACAAGAGAGTTTCTATTAGGAACACATGTTCACTCACAATATTTTAAATGCAGGGAGTCAACGATTGAAAAAAAATACATTTTTATGCAAAAAATGAATAGGATAAGGGGAAAAAATTATGAGAGACGTGAGTGGGTATCCCCCAGCTAGCAATATTTTGCAATGCATCCCTCCCCCAGCTGTCAAGTGCCACAATGTTAAACCATAGGAGAATCCCCCCAGCTAACATTTTTCTCTTCAGGCTGTGATTAATTTTTGTTATCTAGCATCGCTTTTTTGCCACTTTTGGCTAATCGCGATGATTAGGATGAGTGATGATATGATGAAATTGATGAAGAGACACTCACAAAGAACTCCCGTGCTCAGACTGAGATCAAACCCTTGACCCCTGGCTGTGCTAACCGCTGTCATGGAGGTCAGCTGATGAAGGGTGAAGTAAATGACGGAGTATACACAATTATACATCTACGTAACTGCCTCATTTGTTAAGGGCATTGGGTGTGATTGCAATGCAATTGTTGCAATTCTACTATCAGATCAAGATACTCCCACCTCGTTTGCAAATGATTTTTCTACTATTGATGAGAGAAGAACAATGTTCAGTGAACAAAGTATATGTCCACAATCTTACAATGACTGTTATTTCTCTAGCCTCTATGGATTTTCTTTCAAACTTACCAAGCCTCTTAATACCAGTACAAGCGAGGAGAGAAGCAGAAGCAGATTCAACAGGATGTCAATAATGAAGGAAAGACCGCTCCTGCGGTGTCCTCCTCCACCTTGACCCCCAGACTCCACCGTTCTAGTTTGTGTAAGGCAGTTCACTGCCACAATAACTGGAAATACGACATAAGGGATGTTGAAGAAACTGCACCACTGGAGGCCAGATTTGCTCAAACATCCACCAGGGAGGAGAATGACCATGCTGTTAAGTATGGCTGCACTCCAGTATAGTCCCAAGAGACGGTAGTTCCACCTGAAATACAGCAATAAAATTATTAGAAGGTATTTTTACATGAGTAAGAATACAATTGTATGTTTGAACCAGATATGATAATTTGCCATTCCTAAATTCCTCTCTCAGTGAATTTAATTTGATGTTGCAAAAAGTTGCCTCCGGTTAATTCGTTTTTTAATGTTTTTTATTATGTGAAACTTGTGAATTGGGAAGGAAGTTCATTCCAAGATAACTCTCTTTACAGTTGAAAGATCTGCGTGAGGCATTGAACCTTCAAACTGTACTGTGATTTTTATGGATTGAATAATAATGTTTGCGGAAGCAAAACAGAAGCAGAAATGTGTGGATATCATGCAAACACTTTCAGCATCTTTCAGTAAACACTTTCAGTAGTCGCCATAACCAGCCTGGCAACTAGTCTGACACCCATGATTTCTAGGATGGTAACTAGTCCAGCTCCAATAACAGTATTCCAGTAGAAATCGTGTGATTCAGCATTTACTAGCGCCACCACACTGATGGTATGAATACGGTAAATCAATTGTGGATGATCAATGGTACACATTAGCGCCAAAAGTGAGTACACAAATGTTTTTAATGCTATTTAGCTTACATTACACCACAAGTGATCAGACATTACACTTCCGTTTGTTGTATTTTCCCCACGTTCCTCCAAAACAGGTCATTTCGTCAACTAATGATCGTTCACTGACTTTCAAAGTTAAAGTTTGTTTTAAGTTCAATTTATGCACAGATAGGCTAATCGTAACTAGACATACAGTTTATAGTGGGAGCCGAACACTATGTGCCTCCACCGCGTATCGAAGACGAAACCCCTTGATTACAAGGCGGCAGCGTTAACACAACGCCACCGGGAATCCATCAGAGCCCTGCACATCGGCCAATCTTCGCTACTGTGCCGCCTGGCCACCGAGTGAAGTGTCTCTTTCTCTCGCCTAACAAGCCAGCGAGTAAGAACTGTGTGCCTACGTTTTGAAGGCCTTGCAAGTTCCCAAAGAGCCAGATAGCTAACCGACAGCAAACTCTCTTTCCGATCATAAACAGTCTGAGCATGAGTCATGCAGTCACTGTTACCAACGTTTTGATTCGAAACTGTTCAAGGAACATTTGAGCCAAGAAATCATTTATTCTAACGGGTGTCCCACGAACGGCGCAACTGGGAATTAAGAGTGGCGTTACTTTGTAACCGAAACCTGTACATACATAAGTCATACACCAAATGTTAGCCCTGTCCAAGTAGATATTTTTAAACATAGAAACAACAAAAGGGGTGCAGTGTTGTTCATGCAGTGTTGCCAAATGTAAGTGAAACTGTAAATTTATTTTTCCACAAAGCATGGAAAATTGCATGTCAAACATTCGTACGGAAATTTGGACGTCAATTTCCACCTTGGGTAGGTGGACTATTTCGCCATCTATAGTTCAGAGAAGAAAACCGATCGTTTTCGCGTATAGCCAATCCTGAAATGCCTCGTAAAGGGGTACCGGTCCAAATGGGTGTTTTAAAAAAAAAATGAGGTACAGTGGCAACACTGTTGATGTTTGAAGGCAACAAAAGGTGTGTTTAGTGATGGTCTATGACATGGAAATACTGGAAACAGGAAAAAAATAAAATGAAAATTATGGTGAAAAAGTTGCCAGGAGTAGGTAAGTAACACTTTTTTCACCATAATTTTCATTTTATTTTTTTCCTGTTTCCAGTATTTCCATGTCATAGACCATCACTAAACACACCTTTTGTTGCCTTCAAACATCAACAGTGTTGCCACTGTACCTCATTTTTTTTTTAAAACACCCATTTGGACCGGTACCCCTTTACGAGGCATTTCAGGATTGGCTATACGCGAAAACGATCGGTTTTCTTCTCTGAACTATAGATGGCGAAATAGTCCACCTACCCAAGGTGGAAATTGACGTCCAAATTTCCGTACGAATGTTTGACATGCAATTTTCCATGCTTTGTGGAAAAATAAATTTACAGTTTCACTTACATTTGGCAACACTGCATGAACAACACTGCATCCCGTTTGTTGTTTCTATGTTTAAAAATATCTACTTGGACAGGGCTAACATTTGGTGTATGATTTATGTATGTACAGGTTTCGGTTACAAAGTAACGCCACTCTTCATTCCCAGTTGCGCCGTTCGTGGGACACCCTGTACTATTAAGAAATGTTCACCACCATCACGTTTAATCAATTGGAATCGCAGATTAAAGTTAGATTTCTTCCATGGTAGAAAACTTGTGTATTGCTGACACCCGTAACCGGGCACTAATCAAGTGCTGTCTTAAATACAGTTTTGGAACATTGTGCAACGGTGGTTTGTGCGACATTGAACTGGTCTGTTTTTCGAAGTACTTAGCTTGAAAAATATTGCTTCAATTTTTCTGTTTTGTCAATTCAATATCCGAATTTATTGCTCAAGATATCCCTCTCTCCTTTTTGTAAAGTTAACAAATTTGCGGCTTGATTATGATTAGAGTTATTATCTCCTCTATGACACGAAGATAGGTTGTTTTGTTTTCGTAAATTTCATTCTGAAATGTATTTATTTGTTTATAAAACTTCACACTATACGCAAATGATATGAATTGTATCCCCAATTTAAGTGTAGTGTAGCACATTTTCTATTTCAACCACTACATTTCTAACATCACGTTATTGAATACTAGAGCACGGCGGTCGATAAACTATATAAAATCAGTATTTACATTACAAAAGTTTATGTTTATTGTCATCTATTTCAACAATTCATCGTTCGTTCACGTTGTTGCGAGTTATCTAGTTCCACATTCTGCATTGACAGTAATATGTAAAATAATTTTTAGTTAGAATCTTGAGATGGGAGCAATAAACCGTCAGTGGTGGCCCATTTTAACAAACAACGTAAAATGACATGGAGAGATGATTTACGATTTCAAGACCAGAAAAACGATACAAAATGAACCAAACATACAAATCCGTATTTCATGACACTCAAAACAAATTTGGAGAATAAATCATAAAATTACCAAATCTAACAGTTTTACAATCTCAAGGAGCCCGTGACTAAAATAAAGTCAAATGTCTCAATGCGTAGTGAAATGTAATTGCCGTTGACAACACTGACAGTGGTGCTCGCGCCGGACTGAAGCAGTGGGCTTCACGTGACAATTGAAAGTGTATTTTGCAGGTGCCATAAGGAATAACGACTGAAGGAGACAAGAAGAAGTCGGATCAAATAAAGCTGTCCCGATGGCTACAAACCGCAAAGGATAGGCGGCGTGAGCCACGATAAAGCAAGCAAGCAAGCTTCATGTGACTTCTTAGTTCTCCTGCAACTAGTAAAGATAAAACCCCTGTAGTCCTTGAGGGCTGTGGATTCTCGTTCAAGGAAGCTTGCCAAACACCTTGCTTGATGTGCGTATTGCATATTATTTTAGGCGCGACTCCGTGTTGACGGGTTTCCTTCGGGTCTCGTGCATGCCTCTCCCCACCCATGTTCAAGGGCACGCCAGTTAACTTGGTGCCTACTATACGAAAGAAATAGCCAACAGGATGTAGTTTTTCGTGGCGTGCTGACCTAATTTCCACGTGAAGGAATACTGCAGAACCGACAACAGAACACGCTGGTAGTTGTTTTTTCTGCCCTTCACTGCGGAATGTACATTGGCCATTCTTCGTCTTGTAGTAAAATGTGACGTCTTTAGTGACGCTGCATGCGGGAGTGAGCAATAACATTATTTCGCGTAACATGTGCGTAGCGAACGTGTGTTTTGTTGCAGTGCAGTGTCAAACGATAAATCGAGTTGTTATGTACTGGAGTGCGGTTAGAAATTTAGTTTAGCTTTCCTGAAAAAGAAGAGATGGGTAAGTACGTATTTTCTTTCTGTTTTTCAATTCGTATTATCCGGCTTAGTAGTGAAATGTATATGCTCAAAAACAACAGTGAAGGAAGTAAGGAAACCAGTGACGTTCCAGAAAGAGTACTGATTCTGTTTTAACCCTACTCCCTTCAGCTTTCATAATATAAGTACCGATAAATCTTAAATAAAGGAAAATGAAATAAGGGCATTCCACAAAAAGTGGTCCTACTCCATGTAAATTACAAAATGAATGAATCTCGAAATTATTATTGTTTTTAAATGCATTAATGTTTAAATGTATGTGAATGCATATGATTTGCATATTTCACCAACAAAACTTATTAGCATCTGTAGCCTACATGCTTCACAGACAAATGAAGTCAAATTTTGTTGCATTTTTAAAGCGTCCCACACGTAACACATTTTCTTTAATGCTTTCAATAGACCTCGGATTTTAAGTTTAGGCCTATAACCAATTTTTTCCTTTAAATGTATATAAGAAATAATAAGTTATGTCAGCGTTTCGTTAAAAAATGCAACGACTGATGAAGTTTTATAGTGCCTAAAAAAAAACTGTTTTGCTTGTTAGAACCTATTTTAGGTTTATGTGCCTATATCAAGCCTATTCTTAGTTTTTTATATATTTTTAAAGGTTTTACAGTTTTTTTTGTCACACAGAGGCATTTGCTCTGTTTGGTAACGAAAAAATTCAATAACGAACGTGTTTGAAACGTACTCTCTGTCGATTTCCCTTCCTCCATGTGCATGGTGATTTTTCACAGCTCTAAAGAAAGCAAAATGTCTGGTGCTACTGTTACCTGTACAATCCAAAGTGATCTGATCTGTGTGATCTTGCTCACTTTCGCATCACTTTGGTGTTTTGTGGCATTCACGTCTTGCAATCTAACATTTCGGCATTGAAGTTTGCACCACTGACTATGTTTTTGTTGAAAGATTATTTTCAGCATATATACTCCTCACAGACAAAATTGAGGAGTTTGACTGTGGATAACATGAAAAAAGATTGTTGCCTAAATATACGGCGAAGAGTGAATTTTAATGGCAAATTCCAATGGTAAGTTCTGCCATCACCGTAGGGTTAGGCAACACACATAAAGTTATGCAAGATAGTGCGTATTTCAGGATATAGGATGGGGGAGGCATATCTTTTACAACGTAATATATTTAATTCAGAATTCCAGATGATATCCCGTTTAAAGGGGATTTTCAAATCCTTTCACTTATTATAATCCTTACGGACGCCCGGCCGGGGTAAGAGGAGCGTTTACCCCGGGAAATTATGACAGCCTAATATTATATATTGCACATATACGTATAATTTCAATTTGAAGCAGTCTTTTGGGAGGAAATGCCATGCTCTCTCTCGGAGCTGGTCTTTTGTTGCGAGATTATAGGACGCTGGTGCTTCCAATTAAGAAACTAATCTAATTTTCCTTGACTTCATGGATTGTTTTGACGCACTTAAAAATATCCAAAATTACTGACGCTGCAGAGGATACTCCTCCCAATCACTGCGTCTTATTATTTTGCGCATGCGCAGGACGCTAGACAGGCATGGTCTAGATACATAAGAGGCCCGCTGATTAGCTTCAAGTTTGAACGGAGAAAAATTACGAACGTGAGCAACCTCTGTAAATAAGAGGAATGAATCATGCCTCACCCGTTGCTGGCGTATAGACAAAGGACGAGATAGATGGCGAAGAAGAGCGTCCCATCGATGTAGGTAACCATTGATCCCCAGGATGAGTTGAGGTACGGCTCCCCGTAAACCGTGTACCAGGACATGAACCCAGACACAACTCCGTCCATCTCCAGCCCTATGATGAGGTCAGGGACTGCCGTGAATGCGAAGAAAGCGAATCCTGCAAGATAAGGATGAGCAGCAGTTTTAGGGAATAATGACTCGTGTGACTCTAACTATGCATAGTATAGCAGTACAACATCGACAAGCTTTCAGAGCGTGTAGAGAACATGAGGACTGGTAAGTGGCTCGTTGAAAGTCTTTTCAACGCTGTTTGGTATCCGCAGTACAGGCGCTGGCATTTAATTTTTCACATATAAAGAAAGCTCTGTGAAAGATCATCGGTGTTATAGGGCCACACATTATGTAATACTTTAGTTCATAAATAATGAATACATAGGGAATTAATTCCTGAGAAGATTCTAGCCTGATTTATCATACAATCCCTCCCTTCCTATTTGAAAAAAATCACCTGAATCTAAGATGGCGGATTTCAATATGTCGATCAGGTTGCAGTTATATTCTGAATGCTAGGCTCCCACCCTTTGTTTGCTTGGTCGCACATCGGACAAGACTCGAACAACCTTTTGGTCAAGCCCCGCCATTTGTCTTCTGACGTTAGGCTAAATGCTTTTGTTGTTAGGCTTAGGTTTCTTAAAAAAAATAATTTGTTTTTGGTCAAATGTCGAAAAATTGGAGGTGTGGAGGAGGCAAGGGGAAGCTCCGACCTTGACTGGACTGTTTTCGTGGAAAGAGCAATAACAAGCCTAACCTAACAACGAAAGAATTCCGCAATTACATCAGAAGACGAAGTGCTGGCTGGGCTTGATCAATAAAATAGGTGTTTGAGTTTCATGCGATCAGTTATACCATTGTTTGCTTGTCTACTCAGATTTCAATTTCTATTCCGTTTCCGAAATAACAGGGTATCCTGTGACTTTTTGACTCATTCCGTGTGTCTCTGTGTTTATGCATGCATTAATTATACGACAGATATTCATTACATTATTATTATTATTATATTATTATTATTATCAATTACGATTTCTACAATAGAAATCTAGAGCATTCCCTGACATTCGCTACGAGACTCGGCGCCAAGCGGCCCGGCGTCAGTGCTTGTCTTTCACGGGGAACGGGGTCCGCGACAGTAGGTAGAGTCGGCTGTTAAAATTACAGTTTTCATATTGTGTACTAACCTTGTTTTACTTCTTTTTCTCTGTTTTTACAGTAACCTGCCTTGGCTCTACCTGTTACTTGTTCCGAAGAAGATACAAAAGTAAGGTACCCAAACTTCACAAAGCCTATTATGATGGAAATAAAGAACCCGGACCCACCGGATCTCCCAATTTCCCCGATTGATCCCACCCGAATATATCAAAAGTTCGAACTAAATCTCCAATTAAGTCGACTTGAAGAAAAGGAAAATCTAATAACCGCTCTCCGCCTGCTCGTCCGTCTGAAACAAGATGGAGGAAAGCAGATTGCCTTCCCGCATCCGGAAGTCGTGGACAAAATGCTCCTAAGATGCAGCAATATCCCGGTGGACCCTGATA
This sequence comes from Lepisma saccharinum, assembly GCF_977018435.1. Taxonomy (NCBI): domain Eukaryota; kingdom Metazoa; phylum Arthropoda; class Insecta; order Zygentoma; family Lepismatidae; genus Lepisma; species Lepisma saccharinum. The sequence goes on along the minus strand of NC_139236.1, from coordinate 59,983,115 downwards.
AACTGCATGAATTATTAAAAATAGCATTTGGACGACGAGACCTAGAATTAAATTTGGAAGAAGTATATGCAGATTTTGCTAGGAGTCATGGAAGAGTTGTACAGAATTCGGCGAACCCATGGCCTTTATGGACCTCGGTAGTACGTCATTAATTAAGGAACACGAAAACAAACTGATGATGCTGCAGGTAAACCTGAACGGTGCGGTGTTAGCGACTGAAGAAATCTTTACATACGCTAGAAACAATAATGTGGACATGCTATTACTCCAGGAGCCATATTTCCTAAACGGGAAGATGATCCATGCCCCTATTGGAGCAAGGGTAATATACAATCAAGACCAAAATACGAAATCTGCAATAGTGTCACTTAACAAGGCTACAACCATTTTGAAAATTTCACACTTTTCCGACACGCATATAAATTGTATAGAAGTAAATCATGGCAAACTAAATTTTATAATAGTAAATTGCTACTGCCAATACAGCCACAATATTGAAGTGTATACTGCCCGAATCAGGAATGCCTGCCTAGCGTATCCAAATCAAAAACTGCTCTTAACACTGGACAGCAACGCTTCCTCTCCCTTATGGTTTGGAAAGAAAATAGATAATAATGGAGAAAAAATGATGAATTTAATAGCGGAACTAAATTTAATAATAGAAAATATTCAGGGAAATCCACCTACATATAGAGGACGAGCGGGAGCAAGTAGCAATATTGACTTAACATTGACAAATAACAGAATGTCGAAATTAATAGAAAATTGGATGGTGCATGATATGATCACAACCAGTGATCATAATGTGATCTCCTTCAATGTGAGATTAGAATCACCACAAGCAGAAATTGACCAACCAGCTCCGCCGTACAATTGGAATAAGACTGATAAGGAGATATTACTCGCTAACATCAACTTACCAAAAAATCCCGGACCATGGAAGAGTACAGATGAATGGGCGAAAATTCTAACAAAAAATCTTCAGGTCGGAATAGCGGCTTCAACACCGAGAAGATTACACAATACCCGGAAAAAACCCTGGTCTACAAATCTCACCAAGCTTAGAGCCAAAATGCGAAACTCCAGAAGGCAATACCAGAAAACAAATATTCACAACAGAGGAGTATATTTAGAGGCATATCGCAGGGATAAAGACCGCTACGCAGCGGAGCTGAAGGATTTTAAATACAAAAACTGGTGCAAGTTCGTTAAAAACAACCTGGAACGGGACAAGTGGGGATTACCCTATAAAATAATGACAAATAAAATAAAAGTAGAAGAAAGTATTACAAAACTAAGAAAACCAGATGGCTCTTTTCCAAGAGACATGAAGGAGACAGGAGAATTGCTACTACATGGATTGCTGCCGGATGACGAGGAGGAAACCGACAACGAAAAGAACAAGGAGGTTAGAACAAGCTGCAGACAATGTCCAAATTCCATACCCATTGTACCGTTCGAGCCGGAGGAGGTCATTGGAGAATTGGCAACTATGAAAAATGGTAAAGCACCAGGGCCAGACGGAATTCCTGCAGAAATTCTTAAACTATCCGCCCCCGAAACAATTAACTTCATAACGGCCCTGTTTAATTTGTGTTTGATTCGCAAGGAATATTCTGCATCATGGAAAGAGGGAAAACTTGCCGTAATTAAAAAGGAAACCAAGAACGACGAAAAAAGTTTGAAGTCGTATAGGCCCATCTGCCTCCTCAATACTATAGGGAAATTATTCGAGAAAATGTTAAACAAAAGATTGCAAGACTTTCTAACCATGTGTGGCAACACAGGTAGCCAGTTCGGTTTCACAAAGGGCCGATCGACGGAAGATGCAATAAACGCCCTGAAGGAGGAAGTTACAAGATCAAACAAGAAAATAGTTGTAGCTATCTTCGCTGATATCAGCGGCGCCTTTGACAACCTCTGGTGGCCTAACCTGTTTCAGACTTTAAAGAAAATAAATTGTCCAGGCACACTGTTTCAAATTTTGGAGGACTATTTTAGAAATCGCAGGGTCTCCCTGAGGATAGGCGATAACAAACTAACAAAAACCACGACGAAGGGATGCCCACAGGGCTCAGTGTTGGGTCCTCACCTGTGGAATATTAACTTAGAACCTTGTCTTCGTACCCTGGGTGAGAATCCGGACGTAATCAGAGTTATAGCCTACGCGGATGATATCGTCCTGGTCTGCGCTGACGACTCTAGAGCTAAGGTGGAACGCAAGGCAAACAATGCTTTAAAAACCTTGGGAGACTGGTGCAGAGACGCTAAACTAGAACTGTCGGCAGAGAAGACTAAATATATTATCGCTAAAGGCCATCTTAGCACCAGCAGGAATCCATCCATTAGGATACTGGGATCAGCTATACAGAGATCGGTCAACTTTAAATACCTCGGCGTGACCATGGGAGAGGGTATAAAATTCGGAGAACATATCAAAAACATTACAGCAAAGGCGGAAATGGCGATGGGTAAACTCACCAGAGTGGCATCCCAACAGTTTGGCCTGAAACCAAGCACAATCGAAGCATATATCCGAGCAATATACTACTCCATTGTGACTTACGCAGCCTCTACCTGGTTTGAGAGTCTAGCTTTGAAAACGAACGTCAGAGTTCTCAGGGCTTCTCAACGAAGAATATTGTTAAGAACAACAGGCGCGTTTGGAACAACTTCCACAGAAGCATTGCTAACCCTGACTGGACATCTCCCTTTAGATTTAGAAGTAAAATGGAGGGCGGGTAGATACTTTTTTAAGAAAGGAAATGAAGACAAAATGATCTCCTGTATAGGAAACTTCACCCCAACCCTGCATGAAATGAGAAAATCCCTGTTGGACAGATGGCAAGAGGAATGGAACAATGCCGAAAATGGGAGACGGACATATACCTTTATCCCGGATGTCCGAAGCAGCACACAGACAAAAATATTTTATACAGGGGGGCCTGTTACATCTTCTAACAGGACATGGACCGTATGGCAAATATCTTCACCGAATTGGCAGTGCCCTGGAACCGAAATGTACCTACTGCGGAGCTACGGAGGATTCTCCCGAGCATAGAGTCTTCTTCTGCCCGGAAACAACTGACAGGATCAAAATTTTGCGAAGAGAACTTCCTACGTTTGATATTAGAACACTTCTATGCGAGCAGCAAATTCAAAATCTGAAGATCTTGGCTGACGAAGTCTCAAAAGAAGAAAAGAGGAAATTCAACCCACGACACCGTAACACGGCCCCCACAAACAGCCAACAAACACCGGAAGAACCTAGGAGAAGTACGAGAATACAAAGGCAAAGGATCACCCCGGCCCTCGAGCAGGAGGAAGAGAATGATGAAGAACAATGAGGCAGCACCAACTGTATCAAGAAGAAGGCACTACGTGGTATCAACTGGAAGACGGGAAGCCGCAGAAAGAAGAAGAATTCGTCCTGTTCGGATGCTGGGGGAAAAGCACAAAGATTATTTGTTGAGAGTGGCGGAAGCCAGGTTAAAATATATAGTAATTAAATAAAAAAAAAATAATAAAAAAAATATGGTATGCTGGTATTCCAGCACCCGGTGACATTGGCATTCCAATGTCTAATCTAAACCCCAAACTAATTAACATCAAATTAAACAAGCACTATATTATTATTCATTTAAATTATTTTTATTCAAATTCTAACACTCAAAAAAAAAAACAACTTAATTCACTGTATGTCATATAATGAAGATCAGAGTGTACCCATTTTGATCGACAACTTAGCATTTCAATATTGTTTTATTTTATTTTTTATTTTATTTTATTGTTGTCATACCTTATTTCCTCTTTTGTACAATTAATATTAACTTTAAAATATTTCAAACGCAACTCAAGCTACATAAGTCATGGACTGAAATAGGAGGAGTAGGACGAACCGACAGGGATAAGAACACCTAGCCTCTGGGGTGAGCAATCTCCCAAACAATAAATTCAAATAACTAAAGGTCCTCAACCTATTGCGATCTGTCCTTGGCGGTTCGTCTTGCGGCATGGATCAAGCATACTATAGATTCCGGGAGTCCGGAATCCGGATCACAGTGCATACATAAAACAAGAAAAAGAATGTGAAAAGAAATAAAATAAACATAACTAAATAAAAATGACCCAATTATACTAAAATATAACTATGTGCTGGTATCTGTGAAGACCACTAACGATACTGTAATGTGTAATTTGTGACTTGTAATTTACATATAATAATCAAATCACTGTATTGGGAACAATGTATATGTATGTGTCTTATATATTTTCTTTACTGTTATTTTTTTTTTCTCTTCTTATATTTGTTTTATATACACTGGCTGACAAAAAAAGTGAAGCACCCAGAAGGAGTGGTTGAAGATTACCCCATTTCGGTATACATGCATACCATTGATGTGTGAGTAAATGATTAGATGTACAAGGATCTGTAATGTGTAGAACGCCCACCAGAGGGCATTTGTGACGTCACCTCCTGTTGCTGATAAGGTGGGATCAGTCACCTGCTGTGAGTCAGACAGTGCAGCACGAAGTTCAGAGAGGAAAACGAAGCACCGGCGATGCCTCGCAGACACGTTAGACAGCCGATCCAGCAATTGACAGCATTTGACAGAGGCCGCATTGTGGGACTGCATGAGGCGGGTTGGTCATATCGGGCAATTTCCAGGCATGTGGGCCATTCAGATGTCACAGTGGCCCGATGTTGGAATCAATGGGTACATGAGAGCACCCATGCACGTCGTGCAGGTTCAGGTCGACCAAGAAACACCACCCCGAGGGAGGACCATCATATGGCGCTCCAAGCAGTGCGGGATCCCACAACTTCGGCACCCGTCATCCAAGAACATGTACTGGACACTCTACAACATCCTGTGAGTTCCCGCACAGTGTCTCGACGACTCGCATCCGCCGGATTCGGGTCCTACCGCCCCATGCGCCGGTTGCCGTTGACACCACAACACCGATGCCTGCCGTTAGTGTGGTGCCGTGCTCGAGAGGCGTGGACAGAGGACGAATGGCATTGCATCATGTTCAGTGATGAGTCCCGCTTCTCCATGACCTCCGATGACCATCGTGTGCGGGTGTGGTGGCGTCGAGGGCAGAGAGCACATCCTGCCTACATTGTGGAGAGACACACAGGTGTGACCCCTGGCATCATGGTGTGGGGAGCCATTGGATATGCGTTCAGGTCACCTCTAATAGTGCTTCGGCAAACTTTGACGGCACAGCGATATGTCACAGACATTTTGCATCCACATGTCCTACCCCTTATGGCACAGCACCCTGGGACAGTGTTCCAACAAGATAGTGCACGCCCACACACAGCCCATGTGTCTATGGACTGCCTAGAGCATGTTGAGGTCCTCCTGTGGCCAGCACGATCCCCGGACCTCTCCATCATTGAACATGTGTGGGATGACATTGGACGGGGACTCCGTCCTAGAGCCAACCTGCGGGATCTGGAGGGACAGCTGCAACACCCGTGGACGAACGTGCCTCAGGAGAGGATCCAAAGGCTGTTTGACACTATTCCGAACCGCATAAGGGCATGCATTGCAGCCAGAGGGGGTGCGACACCCTACTGACCTGGCGCCACCATTCCACCTGTAACTGCCAACGGCCTTGACTCTTGCATCCTATATTGTAATCAGTTCAATAAAGGTACATGGACTTTCAGCATACGTAGTTTCATTCACGTCCAAACACTCCTTCTGGGTGCTTAACTTTTTTTGTCAGCCAGTGTATATATATATATATATATATATATATATATATATATATATATATATGTGTGTGTGTGTGTGTGTACTGTAGTAAAGGATAATTTAAATAAAGGTAGTGTGTGCAACAATAATGGGTGAACCGTAATACGAGCAACTGCCGTCCCAGTTTATATCAGAGGCACTGGGACATGCGCATACCCTCGAATGTATGCGGGTGGAGGTTAGGATACATTCGGGGGTTCCCCCATTATTGTTACTTGTTCCGTTACTGCCACAGGTGAAGAAGATGCAAAAACATAATAAGCTAACAATACGGTTCATTCGAAATAACACATCTTAGAATAAATACCATACAATTTCCTGTTATTTTTCTGTACCTTGGATATAAGGGGAACTCTTTCTTTTCTCATGAATGAAAATTCGGACATTCAGATTAAAAAGATATAAAAAGACTATTTATTTTGTTGCTTAAATATGTACAAAGAATTACACATGAAATAACCCCTACATAATAAATGACGATCCTTTTTAATTGAAACACTGTAAATATATATATATATATAATATATTAATTATATATATCAATGGGTTTCGAGTTATTGCAGTTTGTAGATTTTCGTGCCATATTCCAACTTGCGACCAAAAAACTACTAATTGTGAAAAAACTACTACACCCTGGGAACGTAATTGACACGTTGCTAACAGCTGACGAATGAGTGATACTGGGAAAAAAATTCATGCCCAAAATTCCCATGCCCACAGAAAGAAACAGTCATTGCAGCACACGTCATGAAGAAATTTGGAAATTATCGTTTAAATCGAAGAGGATTACTCAAAAAAATTTTAACACATTAGCGTAAAAATTACGGAAAAACTTCCTCGTTTCATAAGCTCTCCAAAAAGATGCAAATGTTGTCAACTGGCACACGGGTTGGGGTATAAATCTGAATAAAAAGCGGAGAAGGCGCGTTGTAGACCCCTTTGTAAAGTGAAAAGAAGTTGTCTGTTGTGAGAAATAAAGGAACGAAAATGAGTGAAATAATAATGTTATTTACCATTCTCATGAATTCCAGGTTGTCAGAATTAACTGTTACGAAAACTACAAATCCTGTTCAAATTGCCTCCCCGGTTACGTATGCAAGCACGCAACCACACGGCGCACGGCGTACATCAGACACAGTCACTCGCGTTGACACTCAGTCTCATATGTATCTTCCTGGGAATCCACTGGTGTACTGTAAACTTAACTCTTTCATGTGACCCCAAATGTAAAAGTTGCATGGCGTCAAATCCGAACTCCTCGCCGACCAGGGGGTCGGGCCGCCTCGACCAATCCATCGCATGGGATAATTGTCGTCCAGCCATTGTCGCACACTCCGGAAATAGTGGGCTGGGCAGCCATCATGTTGGTAAATCATACCCTTTTTGTGGCGAGCGGTACATCCTCCAGCAGCGTCGTCAATTCTTCCCTTAGTTTTCGTAGGTAATGCCGTTTAGTTTTTGTGGCAGATAGAATGGCCCCATCACATGATTGTGGATGATTCCCATTTAGTGAGAATTTTCTCTGGTAAGCCTTTTCTTTAGATTTTCTGGGGTTATGACCCTTAGGGGCCCAAAAATGCGCATTATGAAAATTCGTAATACCATCGCGGTCGAATTTGGATTCGTTCGTCCACAGAATTCTTGTCAGATGATTGGGGTCTACAACGCGCCTTCTCCGCTTTTTATTCAGATTTTTCCCCCAACCCGTGTGCCAGTTGACAACATTTGTATAGTTATGGAGAGCTTATGAAACGAAGTTTTTTCCGTAATTTTTACGCTAAGTGTGTTACCATTTTTTTTGAGTAATCCCTCTTCGATTTAAACGATATTTTCCAAATTTCTTCATGACGTGTGCTGCAATGACTTTTTCTTTCTGTGGGTATGGGAATTTTGGGCATGATTTTTTTCCCAGTAGTCACTCATTCGTCAGCTGTTAGCAACTTGTCAATTGCGTGCCCAGGGTGTAGTCGTTTTTTCACAATTGGTAGTTTTTTGGTCGCAAGTCGGAATATGTCACGAAAATCTACAAACTGTAATAACTCGAAACCCAGGGACAGAAAAGGTGCCAGAAGGGCGGATAAATACAAATGATGAAGGAGACAGTAAACACTTTACTGTCTCCTTCATCATTTGTATATATATATAATGAGAGGTTTGTACGCTGGCCAAGACCAGCAGTACTAGTTTAAATAATGTATCTAGCTTGTCACTAGCATACATGACATGTTTCTCTAATTCTCTCCCTTTTCGTGTTTATAATTAAAATGGCCTCTAAGAAATAGACTAAACTTGGTTGAAATTACAACACCTAATTATGCGCTGTTCTTGAAATTAAACGTGTCCCTTAATTCCCTCGGATACGACGTTCTCTAATAATAATAACAAATGTCCACCGAAACTAAGCTTTAGCTTGTCACCAAACGCATCAAGAAAAAATTCGTGGACATATCTATGCAATTCGTTGAAAACAAATGTTGATCTGTGTCCGCTAGCCATTTGAACAGCCCCACCACTCTACCGGCACCGAAGAACCTTCCAAAGGTCTCCCTTCTAGCCCAAAAAAAGTAAAAAAACAAACCCCCATTACTCAATCGGTTCTCTTATATAGGCGAATCGAGAAAAAACAGTAAACGGAACTTTTTCCAACACCCAAAAAACAATATTTTAAAACTACCAGCTTTCTGCCGGCTGGCTTTCATCGTCACGTAGGTCATTCCTACAGCAAGTTGCATTGGAAACTGCATAAAATAGAAGTATTGCTGTCACTAAATAAAATAATATTAAACATACATATAAAGTAATAATAAAAAAGGATCTTGTAGTGATTCTATCATTACAACCTTGACTACAAAAGGTGTTGAAAATGATGTCCCTCTGCTGCAACACGTTCTTGGCATCTCCGAAGGAAATTGGCATTTACACGTGCAAGTCCGTCTACTGTAATTCTCCCGATTTCTCGTAAAATACTCTCTTTTAACTCACGGATGGTGTGCGGATTGTATTTGTATACTTTATTTTTTAGATTTCCCCATAAATAAAAATCGCAGGCTGACAAATCGGGGGACATAGAGGTTTTTGAAACACCCGTTTCTTGTGAGAGGCGGCGGATAGATTTCCAAGGAGACTGTTCTAACCTTTGTCCTATCTCATCGAGTTTTTCCTCAGTAAGTTTTTCTTTCCACTTTTATTCAGAACTGACCCTGTTACTCTAAACTTTTTTACGAGGTTTAATAAATGGTCCTATGTGGGACTGGAACACCAGGAAATTTCGTTGCAAAACGTCGTCGCACTTCTCCACAATTCCTCTTTCCGAAGTAACACTCTACAAGATAAATCCTTTGTTGTAATGTAAACTTTTGTGGTGTCATATTAAGCCACAATCTTCAACACACGGACACGACAACATAACTTCCGTGGGAGGATTGTATTGGCGTCAGTCTGCAACGTCAACAGAAAGGGAAAGAGAGCGAAGGCAGGGAGAGCGAAAAAAACAGACTGTAGCGTGCGACTGTCGCAGATACCTTTCACCGGCAAAGACAAGCTCTGACGCCGGGCCGCTTCCCGCCGAGTCTCGTAGCGAATGTCGGGGAATGCTCTGTAGTATAATTGACAGTTGGTTGATACAGCCACCAAGGTTCTTAATGTAGCTACTTGAAAAAAAAAGAAAAAAAAGAGGTTCTTTCAACTTATCAATATATACGCATGGACGTCCGCAGGATTTTTTCCAGGGAGGGGCAAGAATGATAACTGTTTTCCAGGGGTGGGGGCAAACTAGAAATATATCCCCCCCATAATAGTGCCGCCCTCCCAAAAAATACTTATTCAGATTGAAGTTATTATGTTTCTGCAACATCTTTGCAATTATTAACATAAATTACTGTGAATGAAATTAAATATATCGTCGGTCCAATGACATAACGACCTATCTAATTTTTTCCAACTTTTCAGGAGAAGCAAAAAACGTTTTCGCACACACTTTCGTAGATGTTTGTGAGAAAACTATTTACCCCATAACAATTTTTTTTGCCATTAAATTGTATTATGTTTCAGCTGTAAGATAGTGTGGTTGAATGTTACATGTGTTGCGTTACGTGCTTGAAATTTCATAATTTCTTGACATACGTCGGTATGTCAGATCAAAATAATTACTCACACAGAAATATCTTTGAGATACGCCATGCAAATTAGTATAAAGTTACAGCTTCATGATTTGAGAAATCTTTTTTAGTCAAAATGTGAGCAAAACTATATAATATTTATGATTTTATTGTTCATGATGCTTTTTTTCCAAAGTGAATGGTTATTTTTATTTTGAAGTTCTTTAGATTTACATGCTTTAAGTACGTGTACAAATTACAAAACTCTTCACTACAAGTACCATTAAAAAGCTATAGATGCAAAATTACTACATAACAAGAGTACAATATTAAGAGATAATTTGGCTACATTACATAAACATCAATAAAACATTTTTGTGGAATAGAGTGGAGAACAGATTCAGTGATTCAAATTTGAGTAAAAGTTTTTGCAGTCACTGTCTAGAACAACGGGAAAAGGATCTTCACACATTGACAATAAACAGTGGTCAGAAGTAGCGAGCTACTTGTAGCGTCACTACTGTAGCTAGCTACAAAATTTGTAGCTGTAGCTGTAGCGACGCTACATTTTGAAAATTGTAGTTGTAGCGGTAGCGAAGCTACAAAATTCCTGTAGTTGTAGCGAAAATTTCGCTACAGCTACATTTTTTCTCAGCATTTTGAGATGAATTTTGAATGTGGCAACAGCGTCAGAAAAAATCGACAATAACCCTTAATTTTGCAGGAGGTTCATAAAGACAGTCTATTACATGGAGATACAGATTATCTAGACTGTAGATTATAGATATCTGCGTAATTTATTTAATTAGTATCTGAATAATTCAGATATCCAGATAACTAACTGACATATATGAATATATTCCTGCTAACAGCTACGTTTTTTTAGCTGCATCGCTATTTTGGGGAGAAATATGCCTCATTTGCTGCACCACTGGAAAAAAGTGCCTCGTTTGCGTCACCCCCGGAACAAATCCTGTGGATATCCATGGTGTAAGAGACACCAAAATGTCATTAATTGCTGTGTAAGATGCAACTTGCAGTGCAGAAACGAGCGATGGATTTTCCACTGCACTGACAAGGGAATAGTGCCAGCAATAAATGGCTCAGTACGTTAACAGCATTGATCATCGTCAGTATATAGGATCTCGCCAGCAATAAATTATTGTTACAAGAATGATAAGGGTTTCTGGAATTACAATTATTTTCGCGATAGTATTTGTTCACAAATTTTAAAATTACAATACCTTTAGAACACTCAGGTTTACACGACAGTTTCCTCAATAATTTTATCATATTGCAAAAAGTATGTATGTTTCCTGCAGAAACAACAATTTTCTTTGATTGATTGATTGATTTGGTGTTTTAAGTCCACTTTATGCACGGTAAGGTTAATCGGACTGGACCTACAGTTTAAAGTGGGATCCGAACCACTATGTGCCTCCACCGGGTATCGAACCCAGGACCCCTTGAATACAAGGCGATGACGCTACCACTGCTCCATCGGGGAGGTCTTTCTTTAGTTAATATACATAGTTATCAAATTTATATATTTCTCCCACTTTTGCATCACTTTTCTGTAACTTTTGCTAATCATGACATCATCATCCTTCGACATTTCCTGCCTCTGGCTGGGTCGGCATAGAAGTCAAGCCTCTCCATTTTTCTGTTCTCCAACCACTCCTCTCTTTCCACAGTGTTCCAATCTTGTCCTCTTCTCCTAACACTCTCCACTCTTCTCTTTCCACTGACATCTTGGTCTCCCCCTTGGCCTTATTCCCACTCCTTGTGCATGGTAAGCTATTACTGGTCTTTCTGCATCCATCCTCTTCATGTGTCCGAACCACCTTATCTGTGCCTGATCTATCCTGTCATGAAGCTTCACCACACCCACTGTCTGTCGGATCTCCTCATTCCTTATTCTATTCCTTCTAGTCTTCCTCAAAAAACTCCTTAAAAATTTAATCTTCACTGCCTGCATCTTTTCTTTGTCTCTCTATGGCATTGTCCAAGTCTCTGCTCCATATGCAATTATTGGCACATAGTATGTGTTATATATTACCTTCTTGCGTTTCATAGGTACATCCCTGTTCCATATTAATCTTCGAACGCTTTGATATAGTCCACCATCCATTTATCCTCTTCTGTTTACCTCCTCATCTATTCTTCCACTTCTCTCAATTATGACAATAAAGGATGAATGGTTTATTTAATTATTCTCTTATCTATAGTCGCTTTCTGCCACTTTCGGCTAATTATGAGAACGAGGAAGAATGATGAATGATGAGTAGTGTGGGGAATGGAGAATCTCATCCTCCCAACTTGGCGTTTTTCCTAGTTTTCGTTTTGAGTCCATTTTATGCATAGATAAGCTGATCGAGACTGGATCCTAACCACTATGTGCCTCCGCTTGGTATCAAACCTTTGGCCCTTTTGTAGTCAAAGGGCTCCAGGTACTTTTCATTCAAAAAGCTGACTTCATATCAGTCTATAAAACATGAAATATTTATTTTAAAGAAAAATATGTTGATGTGAACATAAATACGTAATCCTACCAAATTTTATTTGTGTATAGTTGTAATCATTAATTTGGGTAACACCCTAATTGCAATATTCATATATCAAATTTGAATTGATATGCCACTTGCATAGGCATGGTATTCTCAAAAACTATAGTAAAAATAAGTAACTGAAGTAACACTGCTATCAAAATTATCGAATGACTGGAATCATGATAATAAATAACATAATCTATTTACCAGTATATAGTAGGGGATTTTTTTAATACCCATATGGTTGTTTTCATTTTTTTTATGCAGAAGTAGCGCAAAAAGTAGCGAAGTAGCGAGTAGCGAACAGGAGTAGCGTAGCGAGCTACATTTTGGTAAATGTAGTTGTAGCTGTAGCGAAGCTACATTTTGGAAGAGTAGCTGTAGCTGTAGCGAAGCTACTTTTAAAATATAGCGTTCTGATCACTGACAATAAATCTGCATATTTCTCTTGCGCTATTTTCACAGATTCTTTGTTCAATGGAGGTGGCATTCTCGCAGCTATATCTTTAGTATTACATCTCTTTACTACGATTTTTGCGGGATTCTCTTGCAGTAAACTTGTTTTTATGTAGATAGTATCTGGCTTGTTGCTCTGCAATCATAGTTCACGAATATCTTTCCAACTGAACTTAATACCATCATCGGTCTTCTTAAGCTGCAAAAGCCTCAGATCTTCAGCATTTTCCTTAAAATCCAGAAAATCTTCCATCTGCATTGTGTGCACGATGTAAGGATGGTTTCTTCGGGCTAGTTTTATGATGGGTACAAGCTGAGAGGGGACAAATATCTCTCCAATTTTCCGTACGATCTGGAGATTGCACTGTGCGCAGTTTCTCCCTCGTTTTGCCCATGATGAGGCTCAAAAAATCTGAGCACAATTTATTTTATATTCTCTGCTTTTAGCATTACATGCATAAGCGCAGCCACCACAATTCTATTCTTGTTTTGACCAACACAACTGTCAGCATATAAGTGAACTGTATTCTTCTCTTCTTGGTCCACTTTCAGTACATACCGGTAAAGACATGTTGCTATTTCACATGATCCACGCTTGCTGATTCCTTCATGCCACAACAAACAATTACAATTTTTCGTGTTCAGTTCATAGACAGTGAAGTTGTAGTTCGCCAGACGTCTGTTGTAGAACACGGATGAGTGGTTCGACATAAGCAAGTGAATAACTTGTTGCAGATCAAAAACAGCAGAACAGGTCGCTGTAGTCTTACTTATTGCTTTCAATTCTCTCACTTTACTTTTCTCTGCAACGTGCTGCTTAAATTTATCTTCTAGCTTCATTTTATCATCATCAGATCCCGCATTGTACGTAATGCATAATCCACACTGATCTTTTTTGGGTTGATGAAATGCAAGATTCATACCCTTGAAAACATTTGTGTACGTTTGCTAAGATGCTTGACATATTGTGTCAATCTCTTCTTTGTACATCTGATACATCTTCTTTACAGTTAAATCAGAATGCAGATACTCCTTTGTTGAATATTTTCTACAATAGCTAGACTCCATTCGTGGAAAGCAATTTATGTGATCTTCTACTATACTCCATTTCCTCTCGTCATTTTCTTTCAAATGTTTGTATCTTTCACCTCGTTTTTCAGTTAGTAATATGCCTGTTCCTTAAATGTTGTTCACTGTCGTACATATAAATCGTTCGCTAATTCCAAGAGTATTCAAAAACATTTTCTTGCAAACCTTCAGCCTTGTTCCATCCAGGGAAAGATAGTAAAATTGTGTTTTTGTACGTCTCGATGCTTGTTTTGTGGTTTTTTGTCTCGTATCTAAATCAACGTGTCGTGCTACGTACTCCCTTTGACGTTGCAAGTTTCCAAGATCGAAAAATCAATTTAAAATAATTATTCGTGATTTCTCATTGTTCTTTAATACATAACATTTTCTTCCTTTGTGGGTGCAGCCTGTGCAGGGGGGGGGGTTTCAGCAATCTTCTTTTCTTAACAACATTCCCTGTAGTTGAACTGAAGTATTCATAGCCTTCATTACGTAACTTCTTACTCAGATTTTTCTTCCCTCCTTTTCTAGAAGCTGTAGTAGAGCCTTCTTTTATTGATCCGTCGACATCATAACTTTCAGGATTTGTTGCAAATGTGGTCTCTAGTGATGGCATTGCTATAACATATTAAAGAATTGTTATCCTGCACTTTGTTTACCACACATTTTAAAATATCAATAACGCCCCGTTTCTTATGTAATGTACAGTCATTATCTTGAACGAAATGATCCCAGCAAAGCAGGATGTAACATCTGGAACACGAGGAGAGGAGAAGACCTTATCCTTGCATCCTCTTGCTTCACAATGTTGCGATTTTCCTGGCAAATAATCTGGATCATCCGGGTCACTGACATCCTCAAGAAATTCACTTTCGGTATCAAAGTCACTCTCGTCCTGTTCTTGTGTAGGGGATGATACATCGTCCTTATTCTTCAGCAGATAAGACAGAGGTACATCTTCGTCAGATGATACGGCAGATTCTTCATTCAATGTTTCTATGACAGTCCCTTTGTACCACTTCCTATCTGGAGGCCAGTAAAATTTTACAGATATCCCGGCTTTGATGTTATTTTTCCTCTTTCCGATCACGTGTAGTTCTCTTGATGGAACAATATTTCTTGAGCCATCTTCCCAGAGCACTAAGACGTCCGTCTTATTCCTAAGGTTGCTAATATCAAATAAACGGGACAAGTTGAAAGCTTTGGGAGTATTTTGACAACGTTGCATATTGCCTAACAGAGCTTACAAACAATGCTTAATATACAGCTTTGATCCTTCTTCGAATGTTAAATGTTAAATTGTGCTATTTCCGACATCAACAAAAGGTATCTAACAATTCATTTTACCTCTTTCTTTCCTTATCCTTTGTTAGACCGTTTCGCTATTGTTAAGATTGTGACAGCTGATTTGTAAACACTGAAATATACATTTCTGCATTGCTTTATTTTTCCTCTTTGTGAGTCTATTGGCCCCAATTGTTGCATTTTTCTACTGTAAGCAAAAAGAGATACGCCACTTGCGAAATAGTATAGGATTTACTTTATCTGACATAACGACGGAAGTCAAGATACGCCGCTATGTCATACCAAATTTTTAACAAATTGAGATACCTACGCAAAATCAAAAAATATTCATAACTTCCTTATTAATTGGATTTGAGTTACGCCGATTTGCCAGGTGATGCAGGGCACCGGTATATAACGATGTTAATAACTCAATTTCGAAAAGAAATTAGATACGTCGTTATGTCATTCGAATATGTAAGTTTATGGTAATATCCATTTTCTAGGGGCGGGGGCGTGGCCCCCTTCCGGACGCTCATGTATATACATACCATAGTACGACTTGTCCTTGACATCCTCAGCTAGAATCCAGAATAAAGCAAAAATCATAGTCAGGACGCCAACGCCCAGGGCTAAGAACAGAACAGCTGGAACATTGGGCCCGATGGTGTTCAAGACGTAGCAAATGGGGAAGGCCAATAGTCCAACCAACAATACTAAGGCCGTGTTTTTCCATTTTATTTCTTGTTCACCCATTCTCCAAGAACAGTTCACTGAAAATAAAATAATAAATGAGTTAAATTTACGAAGACGTTTCAAATACTAGCACACAATTTATATACATAAAAAAATAACCCTAGAACAGACAGTTTACATTGATATAATTTCTCCATATGACGATGACCTCTTGCATCAGGAGAGCACGCAGGGAAAAAGCTGGGGAAGTTGGGAACATAGGCGTAACGTGGTGGGCAATTTCCCCCCCAAATTTTTCAGGTTTATTAAAATTTACAAGTTAATGGAACATTTGTTAAACTTATTGGACTGGAGGAACAACGTAATGCGTAATTTTCATGATTTCGCAAATATAACAGATATGAGCAAATTAGACCTGAACGCTATTTTCATGAGATAAAATACTTTTTCAGTCCACCCCCTCAAAGTTAAGCCCCAATTCGATTCTGCTCCCATGCACCCAAGTTAAGTCTCACTCAAGTTACGCCCTTGGTGGGGAGGTTAACAAATAAACGACTTTTCACACACACATACACAATACCATATAGGGACAACTTTATGATTAAAATATTGCTAATTGTTCACGCTTTATTAGCCCCCATTAGTTTTATTGTTTCCCGAGTATTTCGGGGGCGGGGTTGAAATCCCTCCTAGACACGATCTGTGTTTCACAAGTGTGTTTATGTCTCACCAAAAAGTTTTCCTTTAGGCTGCTAGTTACGTATGCCAAGTCTGTAGGTTACATTATTTGAAATATTTATAGTATAGTAAACAATTGAAATTATATTTTTACACAACACTGGACAACAAATATTAGCTTTTGTTTGTATTTGAAGCCGTGTTCGATGTGTGTATGGGGGTGGGGATATTTGCGGATGGTATCACCCTAGCCAGTGGTGCAACTACCAGGAAGATCTAAAATTTTTCTTGCTTGCTTCGCTCGCAAGATATGATTGTTTTCTGTAATGTAGAGAGAGAAGTAAGACATCTCTTAATTAGTTTTGTCATGAACAATTGTTTCGAGGAAAGGGAGCGTTCGCATTTGAGAGATATTTTTTGCTGTTGGTTTCTTATGAAGTGGATGAATTGATTATGTAATGTATTTAAATAATGCATGTTATTAAGGTGAATACGTACACAATTTATTGTTGCATGTTGGATATGTATTTTCTTATTTTATGTCCTTCCATGTTGCATACTTGTAAAACATCACATCACATGGAAGTGATACATGTTATGTGTAAAACAAATAATAACTATGTTCGGAATGCATATATCATGCATTTTCTGTCTTTCAAAAATACATTTTTTTTGCTTGTTTTCCACTATTAATGTTAAATTGAACGTTTTGAAAAAAAATTTCTAATTGTTCATCGTTTATTCCAATACTAATGCTTTAGTACCAACTTCTGTCCTCTTTTTTGAATAATTTACGGGGATAATAACGTTTTTGGTACTACTACTTACTACTGAAAATATGATTATTATTGGTACGTTTATCCTGACACTTCCCCCCCCCTCCAACAAAAATTCGTAGTTGCGCCTCTGTCCCTAGCTAGCAAAATTTTCGAAAATTTTTGTTGTCTCATTGTCACCACGTTAGACTCAGCTAACCACAAGGTTCGAGAAAACATACAACGAGTTCATATTTTTCACTTCATGCGCTGATTTGAAGCGAATTTAGACAAACTCTATGTCTTTGATATTGATGAACACGAACATTATAGTGCAGTCTAACAGAAATGAAATATTATTTACGATATACACGATACTGTGTATACACGAGCATTTCAAATTTATATTTGCACTTACCTAGGTATATTTAGTTACTGGACGTTGCATTCTAATAAATATTTGTAATAAGTCTAATCAACAACTTTTATGGTTATTTACTTGTTCATCAACATCAAACTGGCGAAAGGTGTTACCATTTTCATTGGCGTAAGGCCTCCCCGATGGCGTAGTTGTAATGTCGTTGCATTCTAAGCAATGGTTCCCGTGCTCGATACCCAGTGGAGGCACATACTGGTTCGGATCCGTTCATAAACTGTAGCTCCAGTCCCGATTAACCTATCTGTGCGTAATGATGACTCAAGAATAAACTCATCTGTCTATTCAGATTCTATTCAGGAGGCAACTGGTTCAAATGAAAAGACGGACGGAACGTTTTGGTCTGTGGCCTTGGAGCACCAGGACCCACTCGGACTCAGTACCACTGCCCCATATGCACCCCCCCCCCCAGTCCTTCAGGATAAATTCCAAGATCATAATTATCTCTTTAGGTCCACATCGATACATTCTTCTCCATGATGGCTTTATGCAGGTTGGCCAGTTTTCTGTGATGTCACTTTTTAAAATTAATTTACATTTTGAATCAGCAAGAAATGATTTGTATTATCAGATATTAAAAATGTAATTAAATGACTGTTAACACTAATGTAGGTCTATATTGTATCAGACCTTTTTCATTTTAACAAGAAACAATATGACATGACATGATCATGATCATGATCATAGGACATGACATAGAGTGGGATGAGGATAAGCAGATAGGAAGGGAGAAGAGAATGCTAGTGAGAAAATGGAAGGAAGCCAAGGAAATAGAGAAGAAAGGTGAAGAAGACACAATGAACTGGAATGGGGGACTGAAGTTAAAGAAAGAATGGAAGAAGGTGTTAGAAAGAGTGGAAAGGACGAGAGAGAAAGAGGAGAGGAGAAGGAAGAAAAATGAATTAAAAAGAGCGTGAGATAAAAAAGTCCAACCACATTCTATATGAAAGTAATTATGTTTAGCCTTTTAGGTGAAAGTACAGTTGGCAAGTGAAAGCCACCTGCTAGAAAGTTCCTAACAACTTTCTAATAGTCTGGAGGGAGTAATGTTTGTGTATATATAATGCCCCTTTTTGTGTATCTTGTTACTTTTGTACTTGATACAGAGTTTGATGAAGACCTTGCTAGAAGGTTGAAACGTTACGTTTAGTTTATGTTTTTAATAAAATAAATTACTGCCTTGGTCAGCATATTTAGTTTTTCAAAATCATGGATACAAGGCTTAATGGTGTTATAATATTTTCCATCCAACGCATATAATTTTATTAGATAAATAGATAGATTCATTTTCTTTTTGTGCGAGCCATAGGCTGTACGCACTACATAGTTTTGATTTTTTCTACAATATTTTGTTACATTTAGTTTTCTTTTAAGCTGTCTCTTATTTTGTCCCCTATACACACATTCTTCCCCTCCCTCAACAGTTCTTCCAGTCTTTCTTCCTTCTTCCTCGCCCCACTTCTCTTTTCCTGCACTCTCACCAAAACGCATAAATTTTACCTTACACACACACTTACACTATAAAGGTGGCTCGGCTGGAGCATAATCACTCATTTCGCTGCCTTCTCTAATTGCTTTCCCCCGCCGTTCTCTTACTTCTCCCAGGTATTGCTGCCCCGTTTCCTTTATCTTTATTCTGTCGTCTACCACTTCTATCACCTCCCTCCCTGTTAAGTTTTTCATCCATTTGTCCCTTAGGTCACGTGTAGAAGGGAGTTCAGTAGTGTATGCTCGTCTGTCTCCTCCCCATCGCACATCGTTCCCCCTGCTTCGTTTCTCTTTCTTAGTTGTTTCCATTCCCCTAATCTGAACCACGCCAGAGCGCCTCTTTCATTTCTTCCCACAACCTTGATATATTTCGCTTTCACCCATTCTCTTACTCTTAGCTGTTCCCTGGTTGAGGTCTTTGTTTGGCGGTCTGCTATTATTTCTTGTCTGTCTGTGTTCAGTAACCTGTCTCTGATTTGATTTTTTGTTGGGGTGCCCCACTTCCTTCCTCTTCCCATACCCAACCCATTCCGCTATTATACAAGAGGTTTTTCACTTCCAGACCCCAGCTTTAAACGTTTTCCTCCCTTGTCTGTATTTCCAAACATTGTCCCCTCGACGTAGCTTGGCCCTCTTGTGATAATCGCACCCAGTATTTAACAACCCTCATCCGTGCTTGCACCGTGTCTCTGTTCAGGCCCAATTCCTTGAGGATCCCACAGTTGCCCGTACCTCTGCTTACGCCCATAACTCTCTTATAAAATTCGGTTTGCATGCCAATTATTGTGTTGTCCCCCCTTAACCCCCACAGTTCTACTCAATAGTTAAATGTACCTAATATTATTGATGAATAGAGGTTTTGAATGACCGGGAAAGGCATTTGAGGTGACTCATTTATTGTCCTTATGACTTGTTCTATTGCAAATTTTGTTTTAGTTTTTCTTGCTCTTATGTGGTGTGTCCAGCTCCCTGTCATGGAGAGTGTTGCCCCCAGGTATGTGAAGTTTTTAACCCGCTCGATTACCCCCCCCCCCCCCGTATGTCCATGTCTCCTGACTGTTAAATACGAGCCATTTTTGAAAGCAATGATTTTTGTTCTTTCAATGTTTTCATTCATTTTATATTTGATGCACCCCTCATATATGCTATCTATTCTCTTTGTAGACCCTCTATTGTCTCGGACAAGATGACTGTGTCATCTGCATACATCAGGACTGGCATACTTTGCACTCCTATACATGGGATTGAATCCTGGTCCATTTTAATTTCATGTGCTACCCAATATGTGAACAGTGAGAATAGCACTGGTGGTAGGATGCATCTTTGTTTGAGTCCCCTGAGCGAAGGCTGCAGTGCCGAGACTTGGTTTCCTTCGCATCGTACTCCGAATTCTACCCTCGCATATATTGCTTGCAGTGCTCTGATCATGCGCGCGGACATTCCCTTCTCATGTAATTTCCCCACAAAATGTCCCTATGAACTTTGTCGAATGCTTTTTCAAAATCAATGAAACATGCGTATAATTTCCCCCGCTTCCGTTTTATTTTCCACTCTACGAGTGTTTGTAATATGAATATCTTGTCTAACGTGCTGTGCCCCATCCTGAAGCCCATTTCTGAATCCTACGGTTTAAGATGTGTGTGAAAATTTTACTCCATATAGGTAATAAAGAAATACACCTGAAATTGCTTGCGTCATTTCTGTCCCCTTTTCCTTTATAAATAGGACAGATTATGGAGTAGGTTGTGTCGAAAAAAACTTTTTTTCGACATGTTAAGGTGGGTAGTGCGGAAAAGTGACCATTTGTGACCAAAAAGACGTCGGATTTTTTTCAGATTTTTGGAGGTCGTTTAGGTGGCGGGCAACGATCTTGAAGTTTTGATAGTGATTTGGTTATGCAACACGCACAACAATTCCACAAAAATTTCATTATTTGGCTATTTTGTATTTTTTTCTGCATTATGGTCGTTTATTGTTTTATTTATGGCAAATATGTTACATTCGTGATTCAGGGGTGGTTTTCTATTCTGTTTACGTAGGCCTTTGTTCAAAAATTGTCAACTTGAGGCTAAAAATTCCTTTTTTTCTATTGATGTTTTCCAATTGGTTTTGACTTTGTGTTTTATTCGAAAGTTTTCCGATATAAAAGACTAAATAAAATATTTTGGCTTTCTAATTGCTAACAGTTCCTCAATTACTGTCCAGCGCTTCGCTTATTTTCATAGCTTATTATGCTTTGAAAATAACCCAGAGCTCACCACGAGGAAATGGCTGGACTGCGAGCTCCACCCACCCACCCAAATTATGTTGGCAAACATAATTTTACTAAGGGGAAGGCCAAGATTTTCTTCAGTTTTCTCTTTGAACTTTATAGTCACTTATTGTTCGAAATGTCGGCATATGTTCTCTAGATTCCAATTTCGCTTTGACGTGCGCTGGCGCCGAAAACTGAAGAAGCAGCCTCTGTGATGATTTTCACAAGTCGCTCCAGGGGAAGTCTTGAATTTCCGCTATTTTTTTTTTGTTTTTAATGTAGTTATCTACTTCTTCATTTGTAATATTATTGGTATACGGTCAACGGTATACGGTATATTGGTCAACGGAGTCTCGTGGAGGGAGCATGAGGCCCAATCAAAGATATCATAGTATTGGTCTGCATTAAAATTGATGGTTTGTAAAACAAAAGTGCGAATTCTTTTGCCTTTTTTCAATCCTCTTGCTTTCTTAATTCTTTGCCAACCAAGACTTCTTATTTCTGGGTTTTGGTCGGTTATTAAAGCCAGCAGGAGATTTTCAGGATGGGCGAAGAATGCGTTTTGCTGAATGACAATGACCCTATCAATCAGATCTCTCAAGTGGTGTGGGAGAAATCTGGACAAGTGGATCAAATTCCATAGGTGTCGGGCTCCGTCAGTTATCGATGGTTCCTTCTTGATCCCAGACAACACCGGTGCGTACATCTTCATTATGTACATTGCAATAAGCTGCAGTTTTTCAGAGGGGTGGGGCGTTCTTACATATAGCCGCAGCACTCGGCATGCCGTCGTTAACCACCGCGACTGGACAAGTGGCCTGGGATTTTTCCTCGCTAGACTGCGCAGACAAACACCGCTCGAAACAGCTGAACATATATCGAAAATATATTGTTGGTCCGTGCTTAAATCTGTTTTACCTGACATTTGTTCCACCCAGCGGACTGTGATATGTTCAAACTTACAAATCGGAAGATTTTCACAGGTTTGTATGGCTGTTCCAATCGGTCCTGAAAGTTTCGACGGACCTTTCGTGGCACCATCTAATGTTGTTAGTAAATGGCGAAACGTCAATTCGTTTAAGTGAAGAAGACAAACTACATATTGGAGTGGCTTGCAGATTTTTTTTCCAACCAAACGCATGAATCCGTCTTTCCACCCTGTGTTTACCGGTGTGCCGTCACACCCGATCATTTGTAGATCAGGCAAGTCAATGTTGCTCTCTTCACAATGAAATGGAAAATACTATTTTTAATCTCCTCAACAGTTCCAGATAAGGGCGTTGTGTGGCCTAAATAAATGGATCCCGGTTCTTCTACCAAACACACATGTTCTTCAAAGATATCTTTGCGGTAAAAACGATCTCCTTCGCTAAAGTTTTATCTTTACGTCCATCAAAGTAAAGTCCACTGATACGTTTTTGTTCTGACTTTGATGTAGACTGAATTTGAGCTCGAAGTTTTTGCATTTCTCGCGTCACTTTGCTTTTATCAACAACAATGTCTTTATTGTCAGGTGAACTTATTCCCACATCATCCAAAGTAGCAGATACTATAAGAGCAACTTGCCTCCTCGAAGCCTCGGTTCTATAGGCAGCTGAAGCAACGTTTTTTTTAGATCCAGGCGTGTCTGTGTTTTTACTAATTTTGAGGTTGATGCCACGGGCTCAAAATCCGCATCATTTTTGCTAGTTCCAGAAATTTCAGTTGTACTCGAAGATTCTTCCGTCCCCAAGGATTCCGTCCTCCTTCTCTTCACACTGGTATCCGTAACGTTTGTCTTGGACGCAGACCGTTTCTTCCTTCTTTCAGCCCTTTTCATCTGTCATTTCAGAATACACCTTTCCAATTATCATTTTCCTATTCGTTCGCTGATCCATAAAAAAAGGTCGCTCTGCTTCTGACACTTTGTTCACTCTTTCACAGTTGCATAACTTTCCTGGGCCGGTACACCTGCACGAGCAAATATCAAAGAGTTTTTGTCCACTTTCCTTAAAACGTTTCACCTTTTCTTCAGCCGAGGCACGCTTTCCAGATTTACGCAAATTCATTGAAGATTTGTTATAATCCAAAATCATGTTCACCACTTGTTTTCTAGACACTGTGGAATCGAAGCCTTTGTCCAGATTTGTACCGTCTTATTCGCGGTAGCGTTCGCCAAATCTCTGAGGGAGGGATTTTCGCCTCTTGCATCTTCTCTGCACTTTTTTCCCCCCAAAGAAAATGTTTCATAACATCACAATAACTTGAAAGTCTATTGTCCGAAAGCTCTTCTGGCCACTCAAATAAGAAGTCCTTGTCAGTTTGACGCAACACTTTCTTCTCACCCATTTCGCCAAATCACTTTCTAACAATTACAAAATGGTAGTAACTGCGCAGTAAACAACGACAAAAATGCACGCAGGCAAGCAGAGGCGTGGCGTGCATGTAGCCGCAGGTAACAGCAAAATATAATGAATTGAAAAACCTGTCTTAAAATATTATTACATACATAAACTGGTAATATTGTCATAAGTAAATATTGCAGACTGACAGTTTTTCTGACACCGGCAAAAGCGACGAGGAGGACTGTTCCGGTAGAGTCCAGCGCAGATATTTCTGCCGTGCGATGCGCGAAACAACTAAAGAAGCAGTGTTGCTAATGGAGCAGATAGAAAAATCGCTGCAGTGCGCCGATGCACAGCTGTTACGTACAACAATAAAATTAGAGAATTCAGGTCTATCTAACGTTGAGTTTTAAACGTCATGCATTATACGAGGACTAGGATTAATATGTACTAACAAGTGGCTTTGTATGTAGCTACATACATATGGACTAAAAATTCGCAAAATATGAACTAACACATAAGTAAAATTACCAAAAATGCTGCAAAGAAGACTTCTTCATACGATTCCTTAATTGAGTGATTTCAAACAAAATAATATATATATATATATATATATATATATATATATATATATATATATATATATATATATATATATATAATTTTTCATTGCATTAATGCACTGGTGGCGTTCTAACTTTTCACTCCCAAAACCCGTATACACTGGTATGGAACTGCAACGGCAGATAATAACATGCCAACGTGTTAAACCGCTACAATTGCACCATAACACTCCTCCTCAAGCAGTATTATTATTTCCTCTCTGAGATCGGCGACAGTCGGTTGCCTTTGTTGTACATTTACAAAGGATGCCGGCTTCCACAACAATAACAAGTACATATACTGCCACTAGACGATAAGCTGCGCGGCTTTTTCTTTTGTTATGAACCAGGGCCGGCGCTAGTCTTTTGCCTCCCTGGGAGGTGGCGGCAGATGCCGCTCTATTTCGACCCCCCCCCCCCGGTCATTACGCAGCAACGGAAAATTGAAAATCAATATATTCCTAACTAAAACATCAAAATATAAAATAAATAATGAGACTTCTTATGCTATTTCAATACTATTCAGCGCAAAAGAAAATCTCGCTCGATCACAGTTTTCAATAGGCTTATTTTTTTCTTCTCTTCAAATTTTGCCGCTCTGGGCGATGGCACGGTTCTCCCTCCCCTTCCACCGGCCCTGCTATGAACTTGGTCACCCATCAAAGCATGGCAATTTTAACACAGAAAACAATATGTATCGTATTAAGCAGCAAAAATGACAGCCTCCTCTATGCAATTTCTACAAGAACACGTGCCGGAGCCAGAGTTGAAATGATGTTGGAGCCACATAATTTATTTATTTTGAATAATTCCAAAATTATGAAATATGAACAATTTGTTGCTGCTGTTCACTGCTCTCTTGCCAAAATGCTTTATTGGGATGCTAACACCATGACTGGCTTCCTCCTTCATGAACTCGTGCACGTTGCTTAGAATTTCCCGAGCTTGGCTATGCAAGGTTTTTGATTTCAACTTCGACAGAACTGGAGGCATTATGGAATTTAACGTTCATTAGCAAACACACACTTTTACATACACACACGCAATACACGCACACAACGTCAAACCGGTCAAATACTTAGTATAAAATAAAAATATGGTGCTTCCAATCCAACAAAACTCACCGCCACTTTACCTGCCTTTCCCCTTCCGTGACAGAAATAGTGCTTCATTATTACAGTTGGCAACACTAGTTACTAGCTAGCCAATGAATATGCACTGCATAAAAGAAGCAACCACTACGCCGTGCTATATTGCCACATTACCGTCCCTGCCAAACGGTGGGAACCGCGAGCTGGAGCGCTATTCAATTGTTTTCAATGATGTTTGCGCGAGTGTGTCCACTGTCCAGGAATGGAATGACAATATGGCAACAATAGCGAAGGTTTTCGAGCAGGGTAGAACACGTGATGCTAAGAGAGAGGGAGACGAAACGAAAATTTGTTTCTACGCAACGGCAAATTTATGTGTGATGCACTCTACCCTCCTGAGGCAACATGTGCTTCCTGAGCCCACGCAAGGAAGACTTCGCGTAGCGGCAAAGACTGTTACGGCGGGAGAAGGAGGCGGGATATTGCCATGCCTGTTTAGCCGCCACAGTTACCGGTGATCCGGATACAGATCAGTGTTGCCATATTCAATTGACAGAAAAGAGCTAAGTCGCCTAATCGGGTCTATCTTACTCTGAAGGTGTCCAGTCACACTGTGGAACGATGGCGCAGTGGTAGCGTCGCCGTCTTGTAATCAAGGGATCCCGGGTTCGATACCCGGTGGAGGCACAAGTGGTTCGGATCCTACTTTAAACTGTCCCGATTAGCATTACTGTGCATGAAGTGTACTTAAATCGCCAAATCAAAATTTAAAAAAATCAAATCACACTGGGGGAAAGCAAATTACCAAGTGATATTTTGTATTTAATCTAAATATCAGCGATTACGAAAGTCCTCTTTGTCCTTCTTTGCCATCATGGGCAAGAAGGAGAGGAGAGGGATTGTTATTGTCAAGGGGTCCGCTGTCCTTCTAAAAATGTGAACCTAAAATTCTATATTTCACACATATAATATTATTTCAGTTACAGGAATTTATGATAATTGTTGAAAGGGCAGATTGATATTGACATACGTTGTCACAGGAATGCGATAATTTCGGATTGAAGCAATGTTTTTGAGGTAGCAGAACTGTTTTTGGGTGAAAACATTACTTACAAGCATAATTTTCTGATTGTTATCTTAGCACGCTATGAAGTGTCAGGTGTCGCAGGTTCGAATCCTCAGCAAGAAATGGTCAGGGGCGGCGCGTGCCTTTTCAGTCAGGCAGGGCACATTTTTCTTTTGGGTGTGGAGGGGGGCAGTTAGCCTCTATATTCCTCTTTAAGGTTTTTGAGGGGAGTTCCTTGATATGGAGTAAGTAAATTGTTCGAACAATTTGGAATAAAATTAACATTCTGATCAAGATATCTCTCCAAAGAGCATTAAATACTCACTACGTAGGAATACGAAAAATCACCAACATATGGAACAAAAATACATGAATAAAAAAAAAACCTCGAATACTGACGTCACTTGCAGTAACTAAACTTTGGGTAGATACTGGAATGATTAGGAAAATGTTACACTGCAGTTTCTCTTCCATTGTCAATGAATTGAAAGGCGTAGATATTAAAGTTTCTACATGATTCAATGTCATATTCACCAAGTATCCACTAATATCAATGACTAAGTAGGAAGATGCTGCAGCGTTAAGTTCAGTTACAACACTTTACATTGGCCATGTACCCCCAAAAAGTTCGTTTATACTTACGAAGATATTCTGCATGTCAAGTTGCTGGAACACAGACACAATTACACAAATAAATAAACACGTTCAGTAACTATAAAATCGCGAAAAACTAATTATTTCATAAGCGACCAATACGCACAGACGGAACGCAACGCAAACTCACACACTAACTCAAATCCAAACCGTATTAAAATGGGAAGAAAAGAGGAAAGGAGGATCTTTTTGAAAATACGAGGGACTAGTTTGTGCAATAAAAAGTGTTGTCAACTTTTCAGGTCGCCGGAACAAGCGCGAAGAAAAGCATTCGAGGGATTTTTTTCTATCTTATTGCTGCAGGCTGGAAGAACGAATGAACTGCCTACCAAGCGTTGGAAACACTGAACGGTGAACGAGGCAAACATGAATGGGCAGGGCACCTCGTTTACTGCCCAGAGACGGCTACGAATTTTGCGCTTTTCCATTGTGAGGGGACCGTCCCTTGCCTATGCTGTAAATGTTTGGATCAGTCAGTGACGTCACGTCTCCAGGGCAGAGCCGAAATTGGACTCTCTCCAACAGGACGGAGAAATATATTAACCTCGCACAGGGTGCGAGTAAGTCTGTAAGTCTGGTTGCAGCAACGCAGGGGTTGAGGGAAAAAACAAAAAAAAATATTTACGCGTATATACCGATCGTCTCTTCAGATGAACTTTTTATGTTAAAATTGTTGTGGGGCAGTGCCCTAGTTGCCCTTTATGTAGCATCGCCACTGGAAATGGTTATTTCAATGTTTGTTGTTATTATTTTACTTACATGATTATAAAAAATAATAATTACATACACAAAGAAATAATAATTTTATTTCAATAATTCACCATGCATCCTCATCGTCACGAATATCCTATAAAGCGAAAGCCGTAAAGGTAGCAAGGAACGTAAAATATACGAAATAGTAGTGGTATCAGAAATGAGATTTCTGTGGATTTAGCGAAACATGGGAGTGGGAGTAGTTAGAAAACAGATGAAGACTACATCTGCTCTACATACGTCTTATTTGAAACGAAAAGTTTCGCCATTTGGGCAAATCTGGTTTCAAAAGAACTAAGATGGCAACAGTAGTAGAACTGGACTTCTTGAAGGTTCCGAAGGAAATATTGGGAAAGCGCCGATGCTGAGAGGGGAGGGGGCAAGGAGGGTGCTTCACGTGTTACAAAAGTAAACAACGGTTTGCGGGAGGGACTGTGCAGTGCGAGTTTTGTGAGTGGTGTCTTTCGTCTTTATGTTGTTTTCGCGCATTGTCAATTAATTA
Organism: Lepisma saccharinum; assembly: GCF_977018435.1. Classification (NCBI taxonomy): domain Eukaryota; kingdom Metazoa; phylum Arthropoda; class Insecta; order Zygentoma; family Lepismatidae; genus Lepisma; species Lepisma saccharinum. Next base: position 59,954,594 of record NC_139236.1, on the reverse strand, counting down.
ACAAGCGGAATGGAGCTTGCTCCGAGTTCCGAGGTGGCGGGTTCATCCTATCTGAACAGTGTGTGTAATTGTGCGCTAGAAGATATTTTGAAGCAATCTTTCGATTCGTTCTTTTGCAAAGCCTTTGGCCAAACCCTATTTTGAACGATTTAAAAACCAAGTCGTCTGCTGACCGACATTTCAATTTTTCGTGGTAAAACGCTATTTTCGGGTGAGAAAAACGTGTTGAATTCAGGTGTGGATAACATGGACAATGACCATGACGTACCTAAAAATTCAAATTCAAATGAAAAACTTCACTTTATGACAGCATCATAGAACTTTTTTTGATTTGATTTGATTGATTTTACTTCGCTTGTGCCACTTTTGGCTAATTTGCGAAGATGGGGATGAGTGATGATATGATGAAATTGATGAATAGACATCACAAACGTCCATGCCCAAGCTAGGATTCGAACCCGGGACCCCAACATCATATAACTATTTTCAAAGAAGTGTCGTCGGATTGATCTGCTCTATAAGTAGCCTTCGATGTTTCTGCAAGTATCAAATTACGTATTATTGTGTCAACAAACAATGTTTGCGATTTCACTTCAGTCCTCATGTCAACATTTTTTTCCTGATTAATAACTTTACCAAAATCTATGGGGTGGCGCCCAAGTCTTATGGCTCCTCCCTTAAATGTCCTACTGATAACCGGTAACACTTTTAAAAATCCCACGCCACGCCACTGCAAGCAAGTAATATTCAATTATCGACACACAAGTGCAACACGCCAAGCAGTATACAGCCGCAAAGAACAAGGCAGACTAAGCATCTCATATTGAAAACAAACAAACCCCTCCGCTCCGGCCACTCCCTCCCCTCCTCTATGCCCTCCAAGACCACCAATGCTTGCCGACTGTCTGCCAGGGTGTATGTACTACGTACGTAGAAGAAAGGTTGACATTTGGATGTAGGGAGCTTTCAGAGCCAGCGACGTGCGGTGACGTCGACACTTGGGGTGCAAGTCAGTGGCGTGCTCAAGGGGAGTTGGTGTGGGTCACACCCCTCCCCCCTTTAGGGCCTAGTATTCCTAAAAAAAAAGAATGTCAATAACAGGAAAAGATTGCATAATGATGAATGAGTACTAAAAAAAGTACACGTAAACCCCACACACATTCGAAAATAAAAAAAAAACGATTTGATTTGACTAATACGCCAGAGATCCTACGTTCGAATCTCGGCTTGGCCATGGGTATTATTTGTGTGTGTCCCTTCGTCAATTTTGTCGTATCATCTTCGCGATTAGCCAAAAGTGGCGGAAAAGCGAATTTAAAAAACTAAATCAAGCAATCAATCAATGATATGATTTGATTTTTGTTAACTTAGCGTCGCTTTCTTGTCACATTTGGTTAATTGCGAAGATGATGCGATAAAATTAATGAAGGGACAAACACAAAGAAGACCCATGCCCATTTTCGAACCCGAAACTCCTGGTGTCGTAGCGTGCTGTGATAACCACTCCCAACGGTTGGTTGATTTGGTGTTTTAAGTACACTTTACGCACAGAAACAAAACAGGTAACAAATCACACTTTTTTGTAGTTTCTTCAATAATATTAATTTGGCTTTTTGAGTTCTGAGATACATTTTTCATTCCACATTATTTCATTATTCACTGCAGAGTACAACACGTAGGACAACACTCATCAAGGGTTCGAATCCTGGCTGGATTGTTCATATGAGGTCCCTTCATCAATTTCATCATATGATCATTCATCCTCATTTTCGCGATAACCAAATGTGGCAGAAAAGCGAAGTAAAATAAACCAAACCAAGAACAATATGCCCAAATAAATACATCCGTATTTTTGACTGTTAGAGGCCAAGAGTAGTATATTTAAATACAACACTACTAAAACGAGAGTGAGAGAGAGCCTGAGTACATATTTGTAATTTAATTATTATATATTCCATATTTGAAAAAAAAAGATAGATAGAAAGCATAACATTATTGTCTGCACATAACACGTTACCATTTCATAAATAATCAAACTACATCCAATATTATACATACATATTAGTAGGGAGAACGCTATGTTCTGGGCCACCCCCGAAATTTTGGTTTACTTTTATTGTGTATACCTATACAGTAATATACTCAAAATCGAACTTTGACTGTTACAAAAATGACACAATACAAGTGCAAAAAAAAAAAGTCAAAGCTCAAATTCCAATTTTCATAGTGCAAAATTGCTAATTTTCTAAAATCCCTCTATAACTTTTGCTAAACTTTTATTTTTCAATAACTAAAGCGAAGTGCTAAGTTAAAAGTAAGTGCTAAGTTACTTCCGGTCCACTTCCGGTCCACTTCCGGTCCACTTCCGGTTTACTTATAAATTATTACAAATTTTAGCAAAATACCCCAGCATCCTGTATTTGTATATCTCTATATCACCATATGTGTACTAATTTTTATTTCTTATACTGTTAGTGCTTCACTGGCAATATAATAGCAATATGAACCCTACTGCCGCTCTTCGAAATATGATTCTCAGTCCTTCCTTCAACTATCTGCCATCTGTTAGAGGTTTTGTGAACTAAGTGGTGCTTTGTTTGTGTGTACAATGCTTTTTGCACTTGGTTATCATCACCTAACATGTTATTAATTGTTTTTTAAAATTAATTACAAATGAAAACTAATAATTAATATTATCTAAAGTTACTAATTAATATTATACAATTAATTGATATAATTTTTTTGTTCTTGTTGCTAGTGTTGGGTAATTATAGTTGTTGCAAAATATACCTCTCGCGTATGACAGTTTCTGAGTTTCGTTGGGTATATATAGACGAATCGAAATTTTACTTGTTATGTTAAATTGTATGTTAGGGTACATGGTAAGAAAAATCATTGTATATTAGAGCGCTCTTTTAATGATTTGCCTATAACTGCATACAGGCAGCCGTAAATTTAGCATAAAATATCCTGATCCTGTTTCTTCTAGCATGTGCTACGTTTGTTGGGGTGGCCTCATTGGGGGAAATGTGATTCTCCCATGATGTCATCTGACTTACTAGCATATGCGATACGAAGAACAGGTGTGTATGTGGCTTACTAGGATTAGGCTCATGGTAATGAGGTCCTAGTAGCTGAAACGTTGTCGGGGTATTTTGCAAAAAAATTTCTTAAACAGTTAACAAATATAATATATATTTTTTTAAATTCAGATATTAGATGGATTTTACAAATATATTTTTAAAAAAATACGTTAGGTAATTGTGGCTTCTACAGCTCGTCGCAAAAATATACCTAAAATTTTATTGTTTTAAGAAGAATCCTAAAAAATATTTTATATATATAAAACCCAAATTATAAAAATATAGATATAAACCAAAAGTTTACTGATTAATAAATTGAGATTATAAATACAAATATTTTGCTATTTTCAATTATTATTTGAGAATTAGAAGTTGAGAGAAGAGATTTATTAAATAATTAATTTACCTAAAATTTTATTGTTTTGACAAGAATCCTAAAAAAAATATTTTGTATATATAAAACCCAAATTATAAAAATATAGATATAAAACCCAATTATAAAATATAGATATGAAACCCAATTATAACAAAATGAATAATCAAATTTAAAATCCAAACCAAGATATTTTATATCATGTTGTATATAATACAACACATGTAGATAATGAAGAATTAGATATTCCAAATTTTCTAGCTAAACTTAAACCTAAATTTAAAAATATAATTTGTGATAAACTTAGACAATATTCTCTCAAATTATATTGTATTTTATCATCAAATTATATTAATCCTGGTAATAAAATAGAAAAATTTTATCATCAGACTCATGTGTTAAAATTATACTATAATGATACTAATAATTTAGATGATATTTATGATAGAATTTGTGAAGAACTTAAGTTACAACAACAACAGTTCGAAAAACAAGATTCAGGTTGGTCTCTTTGTGATACAAACCATGAACTTGAATTGAAAATAGCAAAAAATGCCCCTCTTGGAGGATCTGGTTATATTAAATTACCTAAAGAGATTGAAAACAAAAAATCTGTATTAAATATTCAAAATAATGATAATAAATGTTTCCTCTGGTGCATCATAGCATATTTTCATCCAGTTAAAAATCATACTGATCACAAATATCGTGTCTCCCATTATGAAAAATTTGAAACAGAATTTAAAAAATCCATGTCAGGAATAAAATATCCAGTACAAATCTCAGATATTGAGAAATTTGAAAAGCAATATCAACAATACAATAAAAAATTAATAAATGTTCATGTTTATGGTTATGATATAAATAATAATATTTATCCACTCAGACACCATCCACCATCTGCTGGTGCACATATCATAAGATTATTATATGTTACAGAGAGAAATAAGAAACACTATTGTCTCATACAAAATCTAACAAAATTGGTGCATAATCAAATAACATCAGATTGTCATAAAATAACAATATGTGATCGATGCTTGTCAAAATCTTATGGAAGAGGTGACAAATCATGTGAACAGCAATTAGAGGAACATATTGAAAAATGTTATTATTATCCCCATGCAACTTACAAATTTCCATCCAAAAGTATAAAATTTTCTAATTATGAATCGCTGGTACAACATCCATTTGTAATCTATGCTGATTTTGAAACAATACAGATACCGATGCAAACATGTCTTCCCGATCCAAATGAATCATATACAACAAATATAGCTAACCATGAATCTTGTGGTTTTGTACTAAAATTAGTAAAAACTTATGAAGAAAATAATCCACAACAATTATTTATTTATAGAGGTAAAAATGCATCTCGAATATTTATTGAAAAACTTAGAGAGTGGGTAAAAGATTTTGCTCCAATTTTATATAATACAAAATTGATGAATAAACTTACACCAGAACAACATCAGAAACATTATGATACCAAACAATGCAAATATTGTAAAAATAATTTTAATTTATTTAATCTAAAAGTTAAACACCATAACCATTTTAATGGAGAATATATTGAAACAATTTGCAATTCATGTAACTTGAAAATAAAGAAACCAAATTTTATTCCAGTATTTATTCATAATTTACAAAATTTTGATGCACATTTATTTATCAAAGAATTAGGATATGATACAGAAAATATTAATATTATACCACGCAGTAAAGATAAATATATTACCATAGAAAAAACTATCAGATTAGAAAATGGACAAATAATTAAACTTAGGTTTCTAGATTCATATCAGTTTCTATCTAGTAGTTTGGCAAATCTGGTGAAACAATTATCCGATGATGAATTTATTCACACAAGAAAATATTTTAATAATGTTAATATGGAATTGCTAAAAAGAAAAGGAGTTTACCCCTATCAATACATGGATAGTTTTGATAAATTTAATGAGACACAGTTACCACCGAAAAATAAATTTTATAACCATCTTCAGGATGAAGAATGTAGTGAAATAGATTATCAATATGCACAGACAATTTGGAATATATTAAATTGTAAAACAATGGGAGATTATCATGATATCTATTTAAAACTGGATGGTCTTTTGTTAGCCGATGTGTTCGAGATTTTTCGAAATCGTTGTTTCAAGAAATACAATTTGGATCCTGTTTTTATGTATACAACACCTGGTTTATCCTGGCAAGCTATGCTTTTAAATACAGAGGTTGAAATTGGTCTTGTTACCGATATCGAACAGTTCATGTTTGTTGAATCTGGTAAGCGTGGTGGTATAGTCCAGTGTCCTTTAAGATATGCAAAAGCAAATAATAAATATTTATCTAGAAATTATAATGCTAATAAAAAATTTAAATATATTTTATATATTGACATGAACAATTTATATGGTTATGTCATGAATCAATCACTACCAATTGGCAATTACGAATGGATGACAGATACAGAACTTGAAGACAAAGATTTCTTAAAGTGGTCTGAAGATCATGCAAAAGGTTGTCTACTGGAAGTTGATTTGGAATATCCATCACATCTACATGACCGACACCATGGTTTTGCTATGGCACCAGTTTCTCAAAAAGTACCAGGTACAGAGGAAACAAAATTGATATTATCATTTGAAAATAAAAATAATTATGTACTTCATTATCGACTGTTACAGTATTATTTGAAACATGGTATGAAATTAACAAAAATTCATAAAGGGTTAAAATTTGATCAAGAAAGATGGTTAGCTCAATATATTGAGAAAAATACAAATAATCGAATACAAACAAATTCTAAAGTTGAAAAAAATCTTTATAAATTAATGAGTAATTCCATATATGGAAAATGTTTAGAGAACAAAAGAAATCGAGTGAGGTGTAATTTGGTGTCAGACCGAAAAAAACTTCTGAAACTTATTGCCGACCCCACATATAAAAGTTTTACAAAAATTACTGATAATCTAATTCTTATTGAAAGATCTAATACCAATATAATGTGTGATGCACCGATAGCTGTCGGTGTTACAGTTTTAGAATTATCAAAATTGGAAATGTATAAATTTCATTATGATGTTATCAAACCTAAATACAAAAATAGAATTAAAGTAGCTTATATGGATACTGATAGTTTTGTATATGAGATAGAAACAAATAATTTATACAATGACTTGTTCTCTCTAAATAAATATTTTGATTTTAGCAACTATCCAGAAAATCATCCATTATATAATATTGAAAACCAGATGATCCCTGGGAAAATGGAAGATGAGGCAGCAGGGTCCATAATATCAGAATTTGCCGGACTCAGATCGAAAATGTATTGCATGAAAATGGATGGGGAAGAAAAAGAAATTAAAAAAGCTAAGGGTGTAAAACAGGCATGTACAAGAAAACTTGCAATAGATGATTTCAAACAATGTTTAAAAAATAAAAATAAAAAAATATACATGCCTGCCTACCATCTTAATAGTAAATTAGATGGTGTTTATACTACAATAGAAAATAAAATAGCTCTCGATGGGAATGATAATAAATTGCAAGTATTAAATTGCAATATCCATACTAGAGAATATGGACACTATAATACATTAAAAATTTGTTTTAAATGTTATAAATTTAAAAATTAACATAAATATTACAATTTAAAATTATTTTATTCTATTATATTTTTATTAAAATTATTCTATAAATTCAAAAAAATTAATTCAAATATTACATAATTTATTTTCTATAATTAATAATTTTTTTTAATTTTTTTTTTTTTTTAATACAGCAACCTAACACTTAAAATTGTTCTATCACTCTTTCATTTTTTACATCATATATGTATGATTTCTCCACAATTAAAATTGCACTACATATGGTATTTTCAGGTAAAGTTTCATGAAATTCACACATTAACTTAATATTAGTTCCATCATTGATAACCACCAATTTTCTTTTTGATGCATTTATTAAAAACATAGGTCTGTGAATTATGAACTCGTCTGGGTTATAATACATATCGATATTTCCTTCAGTTACTCTTTTAAATGCAGAATATGCTTCATATAATTTTAAATAATCTTGTTCTGTAATATTTAAATTGTAATTTTCACGTGGGAATACCTCATTCCTACCATTCTTAAGATATATATTTTTAATTTTACAGTTATCAAATTTGCTGCTATCTTTTTCCTGATTGTCATCTCTCCCTGTCTGAAACAATACGGCTACAAATTCTGGCATGTCATATTGTAGAGATTGGAACTGATTAGTAATGTCGTACTCGAAAAATTTACCCTCTACAGGTTTCTGTATGCATTGATATGTATAAAATTGTATTGGAATTTGAGGATTTTTCAAAATGTTGGATTTGTACTTCAGAGCATAATTCGATTCATATTCGACTATAGGCATGCGTAACTCCATAGACTGGATCACACATTTTGCAACTTCGGGTAAACTAGCGTCGTTGGCTGTTCCATCTGCATTTAAAGTTTTATATCTCATTATAGCATTATAATCATTGGGTGATCTGCGAAATATGATGCTTAAACCACCTTTCTACATAATTTCTTTATAATCGGAGAAAAAACCAAATAACAATCTCATGGAGAACAGTACTGTGTGACTTTTTGTCATAATTTTTGTTCCAGCTTCGAATCCACCTATTTTATAATATACACTTTCTGATTTTGATAATTTTAATGTTGCCACAGTAGTGGATGTAATTCCAGGATAATCAATCCTGTCAATCACTGTACCATGTTTCCTGACTTCAATTTGTGAGAACAAGAATGGAACAAAATTGTCTATAAGTTTTATATTAGCAGCAGCTGGAAATTCTTCACTATTACTTTGTTTTACAATATCAAATTTTATATACAGATCGGATCTATGAGGATGAATAAATCCGTCCCCGACAGAAATATCAAACTGTACTTCCTTATTCGGTTGATTAAGATTAGCAAATGTCCTCCTGTTTGGAGGGAATGACTGTAACTCATAACTTTCGATATTTTCCATTTTGGGTATTTATTTATATAATTTTAAATATTAATTTCTATTATTGCAGTGGTCTTAGCACCGGCAAAATCGACTATCTCGTTTTTCTCATTTGTAATTCTTATCTCTATGTAATTAACTTTATCATAGTAAACAGGAAAATAGATTGGTGAGATTGGGGAATAAAAAATAGGTTCCATAAATTCAGAATTTGGTTTAAATGTAGCAATAATACCTGTTTCCTTGTGAGTACCAATTGAATTTTTTTCGGCTTTGATAATCATTCCTTTAGCAATATTACAGTGAACATTCAACGTCTCGATAGCTAGGAATTTCGGTATAAATTTACCTATGTGTCTAGTACCAGGTTCTAATTTTGAATTGTTCTCAAATCCTAGAAGTTCACCCATGTTAGATAGATCTACTGTTTCATTGGTGGATACAATCTCTACTCTGTGTGTTACAGAATTTTGAGATAGTAGTACAGTGTTTGGAAGTTCAGATTGTAAAGTAGATAAGTTATATTGTCCAGGAGGAATAATAATTTTCTCGTTACCTACAAATATAGTATTGTTGTAGTTAGTTACATTCGGAATAAGATACATGCTGTAGAATGCTCTCAGAGCTATAGATTTTGGATATATAATATCATCGTGGAGATGCAGTTCCAAGCTCGAAGTTTCACTAGAAAGATGAAAAATTCCCATACTTTATGTATAATACTGCTTTTTGAAAATCTTGTAATTTTATGTGTGGTATTTTATTTAATATTCTGAGCATGGTAATACAAATATCACCACATATAATTTGATCAAAATCTTGTATGCGCTGATCGTTGTAATAAATATTACAATATTTTAAATAATTAACTAATTCTCTAGGTGGTCTCCCTCCAAAAGAATCGAAAATAAAAACATTGTTGTTTTGTTTATAATAACAGATCCAGTGGGTACCAATATTTTCGGACTTATCCAAATTGACCACACCACATTCTCGAGAGTGACTATTTTTAGGGAGAGAATCCGACATGAAAACTCCTCTGAAATGTTGAATTTTAAATATTTTAACTAAAGATTCAATGTCTTGGTTCGTGAGCGGCTTTTCTTTTTTTTTAATTTTCTGAGTACTTTGGATTTCACATCACTACCCCCTCGTAGGGGGCTCTCCATAGCCAGATTATGGCGTTTTTGTTCCTCTAATTCGGCATTATTTTTTTTTGAATCGAGTACAGTTTTTGCAATAGCAGCACTGCCACCAGCTAAACTTCCCACGGCACCCAAAGCAGCTAGGATAGCAGGAATGCTAAATATGAATCCACCACTATGTTCTTTTTTTCTTATATTTTGCAATCGTTTTAATTGTGGTGTAATAACTTCATCCCATTTCCTTTGGATATACATTGTTTTTTTTCTCCTGTTGTTTTTTAGTTAAAATTGAATTTACAATTTTTAAATTTTTGAGATCCCGATATGGAATTTGATATACTACTCCTTTCGGTTTCATATTTTTTTAAAATTATTTTTAAGGGTATTTATTTATATATTAACAAACTAAATTACTAACTAAAATTAACTAATTTTCTACAAACCCCACCCTAATTTTTGTTTTGTGTTCATAGCAATTGTTGTACCCAATGCTGCTATTTTCTCACCCAAAGAAGCATCTCTACTGGTTAATCTTCCAAATGCTGCATGCTCCAATTTTTGATCGGCTGCATGCCGCTTGTCGAGGTCTGTGTGTGAATTGTATGCAATATCATGATCTTTACAAGCGGCATCAAGTTGATTAATTCCCCTATCTCCTCTTTCTAATCGTTTATCAAGTTTGGTGCCCGGACCACAGTACTGGTAACCAGGTACATGTAATTCGAATGGAAGTTTATTTATAATATCATTAACCAAACCTCGACCTTCTGATACATTCCAGAATTTAGGAGGTAGAGTATTGATAATTTTAATTAAGTATCCTATACCTTTTGGATCATTTACAATAAAATTGGCTAATTTATCACTGATCATGTTTACAATACCTATTTTTTCATTATAGAAATTATTGTTCCCAGCATTTTCTTCTCCGGCTATAACCAGCAATCTATCTATGAGTTTTCTCACATCATCCACCCAGACAAACTCTTTAGGTAGAGTATTATATTGTTTGATACCACTACCGGTTTTAAGTTGGTTCCAGATCGGTTTAATTAGATTTTTGTATTTATCGCCACTGCTCGATTTAACTCTATTCTGACTGGCATCATTATTTTGGTATAGAGCATCGGACAATATCAAAATTTCGGAGTAACTCTGGTAATCTTCATCCGTGTAATCTTTAGGGTGTTTCTTGGTAATCAGTTCCCACAACCCTATAGTTCCCGGGTATCTCGACCAACTATTTTTTTCACCCAAATTTATTTTCACATCATCGCCTTGAAATGTTACTCTAGATTTCCCAATTTTCCATACTACACCTTCATTTGGTTCCACGGTCGGATACAATCCAAACACTTCATCTTTTTCAAATTTTCCAGTACTTAGGAAATCTCTTGCCAGAGGACCCAACTCAATTTTCTCAGGTTCACCTATAGTTTTAATAGGCGGCTGTTGGAGTGTTAGGGGAGTATGGATACTAGATAATGGTGTAGGAGGATAATCTGCATAATTTTTAGCAGTAAGAGGTACCAATTCATTTATGAGATTTTTATTTTGTTCTGTGACACCTTTAATTTCTTTACCAAGACCACTGATTGCATCTATAATTGGTTGATCTTGACGTTTGTGTTGTTCATAGAATCCTCGATTTTCTGATTTCCAACCTTTGAATCTTTTGGTGAGGTACTCACGTAATTTAGAATTGTCTTCTATTTTGTGTTTTGTCATTTTTTTGATTAGAGGTTATTTTTATAACGTTTTAACGTTTTTTTTTATCGATTTAACGTTCATGAAATCGTTGATTTTGTTTCTATATTTTCCATTGTTAGGTTTTCTAGTCATGTCGATTGTAACAAATCCAAAATCATAATCCTTCCAACAGGATGAACAAAATTTGGAAAATTGGTCGTAATTTAAATCTCCCCCCACATAATCATCATGAACATGTTTAAGATTAGTGTGATCTTGACGAAACAAACATATTAAATTTGAATTATCCCTCAGTAACTGTTTGGGAATCTTAGAATATGTTTGAGCCAAATAAAAACAATCTATTCCTCTGTGTCGACCTTGAGTGAAGAAATTTCGAATTAAATTTTGATTTTCCAGAATCACATCATCGAATACCACAACAGAATTTTCTAAACAGTGGTCGAGAGGTTTAATTTCTGATCCAAATGTGGCTATACCCAGTCCCTTATACAATTTCATGAGTTGCTGGTATTTTGGTTGTTCTAAACTTTTTGAGAATACATACAGGTGCCTATTTTTCCAGTCTAACCAATTAGGCGCAAGCAAGAAATTATCTACCAGCAGTGTAGTTTTACCACAACCGGATGGGCCTACAATAAGACACCTAATATTGTCTGGTAACAACTCACCATTTTTTTTACTAGTTTCTACTAACTCTGGCAAACGTTGCACAACGTTCCAAGTTGGTATCATAGAATCACCTGGTTTGCCTCTATCCAACTTTTTTCTGGCAATCCTAGCCATTTTACATTCAATTTGTTATTATTTTTCTTTAATATTTTTTCAATAAGATATGTATCTGGATATTTTGTTTTACTGAGTTCCTCTTCATAAAATCTTCCTTTCAGTATTTTATTATAATTATCTTTTAATATATAAGTATACCTGTTGCCTGGTAAAACTTGAACCACTGTAAACAATTCGGTGCTCCAATTTTTTGTGTAACTTTTCTCAAATAAATGCTTAAATTTACTAACTCGCACCTTATCTCCTATTTTAAATCTGGGTTTCTCTGTTGTGTATTTATACTTATGACAGTAAACAGTAGAAATCAATCGTTGTTCATCAGATTTAGTTACCTCGGCAGGTTTCATATGTATGGTTCTATGCATGGAATTATTGTAATTATGTACTAGGTCAGGTAAAATTTCTACCCATTTATAGTTACCCTGTAGAGTAAATTGTTTCCACATGAGATTTTTTAATGTTCTGTTGAATCGTTCTACTATACTTGCTTTAAGATCACTGTATGTAGAATAATGTTTAATATTATGTTGATTCATTAATTTGGTAAATGTGGAATTGTAAAATTCTTTTCCTCTATCTGTGTGCAAATAATTCGGTATCCTACCTTGCTCGAAAATAAATTTGAAAGCTTCAGCGACACAAGTTGCTGTTTTAGATTTTATAGGAATTGCCCATGCATATTTGCTAAATGTATCTATCACGGTAAGTAAATATTTGTAACCATGATTTATCTTATGTAAATTTTTTAAAACCCCCGTAGACATTTCTATCAGATCACCCTCCCACAGATCATCTATGCTTTTTGTTACCACAGATAATCGTTTGTAATTACGACGGGCTGGTCTGTGTAATTCATTAACTATACCTTGTCTAGAATCTAGTGCGAAGAGAAAATATTACATAAAATGGATTAACCTCAGGGTATAATTGTCTTATGTCAAAAATTAATTTATCACCAGTTTCAATATGAAAAAGCGATAATTGTTCATCCTCATGTATTTTATATTTGTTGGCAGATTCATCCCAGTATGCTATAGGTATTTGAACTGTTTTGTGTATACCATCTTTTCTTATTATAGTAAATTTGGGAACTTCGACATGTTTTATATTATTTAAAAATCTAAACTTCAAAAATCTAAGTTGGCCATCAACAAAAAATTCGTGTGCCTGTGCGTACGGGTATAATTTGTAAACATTACCTGCATTAACATATGTCCAGTGCCCTCGAGTGTTTGGAATACTTTGTAACCTAACAATTTCCATAGAATAAAACTGACGAGAATCTGCATCGTCTAATCTGCTTAATACCGCTTCCAGGTGTTCGCTGATAGTACGAACCAACTCATCGTAACCCGGTTTAATTTTCACATCCACATATACCTGTTTGAATTGTTCTTTCAAATCATGCAATTGATTGGCGAAATTTGATAAGTTCGATTCTTGTGCTGCTTCAATGGTGCTAATTTGCACCTTAATGTTCGAGATAATCTGCTGTAAACTTTCTACTAGTTTCAATTTCGAACTCTGGCTAGCGAGATCGTGTACTTGATTTCTGATGTCCATAAATAATAAGTTTAGTTCATTGATTATTTGGTTGGTGGGAAGATTAGCAACAGTTTCTTTGATTTGTGCAATTTCCCCCTGAATATTTTTAATATCTTCAGATTTGAGTATTCGATTTACTGCTCTCTTCATGGCTCTTATTTCCTGTGAAGTAGGCAACCCTGCTACAGTATTCTGAAGTGTGGTCAGAGTTAATTTTACAGCATCCAGTTCGGTTGCAGATCCAACAGTTTTCAAAATTTCTTGCAGTTGGGTTATGTCATCTTGAGTAGGCGTAGATTGCTGCAGTGTTTCTAACTTATTCTGTATGTCATCTATAAGATGGTGGAAATGAGATAATTCAGATTCGGTATTGAGATTTTCTAATTTAGCAACTTGTTGTTGTACTAGGGCTAAAGTTTCGGTGATACCTGGCAATTTTGATTCCAGAGTTTCCTGTACAGTAATTAATTCATTTTTCATAGTTTTAAGAGTATCTTCGATGTGAGCTATGGTTGCTTGTATCTTACCAAAATCCTCAAAAGTTTCCAGCTGCAATTTAATGTTTGTTACACTACGAGCAATGGCATTGACTTCAGTAGATGAAGGCAAATTATGAATAAAATCTTCCAATGTTTGAAGTTTGGTTTGAACTTCGGTTAAGGCTGAATGCAGTTCATCTGTCTGAAGTTCTATTTTAATATTTTCCAGTGTAGGAATCTCGAAAGATTGAAACTGTTCTCGTAATTTGGTAATACTCGCATTTACTTGTTCAAATTCCTCTTGAGTTTTGATACCCTGAACAATGGTTTGCAGTTCGGTGCGAATACTATTCGCTTGCTCGTTTAATTGCTGTTTCAATTGTTCGGTATTGGTTATCTGCATTTGTCGAAATTTATCGAGTTCATTTTTTAATTTGGCTACACTTTCCTCCAAGTTTTGAAGATTGTCTATTGAGGCTAAATTGGTATATTTTTCCAGTAGAGATTTGAGTTCTCCATCAATTTTTACTATGGGGTCAATCAGTTGAGTTTGAAGATTTGTGATTTCTGCTTGTATATTCACATTTAATGAATTTTGTAAAATTAATAAATCTGATTTAAGTTTTTTTAGACGTTCATCTAATCTAGCAATATCATTGGAATTATCCCGTATTTCCTGTCTTCTCCTGTTCCCAAATATGTCCATAATATATTTGTTATTTTATTTATTTATTATTATTTTGTTTTTGGTATTTTATATATATCATAAATTCATAGATTCATAGATTATTCTTATTTCGATGAAGAGGGGAATTAATTTATTATACTCCCCAATTGTTTCAGCATACAAGAATTCACCTGCTTGCACTTCGTATGTTGTGTCGGGACTAATTGCATTATGCTTAATTCTATACAAATTCCGACCTATGTGTACAAGTGCTGCATTGGATGGAGAGATACTTATTTGCATTTTCCCACTGACAGGAATTTTATATGATGGTTTGTTATTATTGAATACATGTAATTGTTTCCCTGTGTCTTCATCAATTTGGTACCAGGTACTATTTAGATGAATGATGACCAAACTTCTCAATTTACTAAGAATATTTTTTATAATATCCATGTTGACTGGAATTTTCTCTATTTGTTGAATATGTTGTTTCTTAAACCCAAACACATTCATTGGCATAATTAGAAAATATTTATATGGTTATTTTATTAATATATTTGCATGAAATATGTTGAGGTTTAGGATTCTTCTCAAAACTATAAAATTTTAGATAATTAATTATTTTAACAAACCTAACAGTATAAGAAATAAAAATTAGTACACATATGGTGATATAGAGATATACAAATACAGGATGCTAGGGTATTTTGCTAAAATTTGTAATAATTTATAAGTAAACCGGAAGTAGACCGGAAGTGGACCGGAAGTAACTTAGCACTTACTTTTAACTTAGCACTTCGCTTTAATTATTGAAAAATAAAAGTTTAGCAAAAGTTATAGAGGGATTTTTGAAAATTAGCAATTTTGCACTATGAAAATTGGAATTTGAGCTTTGACTTTTTTTTTTTGCACTTGTATTGTGTCATTTTTGTAACAGTCAAAGTTCGATTTTGAGTATATTACTGTATAGGTATACACAATAAAAGTAAACCAAAATTTCGGGGGTGGCCCAGAACATAGCGTTCTCCCTACTCATATTGTACAACGTGTAAAAGGTTGTGTAAAAACAGAGAACATAAGTACTGCAGAAAATTTTACCCTGAACTGAGTTATTTAGAGGGTTTATAAAAAAATCTATGAGAAACCAATACCCTATCTGTTTTATAGGAGATAGACTGGGGGACCTGAAAGCCTGGGCTTTCACCCATTCACGAGGGGCAAGGGAGGTAGAGGTAGAACTCTTTCTCTTTCCTTCGGGCGCCCGTTTCTGCCTGCAAACTGGTCAGGCGGAGGAAGAGCGAGCTAGGGTATCCAACCAGCTTTGCCGGCGGATCGCACCGATGGACGAGAATCTCGTTGAAAAGAAGGTGTTGCATATGAACTGTGGCTTGATCTATCTCTGCTATAGCTCGACCACAAGGAAAAAAACCTTCCGTCCAAAGCGTTCGCGCATCTTCCCTGCCGTTATCGGTGCTCGGGGCAGTGTTGCCAGGTCAGACTTGAAAAAATCGGGAGATTCTTCCTTGGGAAACCAGAAGATCTGCTACAAAATCCGATGATCGACCTTCTCGGGGGCGGCATAAGCGTGCGCAATGGGGGGGCAAGAGGATGTCTGCGGATTTTTTCCAGCGAGGGGGAAACAATGTATTTTTATCAGGCGGGTAAACGAGGCATATTACCCCGTATAATGTTGCCCTCTCAGAAAACACCACTTGAGTTTGAAATTATCACGTTCCTACATCCCTATTATAATAATGGATGTTAATTACAGTGACTGAAATCAACTCATACGTGTGAAATAATAGGTACTTTTATGTCAACATTCATTTTCCAGAAGGGGAGGGGGTGGCGACCATCCTTGCACTTCCTTCTGGACGTAAATGCCGCTATATAATTTTGTAGAAAATTAAGTATTTAAGTATAGAATAGTATATTAAGGATAGAAAATTAAGTATTTTCAAGCCGATGAAAGTTCCAAGCAACAACGGGGGAGGGGGTGCATTATTTCCTTCGTAATTGAACTATGCCGCTTCGTTCTGTAGCAAATTTCTTGTTATTAACACTCATATGCTTCATTCGTCAGTTATGCTGCCTGTATGTTGCTGCATTTAATATATAATAGACACACACACACACACATACATATATAAAATAATTTGCCCACGCTACGAAGTCAGTATTTCTACTTAGAAAGGCAAGGACGTTTCACTGTGTTTGTGTCACTTCATTCATTTCATCAGTTTTTCATTCATCCTTGTTGTCGTACTTACCCGTAGAGGCACAAAAGCGACGTAAAATAACTAAAATAGAAATAGATTTTCGGGTGGGATAAAATACAACCATCTAAAAATAGTAATGTACGTACATGGACGTCCGCAGGATTTTTCCAGGCAGGGTCAAGGAAGGTATTTTTTTCCAGGGGTGCAAAGAAGGCACATTTTCTCCAATAATAGTGTTGTTCCCTCAAAAAACATTGCTTAAATTTCAATGTATCATATTCATGCAATAATTAACACACATTATTGCAGCTGAAATGAAATTATATGTGAAAAATATATAAGTAGTGTAATTGGATTGTTTCAAAGTCATACTTAGTAGGTATTGTTTTTTTTATCAATTGAATATTATTTTTTGACATATTTTGACAATTTTTTGTCGATGTTTTAGCGTTTGACGATTTTTCAGTGCAATTTTCACCGCTTCTCATTTTTTTCCCACTCATACTTGGTAGGTATGCATTTGTAGCTTTTTTTTTATCAATTGAAAATCAGTTTTTGACATATTTTGACAAATTTTTGTCGATGTTTTAGCGTTTAGCGATGTTTTTGTAAAATTTCCTATTTTTTTTTTCCCACTCGTACTTGGTACGAATGCCACGATCTTACGTGATATAACTTAACCTATTTATTTTTTTTTCGTGCTAAACTACACGAGAGCCTCTACGTGCTTTGACCTATTTTAGAGTAGAACCATAAAGACAGAGCTGCAACCGAAAGTGAGGCTCGAAGTGAGGCTTGGTGAGGCTGGACTTAATAGTTTGTTTTTGTAAGACATAAGCCTTATTTTCTCGCAGTGTTGCCAACATTTTACTCGAAATAAAATCACCAAGGTTTTTTTCTTGGTCTAACCTATGTTATTGAACTGCGTCGTCACGTCCAAACCTGCATGACTTCCGAACACTATTGGTTTTATTTATATTTTTTTTTACGTATAGGTGTATATGTTGAATCCCCAAACAGATTTTTCCTAAGTCTTACTGTTTCCAAGATAACCCCACTTCCGGTTGCTATTTTGGATTTCTGAACATAGGTTCTATTTATATTTTTTCTCACGTATAGGTGTACCTGATGAATCTGCAAACAGATTTTTCCTAAGTCTTACAGTTTCCAAGATAACCCTACTTCCGGTCGCCATTTTGGATTTCCGAACATAGGTTCTATTCATATTTTACTTACATATAGGCGTACGTGACGAATCCGCAAACAGATTTTTTCTAAGTCTTACCGTTTCTAAGATAACCCCACTTCCGGTTGCCATTTTGGATTTCCAAGCATAGGTTTTTTTCATATTTTATTTACATATAGGCGTACATGACGAATCCGCAAACAGATTTTTCCTAAGTCTCACTGTTTCCAAGATAACTAGTAGTCCAATTAAGCCGGTTCTGGAACCGAAAATGGGGCTCGGTGGGGCTCGCCAAACCTCAAAAACTCATTTTCTCTCTACGTTCCGCGCCTTATTTATTGTGCTGACGATGTTTCACAGCGTAGAAAACAGCACCAAAACATCAAAAACTCTTTCTGATTATTTGGAGCTCACCAAAACCTCAAAAACTTATTTTTATTAATTGAGGTTCACCAAACCTCAAAAACTCTTATTTTTTCTCCATGTTCTGCGCCTTATTTATTGCGCTGACACAACGTGATGAGTAAATAATGCAGTCTCTTATTCTTGAAGGATGAATGCACCTTATAGTAATTTTCCAAGCCCCGGTCAAATGTTTGTATATCGTGATTTTTGTAAACCTCTCTCTCGGGAACGATGTGCCACACACACGCGCGTGCACGCCTATATTGTGACGCAAACAAACAAACAAATAATATTTTTTTTAAGATTCCTGGCCCCCAACCCCACTTCCGGTCGCTATTTTGGATTTCCGAGCATAGGTTCTATTCATATTTTACTTACATATAGGCGTACGTGATGAATCAGCAAACAGATTTGTCCTAAGTCTTACTGTTTCTAAGATAACCCTACTTCCGGTTGCTATTTTGGATTTCCGAACATAGGTTCTATTCATATTTTTTCTCACATATAGGTGTACGTGATGAATCACCAAACAGATTCTTCCTAAGTCTTACTGTTTCCAAGATAATCCTACTTCTGGTTGCTATTTTGGATTTCCGAGCATAGGTTCTATTCATACTTTTTCTCACATGTAGGCGTACGTGATGAATCCGCAAACAGATTTTTCCTAAGTCATGAATTGGAGGGTTCTATGGCAACCTATATTAATTCTCGTAAGAGAACAGAAAACACAAAAAAAAACAAAAAAAAGAATACTGTGGTCACTACAACAAATAGTCTTCTTCAACCCCTATCTAACAAACCAAAAAAACCATCATCCTAACTAGAACCATGTAACTAACATTGTGATGACTCATATTAAGTACCTCTTAATTGTATTACTTATAAGGGTATACTTATAAGCATATATACTCTATAAAAGTATATGAAACAGGTGGTTTCAATACGGTCCGCGCTTTTATTATATAAGACGGCATATACTGCAGATCAGTCAGTCTCGTGAGAGCAGCCGAAGAGTACGGATGTTCTGTTGCAGTGCTTCTTGGTTTTTGTAAAAATAATAGGTATTTAACTTTCTTTGAAGCCACATACCATCTATTATTTCAAGTTCAAAGGTGTTTCACGTGGTTTTTCATAGTAATTTCGACCAGATTGAATTTTGACGTGATCGTGTATTTTCTATTTCACCTCAAGAAATTCTATATAAATAACATACCTGAAAATTGTATCGCTATATACTAGACTTTTTGATTTCTGTGATTTTCGAAAAAGCAATGGCATCCACCACCAGTTTCAATTGTAAAAATGATAAAACTGAATGTGTTACTTGTGGGAAGCTAATCTCAAGGAACAATTTATCGGTACACAGGGCAAGATGTGGCGAAACAGGTTCGAGAATTAATCGTTCGTTACCTTCTAAGCCTTGTGCTCGATGCGGAAAAATGATTAGCATTGCAAATTTAAGTAAACACCTCAAAATTTGCAAACCATCGACCGGACAAGCATCGAAAAGAAAAATCGATAATGCAGATACGGAAGCTTCTACTTCCAAGCAAATTAAATTATCCAATGAAGGCAAACCAATTAGATCTGCATTCAACAACCAACTCCAGGATTTTTCAATTAAGTCAGAACCAGGCCGTGACATCCTTAGTTTCTTGGACGAAACGAAAACACCTGTACTAAATATTTTGAAAGATAAACTTGAAAACAACTCTATAAAAGTATATGTTGTTCTGTTTTCCGAATACGAGAAAGTCGATGGCACAACGAGTATTTTTTATCATTGTACAAAAAATCAGACTCTTCATTTTGCTGACGTTGAAAATTTGGACAACTTCTATTATAAAGTTTCCAACGAGCTGGTTAAGAAACACGACGATTTCGAGGCAAAAGGGTCGGGATGGTCTCTGTGTGGAAGTCCTCACACGTTAACTGTTTACGTGAATCGATTCTCGCCTCTTCGAGTTTCTCACAACGTTGCAACGTTTAGAAAGTCGTTGATTTTGTTTCTGTATTTTCCGTCGTTGGGTTTCCTCGTCACGTCGATCGTCGCGAATCCGAAATCGTCACTGTTCCAGCAAGAAGAGCAGCGTTCCGAAAATTGATTGATCAACAGGCCGTTGAGTTTAGATAACATGGAAGGTAGAAATTCATGATCTGCCTTGCGGTGTACAGTCTCCATTGTTTGCTTTCGGAAACCAAAGAGATTCATTGTCCTTGCTAGTTCTTTATTGTGTATGTGATAATTTGAGACAGTCAAAGTTTTTTTTATTTTAGTTATAGTTATTTAAGTTTATTTTTTTTTCAATTGCATTGCCTACAATTTTTACTATTTTCTAAACGATAGTGTCCCCAAGGCAACGTGTGGATTCCACAAGACAAAATACATCTTTTATCGTCGTGCGGATCTAATGCTACTTTCCTAACTTCGTTTGTTGTAATCACGTGGTCTACACTTTGGATTCTTTGTTCTATACTTAGTATCGTCGATTGTGAGTAAAGGCAATCGATGTAATCGTGGAAGGTGAGTTTGTTCTCCACCGTATTCTTGCCAACACCTTTTGCTTTCTTCGTGACGCTACTTTCTGTTCTCATGGCATACATCTTCGAACGCAAACCCGCGAACTCTACAATAATATCACCGTTACATTCATCTTTCAGTTTACCTAGGACTTTTTTGTTACGAGATGGAATCCCAAATCTGTTGGGTTGAGGATACGCAGAAGTATCGAAATACTCAAGCATGGAAGGATTTTTTATGTCTTCGTATAGGTTAGGTGTTTGTATGCTGTAAATGAAGCTGTCGGTGTCCGTGTACAAAAGTGATATCTTATCATTGTAGAAGGGTTTCATCACGTCGTAATGAAATTCGAACATGTAAAGTTTCGACAAGTCGAGAACCGTTGCGCCAACGTAAATTGGTTTTCTGAATTTCATCAATTTTATATCTAGATTGAAAAATGCCAAATTCTCGTTGTAAATTTTTCTCGACTTGAATCTAGGATCGGCTATCCACTTCCGACATTTATTCTTATCGGAAATTAATTTCACGTCTACGTGCTTTCTAACATTCTCCATGGTCTTTCCGTACACCGCATTGTTCATTAATTTAAAAAAGTCCTTGTCTAAATCGGAAGTGGCAGCTGTTCTATGTTGTGTGTTAGTTTCTATGTAAGGTCTTAACCACGTGGAATGTTTAAACTTTAGTATTCTTCTAACATTTACTATCTGAACACCCTTCCCAATCAAAAACCGGAGATTCTTGTAGTGGACGACGTATCTCTGTTTAGGGTCCAATGTTAACAAAAGCTTGTCTTGAACCGAGTCGGGTGGACATTTGATTTCGGGAGTCGGAGGCAAATCCGAAAACGTGTCGTGCAGGTGGTCGGAGAATTGGAGATCTACCTCTGCGAAGAAACCACACTCGCTATCGTCGAAACGAATAATATCTATCGAAGTGGGGTCTAACCATTCGAATCCCCCGTAAGGAAGTTTCTGAACCATGGCATGTCCGTAGAGATTATTAACGTCGGCGTAGAAGATGTAATTCGATGCTCGATTTGAATCGTAATCTTCTTTCATGTGTACGTTATTAGCTTTTGCATGTCTCTGTACGCATTGCACCATTCCACCTCGTATCCCTCTTTCGATAAATAGCAACATGTCAACATCCGATATCAGTTCCAGCTTGACCTTTGTCTGGAATAACATTGCCGACCACGCTAATCCCGGTAGGCTGTAGAAATACGCTGGATCTAATTTATAAATATTTGTTGCCGTTTTCCTGAACGCTTGAAAAACATCCGCAAGTATCGTCACGTCTAATTTTAAGTATGCGTCGTGGTAGTCTCCGAGTGTCCTACATTCTAATTTCTCCCACATGAGTTGCGCGTGTTGGTATTCTTCGTCCGTGATTCCTTTCTCTCTGAGTCTGCTGTAAAATTCTCTTGGAAGTGGGAGAGCGTCGTCGTTAAATTTAGAACCATCACTAACGTATTCGTAAGGATAAATCCCTTTACGTCTAACGAGTTCTATGTCTACGTTGGGAAAACTAGCTCTAGTTATTTTAAATTGATCGTCGGTGAGTTTGTTCGCTAAAGCATCCAGGCTGGCAGAGAGAAATCTATACGAATCCAGGAAGCGCATCTCGATTGTATTTTTCGTTCCCGGAATCGACACTTGCTTGCTGAGACTAATGTAGCGTTCTTCATTCTCGGCCAAGACACCTATACGTTTCGGATCGTAGCCAAGATGTCTCACCAGGTGGTGAAAATCATATCCGCTTCCGTTGTGAAAGAATATGGGGATGAATTTAGGTTTCTGGATTTTAAGATTGCACGTGTTGCAAATTCCACCTATGTAGTTTCCGCTGAAATGATCGTGGTGGAATATTTTTTTGTTCTCATCAGTGAAACTTTGATCACATACCGGACACACCTCAGTGGAATTGTAATTTTGAAGTTCATTTTCAGTTAAAGGTACCATCGGTTTTGATGTAAGCAGTACGCTACCAATTACCTCAACCTCCTCCACCATTTTTTCCAGGAAGTGTTCGATTACATTTGGCCCGCGGTGTATATATATGCTTCATTTATTTTATCACGTCGCACAACAACATAGCCAAAACTATTAGGTTGATGAAGCTGGTACGGTGTTGTGGAGGAAATTTCAGGATCCGGTTCGCAGTAGGAGAGTGGTTTGAGGAACGCCTCAAAATCTGCGACGATGATTGCGGGATGTTCCAACAATGCCTTGTGCATTTTGAATTCTTCAACTTCGTTCGTTTCGGGCATCAACATTCTAGCCGGTCTGTTGTCACCGCAATAAATTTTATGTTCGGCAAGTTTCTCCAGAGCAATTTGACGACTATGAAGATTTTGATGATCACGTCGGTCACGATCGTCGAACGTGGTTAGGCATCTCGGGCAAACTTCGATGTTGTTTGCATACTTGGTAGTTTGACTTCTGACCAAACGTGATAGAGAACGAATTAGCGTGTAGTGATGATCATCCTCGTTGGAAATAAGAAGGAGATTTATTACACAAGCATCGTCATCGTCGATATCGCTTATCCTGACAGGGTGCACGAGATATTTATCTGAAGTGAAGGAATACACATTAATAGCGATGCGTTTTCCTGTACGATTTTCGAACTTTGTTATATCCGACAATGTCACCGGGTATTCGATGTCAGACATTACACTTTCAAATTCGGACTCGTATTGCTTGTAATGATAAATCCGTTCTGGATTATTTTTGCAATAAACAGGATGCAGTGCAGCCAACACACACCAGAGAAAACACTTGTTATCGCTGTTCTGTATATTTAACACAGCCCTCTTGTGTTGAATGTTCGGTGGAAGAGGAACGTAGCTGGAAGCTCGAAGAGGCGAGAATCGATTCACGTAAACAGTTAACGTGTGAGGACTTCCACACAGAGACCATCCCGACCCTTTTGCCTCGAAATCGTCGTGTTTCTTAACCAGCTCGTTGGAAACTTTATAATAGAAGTTGTCCAAATTTTCAACATCAGCAAAATGAAGAGTCTGATTTTTTGTACAATGATAAAAAATACTCGTTGTGCCATCGACTTTCTCGTATTCGGAAAACAGAACAACATATACTTTTATAGAGTTGTTTTCAAGTTTATCTTTCAAAATATTTAGTACAGGTGTTTTCGTTTCGTCCAAGAAACTAAGGATGTCACGGCCTGGTTCTGACTTAATTGAAAAATCCTGGAGTTGGTTGTTGAATGCAGATCTAATTGGTTTGCCTTCATTGGATAATTTAATTTGCTTGGAAGTAGAAGCTTCCGTATCTGCATTATCGATTTTTCTTTTCGATGCTTGTCCGGTCGATGGTTTGCAAATTTTGAGGTGTTTACTTAAATTTGCAATGCTAATCATTTTTCCGCATCGAGCACAAGGCTTAGAAGGTAACGAACGATTAATTCTCGAACCTGTTTCGCCACATCTTGCCCTGTGTACCGATAAATTGTTCCTTGAGATTAGCTTCCCACAAGTAACACATTCAGTTTTATCATTTTTACAATTGAAACTGGTGGTGGATGCCATTGCTTTTTCGAAAATCACAGAAATCAAAAAGTCTAGTATATAGCGATACAATTTTCAGGTATGTTATTTATATAGAATTTCTTGAGGTGAAATAGAAAATACACGATCACGTCAAAATTCAATCTGGTCGAAATTACTATGAAAAACCACGTGAAACACCTTTGAACTTGAAATAATAGATGGTATGTGGCTTCAAAGAAAGTTAAATACCTATTATTTTTACAAAAACCAAGAAGCACTGCAACAGAACATCCGTACTCTTCGGCTGCTCTCACGAGACTGACTGATCTGCAGTATATGCCGTCTTATATAATAAAAGCGCGGACCGTATTGAAACCACCTGTTTCATATACTTTTATAGAGTATATATGCTTATAAGTATACCCTTATAAGTAATACAATTAAGAGGTACTTAATATGAGTCATCACAATGTTAGTTACATGGTTCTAGTTAGGATGATGATTTTTTTGGTTTGTTAGATAGGGGTTGAAGAAGACTATTTGTTGTAGTGACCACAGTATTCTTTTTTTTGTTTTTTTTTGTGTTTTCTGTTCTCTTACGAGAATTAATATAGGTTGCCATAGAACCCTCCAATTCATGACTTAGGAAAAATCTGTTTGCGGATTCATCACGTACGCCTACATGTGAGAAAAAGTATGAATAGAACCTATGCTCGGAAATCCAAAATAGCAACCAGAAGTAGGATTATCTTGGAAACAGTAAGACTTAGGAAGAATCTGTTTGGTGATTCATCACGTACACCTATATGTGAGAAAAAATATGAATAGAACCTATGTTCGGAAATCCAAAATAGCAACCGGAAGTAGGGTTATCTTAGAAACAGTAAGACTTAGGACAAATCTGTTTGCTGATTCATCACGTACGCCTATATGTAAGTAAAATATGAATAGAACCTATGCTCGGAAATCCAAAATAGCGACCGGAAGTGGGGTTGGGGGCCAGGAATCTTAAAAAAAATATTATTTGTTTGTTTGTTTGCGTCACAATATAGGCGTGCACGCGCGTGTGTGTGGCACATCGTTCCCGAGAGAGAGGTTTACAAAAATCACGATATACAAACATTTGACCGGGGCTTGGAAAATTACTATAAGGTGCATTCATCCTTCAAGAATAAGAGACTGCATTATTTACTCATCACGTTGTGTCAGCGCAATAAATAAGGCGCAGAACATGGAGAAAAAATAAGAGTTTTTGAGGTTTGGTGAACCTCAATTAATAAAAATAAGTTTTTGAGGTTTTGGTGAGCTCCAAATAATCAGAAAGAGTTTTTGATGTTTTGGTGCTGTTTTCTACGCTGTGAAACATCGTCAGCACAATAAATAAGGCGCGGAACGTAGAGAGAAAATGAGTTTTTGAGGTTTGGCGAGCCCCACCGAGCCCCACCGAGCCCCATTTTCGGTTCCAGAACCGGCTTAATTGGACTACTAGTTATCTTGGAAACAGTGAGACTTAGGAAAAATCTGTTTGCGGATTCGTCATGTACGCCTATATGTAAATAAAATATGAAAAAAACCTATGCTTGGAAATCCAAAATGGCAACCGGAAGTGGGGTTATCTTAGAAACGGTAAGACTTAGAAAAAATCTGTTTGCGGATTCGTCACGTACGCCTATATGTAAGTAAAATATGAATAGAACCTATGTTCGGAAATCCAAAATGGCGACCGGAAGTAGGGTTATCTTGGAAACTGTAAGACTTAGGAAAAATCTGTTTGCAGATTCATCAGGTACACCTATACGTGAGAAAAAATATAAATAGAACCTATGTTCAGAAATCCAAAATAGCAACCGGAAGTGGGGTTATCTTGGAAACAGTAAGACTTAGGAAAAATCTGTTTGGGGATTCAACATATACACCTATACGTAAAAAAAAATATAAATAAAACCAATAGTGTTCGGAAGTCATGCAGGTTTGGACGTGACGACGCAGTTCAATAACATAGGTTAGACCAAGAAAAAAACCTTGGTGATTTTATTTCGAGTAAAATGTTGGCAACACTGCGAGAAAATAAGGCTTATGTCTTACAAAAACAAACTATTAAGTCCAGCCTCACCAAGCCTCACTTCGAGCCTCACTTTCGGTTGCAGCTCTGTCTTTATGGTTCTACTCTAAAATAGGTCAAAGCACGTAGAGGCTCTCGTGTAGTTTAGCACGAAAAAAAAATAAATAGGTTAAGTTATATCACGTAAGATCGTGGCATTCGTACCAAGTACGAGTGGGAAAAAAAAATAGGAAATTTTACAAAAACATCGCTAAACGCTAAAACATCGACAAAAATTTGTCAAAATATGTCAAAAACTGATTTTCAATTGATAAAAAAAAAGCTACAAATGCATACCTACCAAGTATGAGTGGGAAAAAAATGAGAAGCGGTGAAAATTGCACTGAAAAATCGTCAAACGCTAAAACATCGACAAAAAATTGTCAAAATATGTCAAAAAATAATATTCAATTGATAAAAAAAAACAATACCTACTAAGTATGACTTTGAAACAATCCAATTACACTACTTATATAATTTTTGGTTGACTTTCATTTTCCAGGGGGGGGGCACGCCCCCCCCCCTTCCGGGCGCCCATGGTAATGTAGTAATAAAATAATAATAATGTCCTAGCACATCGTTTGGCATAATTTCACAGTTCAAACAGCACTTTTCATGGCTGAGTGGAGTTCCACTCTCCCCTCCATGTTCAAGTAAGGTGACCAGGAAACTTGTTTTTGAGCAGGCCGTCGGAGGTGCCATACCAATAGTTTATTATGGAATCCTACCGAGAAATCAATAGGTCTGGCAACACTGACGTTGGCCGCTCTGAAGGCTCCTTCCTCCTGTCTTTTCCCCCCACCCACCAGCGCGATGGGGTCTGCGCAGGTTTCTTTCCTTGTGGTTCCACTATAGACTAGCTACTCCTCAGTGCACTTCAGAAACTTTCAGAAATTATGCAACCTTTCGTATCGAAGTGACACGACAAACTATACGTGTCGCTCGGACTCGAAATTTTATCAATGTTGTGCATCGTGTCGCCTCGGTCTGTTGGTATAGCGCATCCGCATCTAATGATTTCCTTCAGACTTGATGTGGCCCGTGTTGCTTGTACTTCGGTGTGAAACCTCAATGTCGCTTCGGTCTGGAATTTCGCGTCACTTGGGAAGCAATCGGTTGGAACGTTGCACTCAGTAGCTACATGGAGCGCTTCACAACCCTACACAGTTCGATTTGTTTGATGCGACGTGTGTCGGTACAGTATATTTACTCTTTCGTTAATTGGAGTTTTATAGTTAGTTTTAGATCACTTAATTTTAGATGTCAAAAGGGGCTCAGTGAAATTTCCTCAGTGATCGCAAATTACTCTTTGTTAATTCAAGAATGTTGGTAATATCGTATGAGAATCAGAGGAACATAACTCCAAAAACGCTGTTTTTAGTTTTGTTTAAATAAACTCCTCTGAAGAGCTACTTGGAGTTAGATCGAGATATCTCCACTTCTAATCCTTAGCAGTAATTTGGAGTCATGGACCTCCAATTTAAGAGTCAAGTACATTCCTAAGAATACATTATTTCGTCTCCCCTGAAAATTTGATAAATTTGAGTTACGTCCCTCTGGTTCTCTCACGACGAATTGCTAATATTGAAGTCTCAGGGGGAAAGATCGTCATGAGCATGTTATCAATGACGTAAAACAACATAATCCTATCCTGTTATACAAAAATCATGCTGTACGTAATATTAATCTTGTAGAAGTGATACAATACTCGAATGTGCAGTATTAACATAAAAGAAAAGTAGAATAACAAATTGGCAACTCCCCTTTTGTTTATCTTCAATTTAAAATTATGCTGGAAGTGAGTCATTAATAAATAAATTTATCCCACCCGCCACACATAATAATAACTAGGACTCGGAAGTTGATGACCAAAAAAATCTTTAAAAATGACTTGTAGAATGATCTTAAAATTATTTAAAAACAACCTAAAAATTCTGAAAAATGACTTACAAATGATTTTTGCTCTTGAAATGGAAGCTTGATTTTTTCATAAATTACACGAGAGTAGTTGAATCTTATATATATATATATAAATCGATGTATGTATGTTTGTTCCGGAATAACTCTGGAACGCCTGGAGCAATTTCAACCAAACTTGGCACACATATCACTTACAATCTGGAAAGAAATACCGTGGCACCCCTAGGGATGGGGGTGGGAAGGGGTGACATGTAAAAATAAACGAAAACGACGGATATTAGTGTGGAATCCATAGTTTTCGGGGTCGCTAAATAAATAGTGACACTCCCAATGCCGTTCAACTCCAACTTCATCACCTATCGGCATGGGGGTGAGAGGGGGTGAAAAATAAAATGTAAAAAATGACCTACATTAGTGTCGAATCCATAGTTTTCGGAGTCGCTAAGCTAATTGGTGACATTCAAGATGACATTTGAGACAGAGAGAGATAGAGCAGCCTATTAAGTACTGTGGAGTGGATTTAAGATCGCCATGTTTCTCCATTGGACAATTTTATGTTGCTTGCTCAAGGGTGGGTTCACGAAGAATTTATTTATTCTTGCTCCTGGAGGTGAAATTAAAAATGTTGTTTATAATCAGGTTTGTGTTTTCCCCTTGCACAAAAATCTCTCATGAAAACTTTTATTTGAGTGAGTTGTCTGCTTCATGTTCAAGAGCAAGAAAATTGCAGGCAGAGTGTATTTTTGGTGATCTCGTTCCAGTTGAAAATAGGTTGCAACAACGCAAACAGTACACATTCAGGGTTGACCCTTCTTCAGAGAACCTGTGCTCGGCATTCTTAGTCTTGCATTGGTAAAATGGTGTCTTGTGAGTGGTTGTTGCGAACGGTAACAGGATTTCGCGTAACGTGTGTGTCGTGAAGAGTGATTTTGTGAGGTGTTGTGATAGTGTTATTACTTGCTGTAGTTTGGCAAGCTTGATGTTAACCTTGCTGGAAAATAAGATATAGGTAAGTACATATTTTATTACTGTTTGTTAGAAACATAATCTACTTGTAAATTAGTGGCGTTTACACGCTTGAAGTCAGCAGTGAATGCAGTAAGATAACCGGCCCTAATGAAAGTTTTATAAGTATACTTCCCATTTTATTTGCTTATTAAAAATTCGGACTGTGGAAGGATTGTTTGTATTTTATCTCTGTGTTACTTGTATAATGTACAGTAGTGCCACATTAGATACAATCGTCCGGGAATTTCGATGTCGGAACCCTTGACTCTCAGTGACTCCTCGAGAAAGTGAAATATTTAGTGTGGTTTGTGAAGATTATGCGTTTTATGAACGTTTTCTGTTGTTTTAAGCTCGTGGAAATGTGTTATTGTGAAGTAAAGTACGTCTGTTACCTTAGCGTGAAGCAGAACATCTAGATGGTTTCGCATAAGTGAAGTAGCTATTGCACCCAACACGACATTCCACAACGAAGCAGACGGGACGTTGCCTACCGTTTTATAAATGCATTATAAAATAAAGCAAATCAAACACAAAGGACTGAAAACTTATGAAACCAAAACAGAAGTGAAATTGTCGTTACGAGTGTTAGATTTATTGGTGTTTATAATTTTACATCGTTAGGTTAGAAGCGTTAGGTTTGGCATTGATCTTTTGCACTTGTAATTGAGCATACATAATAACCGGTTCTTTTCTAATTAGAGTGGCGAAATCACTCCGAGATGGCAGGTTTTTACTTACGCGGGCAACATTTTGGGATCAAATATCTCCGTTATTTGTATTTTCCGTGCGCTAGAACAAATTTTATATGACGTAAAACACCGAAATCTGTCAATTAAAAAAAAATCAAAGTAATTCTCGAGGGGGTACAGTTGGTCAACGACCCCGCAAATGCAATACTTTATTTAAAAAAAGAACAGGAACAAGGATAATGTCAGAATAATCGGGATCGGATGGGGACGAGAGTAAGTTAATCTTGATGCAAATTAACATTGGGGTGCCACTATTCAATAGAGCTTTTTCTATGAATAGAAATATGTGCGATTCAACTTATGTTCCTCAAATACCATACAGACTTGATTCTATTGTCACATGCAATACAGGTTTTAAAGAATGTAGTAACTGGTGTCGCTGTAGTAAAACTACAAATGATCTGGAACTGGTTCATGGACAGAATTGTATGGAACGAATACAGTAGTAATTACTATAGAACATTTTCGTAACAAGATGTGGGGGCATTGTTCTATACATCTTCCTCTCCCTATCCCCCACCCCCAATGCAGTACTAATCTACTTAATAAACTTGCAATTAATTTACAAGTACAGTCACGAATATTTCCGGGTTATAATGACACCACTGGCAGACAACGGTGTAATTATAACCCAAATGTCGGTGACATAACTTGCTATATTATTACATAGGTATGTTAGTCTACGACAGTACGTGCTTAATATTGAATAACCCCATCTGTGTTTCTTTCGAACTTATTAATTTTAAAAATGAAAATAGTGCATCATAATTTTTAACCCCAAATACCAGTCATGTATAATAGTAACCCGAATGTTACGTGAAATCAGGGGCGTGGCGAGACAAAAACTCGTGGGTTGGGTTTGACAGGATCATAATTCTCATAAACGGTGTGTATCTACCTATTATTGCCATTGATATTATTTCAGCACTAACAATTCCTAATTAACACATACGTACGTGTGTTGGTCTATAAATCTCGAAAACAACTTGGTTTTTCTCCCTGAAGTAATTGTTTTCGTATTTGTGGAATAAAAGACTAAAGTTTCCAAGCTATTTTTGACAAACATTTTAAATAAAGAACTATTCAAAATTCCTGGACTGTTCAAGATCCAGGAAATGATCTTTCGAATTCACAATAGTGACGGAGAGATATTCTTCCCAATCTCAGTACCAAAATTTCACGATCCGCCATACTCTTACTGATTTACAAGAACTAGAAATGTGAAATGACATTTTCCTAATCACTTACAATTGCAAATCGAATTAGCTTTTACTTATTAGAGTTTGTTAGGAGTACGGCAGTATTTTTCCATTCAATTGGTTCTCCAGACATTCCTCGCAGCCTTCTGAAAATAACAAGTGAGCTGAACTTCGTGTAAAATACATTTCACATGGATGCAAGCTTTTTCCAAATATAATGATATACGTACACTCTTCAGAAAAAGTTTGGAATATTATTACGTTAGACAATAGGTGATAGAGCCTTGGAATTCAACTACACATGGTATCTGTCTGGTGGACGTTCTGGTCTTTTTGCCGACATATGCCACCGTGCTTATCACCTATTGCTTAATATAATATTCCAAACTTCTATTGCCTAATATAACAATATTCAAAATTTTTTGTGAGGTATACTGTATAATAGAAAAGTTAAAGCAAGCTAGTGTTTGTTACATTGTTTCAAAAGTAACACATTTTCGGTTACTTTGCATGAAAAGTAATTCAGTTTTAGTTAATTTGCTTAAATTGTAACTCAGTTTTAGTTACTAGGTTACAGTTATGATTACTCGAAAGTGACCACGCTCTTACGATGGCGTACTGGTAACGTCGCTGCCCTGTTATCAAGGGGTCCCGGGTACGATATCCTGTGGGCGCACGTTGCTCAGTGGTTCCGATCTCACTTTAAATTGTAGGTCCAGTTCCGATAAGGCTGTCTGTTCATAACCTAACTTAAGTAAACAATCAAATGTGCTTACCTTCGTGGCCGAGTGGTTACCACAGCGCTCTACGACGCCTGGGGTCTCGGTTTCAAATCCCGACCTGGGCATGGGTGTTCCTTGTGAGCGTCCCTTCATCAATTTCATCATATCACTCATCCTCATGCGCGTCGGGAGGGGGGGG
Source organism: Lepisma saccharinum (assembly GCF_977018435.1). Lineage (NCBI taxonomy): Eukaryota > Metazoa > Arthropoda > Insecta > Zygentoma > Lepismatidae > Lepisma > Lepisma saccharinum. Next base: position 59,922,059 of record NC_139236.1, on the reverse strand, counting down.
GGAGTCGAACGGGTCGGTGGACCCCCCCTGGAAACTGACATCGTTCATTTAAGGATACAAGAAAGCCGAAAGTTTGTTACTCTTATTGTTAAGAACAGAAATAAAGTTCATTTAGTTAGTATTCGAACAGAATAATCAAAATAAAAATGCATTGAGTGAAAAATACAGGAACACAGTTATATTAAACCATTTAATCCAAGGAACAAATGGTTTCACAGTTTTCAAAATTCTAATAATTACAGTTGTATACGTGAGAGGTCACACAACACACTTTATATAAAAAAATCCCTCTAACATTTAAAGCCTTTTCTTGAACGACATGTTCAAATGTTAACATAAAAATGCATTCAGATAGTAACTGCATTAAATGCAAAAAAAAAGGGAAATAATTGTGCTGGTATTCACTCGTTTTGTGGATCAAGTCTCCCCCTTTATATAATAATAATATTATTATTTCGAATAAAATTTATTTTTGTTAGTTTATAATATTTATTATTGTATAATAACATTTATAACCGTGGTAATAATACTTATTATTTGTCTACTATTAAACTTTTATCATTTGCCTGACCCCCCTGCAAAACTTTCTGCCGACGCCCAAGCTCATCCTAATCGTCGGAAATGGCCTCGTGAAGGCTGCAGCCGCTTTATGTTTCCAACCAATACGACAGGAAATGAAAAGTATGCATATGTAAATATGTTAAATATTAAATAAATAAATATGACTAAGTATATTTAAATAAAACTGAGGACGGCATTTTTGGAGTTACCTTCCTCTGGTTCCCATACGACGAATTATGTGAGTTGTAGGAAAATTAAATGTAGTCATTATCATTATTCTAAGCCATATCTTAACAAAACATTGCTTTTAAAGCAGGCAGAAGGTATGAATGTGTACGTTAATTGAATACGTGCATTTAAAGAAAGGAAATTATTACTTACCTCCTGCTCAAAGTACTTGGAGAGGGGGAATGACAAATGACGGCGATAGTTGCTTTTCGTGTACACGCGAGGTAACTCGAAGAGAGAGAGTATCAACTCAGAATGCACAAACAGTTGACAAGCAGTTGATCTACAAGTTGTCATCTGTCGCCTGCTCCGCGACTTGCGTGAGAATTGGTGGAAAGGCACAGATTGTTGGCACAAGAACTTGCAGTAGAAGCATTGAGGCTTGAGTGGGAGGACGTTGCACTCGATAGAAAAAGTAGACATTTAAGTAAACCAGGAACTTTTATAATTGCTTGTTGCACCACACAAAACGAGAAATCTAGGGAGAAAAAAACGAGGACAGAATTCTTTTTCCGATATTGAGGAGTTGCAGCTGCATAAACCATGCGTCTTCACTGAGTTAGGCCCTTCTGTCCACTTTAGAAAATACCAATCATTTATAGTAAACACACACACACACCTACATATAGATAGAGAAACCAGGAGAGATATTTTATTTTTATTTAGCGTCGCTTTTCTGCTACTTTTGGCTAATCGCGGCGATGAGGATGAGCGATATGAATTTGATGAAGCGACATTCGCAAACAATACACATGCCCAGGCCGGGATTCGTATCAGGAACCCCTGGCCTTTTAGCGCTACGAGCCAGGGAAGAGAGAGAAAAGACCCCCCCCCCCAGCCCACACACAGAGAAATTAAATAGTGATAACAAATCAAGAGAAGAAATAGGCTCTCAGCGAAAGGAATAAAGACAAATAAATAGCTAAACTGAGGAAGGAGCAAAAGGGGCAACATCCTACGCTTCCTAGAAGCGACTGCCCCTATTTCTTTCTTGTTTAAGTGAAATGTCCATTAGTACGCTGTGTATGATCATTAACGCTAACTGAAATAGTACAAACTCGATGTGAAAATACGAAATTTTCAAAACTGAATCCTGCTAAATGCAAAATAAATGTGCATCATTTATCTTGTAAACGGAAAGCTGTTATCGAAAATTGTAGTGCAAACTTTTCCACTTCTTCTCTGAGTGCAGTAACTTCTGTTTGAAAACTTCATTTTCAGCCAGAACTCGTTTGAAATCCATTCATTTCAAACCGAACACGTTTTGTATTTGCTAGTTGAAGGCGTGAAAGGAAAAACAAACAGGCTTAATTTTTTTCGAAGTGTTGTATGAACATTTTTGTGATACATTATGTGCACAGACCACATGAATTGTCTAATGAAGTTCATAGAACAATGCTGTAGCCAAGAATATGCAGCAGATTGTAAGCCTACATCAACATGGCTTACATTAGTATTATTAGGATTATTACGCTCCATATTTCTATTCATATTTTACTCAAATTCCCAGAATTTGTGTTATCTGAAAATTTATTACTAAAGCTTTTTGGTTGGTCCAATAGGTCTACACCACTTGACGTAAGATGAAACAGAAACTTGCCTTTGTGGATGAATTCCACAACCTGCTCTGTCATTTTCCTGGATCCCCCTTGTCGTAAGTGCTAACGTTCTTAGTCAAATACCACTTGGATTGAGAGCAATAACAATAACACAACAACCATGGGCAAATAAGAACAAAGACCTGAAACATTTTCGTGTACCATACACTATACCAAAGCAAAATGAACCTCTAGAGGTAAATGATCACATCATGCTTAATTTCTCCTCGGTTTATGGTGCTATAATGTAGTAAAATCATGAACTACCTCTTCAGTTGAGATTTTTAAGACTGTCGATGTCTTAAAACTTCACAGCTGATAACGTTATTTCAGGAGTTCTTGAAGTAAGTTAAGGGATAGTGTTGCAATTTGCCAGATTATTGCGTTTCGTACAATTCTACCTTCTCTTATACCATAGGCGGATCTAGAATTATTTTCTGGGAAGGTCAGAGAAAATGCTATAAATGTACAACGTTGTGTAATTGGAAATATACAATATGCGAATTTTTGTAGTTATTAAAAACAGCCCAAAATTCACATCAAGATGATTACAAAGATTCGTTTTAGGTCAATTTTATGGCGAAATGAAGTAATCGGATTGGGCCTTCAAAATGGAGTCTGAACCACTTACAATGCATCTCCACCGGGAAATGAACCCAGGACTTTTCGATCATAAGATGTTATCATTAGTAGATTTTTTTGTGAAATAAAATAGTTCTGCGTTATTTGTATTAACAATGATTACGTAAAGAAAGATATAAGCTTGAGAATGCATTTCCTCACAAGACACCGTCGTGAACATCGGAAATATTTGATCTACAATACTTTCGCTCATATTTTGTGCTAGACTTTGTTTTATTCTTTTGCTGTCTGGAAAACGATTGCTCGAACATTTTGTGTGTTGTAATATAATGATACATTTTTACAATACTTGATTATCTCTTTTGGTAGGGGCACGTGCCCCCGTGCTCCTCCCGCTAAATTCGCCATTGTCTTCTATTACTAAGCTGCTCCTTAAAACATACATTGTTTAAATGTCTGACTACGAGTACACATTGTTGTAACATAGCCTACCTAAGAATAATAACACATAAACACACTAAAAAAAAGCAGGGAATCATTTTACCCCCGGAGCAAAATGGTCTGTATGCATTTAATCCAATTTAAAATTTCCAAAAGAGGAGCCAAAAAATGTGATTTTATTTAATGTATTGTGATGTATATGTGCAATAAGGTATACTATACCTTAGAGCAGGGATCGCCAAACCGTCGATCGCGAGTTACAGGTAGCTCGTGGTGTCATTTCAAGTAGCTCATGAGGGTTTTGGCTAGAATAGCCTATACTATAGATAAGAACGGCAGTACTTGAGTGGCAAAATCATCTGCTCTTGCGAACAGATAAGACAACTGGACAACTAGTTACAATATCTGTGACATCCTATTCACCCAATCTAACCAATATTCTGGACGAAAATGAATGCCATCCTTCTCATTAACATCATCGAAGAAGCAAGGGACAAGTTTTTAAATTTTGCTGTGTCTAAAAACTCTGTCCCAGCTAACTGTAGAGCAGGCAAACGAAATCAAGTTTCTGCGCAAGTAGTGACGCGAGACGTCTCCACCAATGAACACGTGAGGGGAACGGAATTGCGTGGAGTGGAGGAGAGCGACTGCCTTCCCAGCAGCGTGTACTACCTCGCTCAGGCCACTCGGATTTCCCTCGCTTTTCTCATGAGGCTATGCGCAGCATTGCTCCACAGTTAGCTGGGACAGAGTATAAGAAAGGTATTTACATGAACTTTCTTTTAAAAAACGACAGCTTTTGTATGTTGTATAGAAATTAAAAATAACAATTTGATGTGATTTCATTTGACTTTTGTTATTTAGTGTCGCTTTTATGCCAATTTTGGCTAATGGCGACCATGAGGATTGAGTAGTGATATGATGAAATTGATGAAGAGACACTCAAATGGGAAACACATGCTCATGTCGAGATTCGAACCCGAGGCCCCTTGCGTCTTAGTGCTGTAAAAATTATTACATATCTCGAAGTTTTTTTATGAACCAAGAAATCGTAAAAAATCAATCCACACTTGGTAGTTCGTCATGTAGATCAATGGCTCGATGAGTTTGCGGACCTCTGCCTTAGAGGGATCATGATGTCCTGGTCTCCCCTATACGCAGTCATAACAAGTAAACACGACACCAACGGCATCAGAAGGGGGACGGGCAGGGGAGTAAAGTACCCCTAGTCGATAATTCCGACCCCTCTACCCCATACCAAACAAGAAAAGCTACATTAAATACCATTTTAGTCCAAATTTTCATTTTTTTTGTATGCTATTTAGGTGTATACTAACTGTGACTGACCAGCATTCTCCTCTGCCCCCATTTATTTACTTCTTTCTGTCGCCGCCACTGTGTGCGCACATATAGACCACAAGTCTACTTATTAAAGTGAGACAAATTGCCAATCAGATACTATACTTAATTTCAAAATTACTAAAGTGTAATTTTTTAACATCACACATAAAATCGCTATTAATAAGTCCATGAAGTGCTGAACATGTCCCTTGTGCTGACGGTAATCACAGATTAACAATGTGCTGGTCGCAAAACCTCGAATTAACACCATGAGATAATTTCATCTCTCTTTTTTTCCCGAAGATGAAGTTCTGGGAAAAATCACTACGACTGCCGCAAGTTGCGTTGTTTCTAGTGGCCTATTTCAGTATTGGAATTCATCGTCTTTCTTGAGATGAAACCAATGGCGCAAGAACGGGGGTGGGGTACAGGGGTACATTGTACACCTATAGATTTTTGAAGGGGTGTACTGTACCCCCTAAATCGAAGATTGTAGTTGTACCCCCCTTGTAACCCCCCGTCAGATACAAGATGCTACTGTTAAAAGAACCTAATATTTTCTAATCGCTTAATACAAAAAGTGTAAATTGTAAGCATTACTTTCCATATCTTACTATTTTCCAATAAGTTATGAACTTATTCTGCATGTACTACATTGTGCTTGCTACTACAGAGCATTCCCTGACACACAGATCAATGAACTTACTACAGAGCATTCCCTGACATTCGCTACGAGACTCGGCGGCAAGCGGTCCGGCATCAGCGCTTGTTTTTCCCGGTGAACGGGTCCGCGACAGTCGCTAGAGTCGGCTTTTAAAATTACAGTTTTCATATTGTGTACTAACCTTGACTACAGAGGTCTTGAAAATGATGTCCCTCTGCTGCAACACATTCCTGGCATCTCCGAGGGAAATTGGTATTCACATGTGCAAGTTCGTCTACTGTAATTCTCCCGGTTTCTCGTACAATACTCCCTTTTAACTCACGGGTGGTGTGCGGATTGTCTTTGTATACTTTATTTTTTATATTTCCCCATTTTTCTTTCCACTTTTATTTAAAACTGACTCTGTTACTCTAAACTTTTTACGAGGTTTAATATAGTGGTCCTATGAGGAACTGAAACACCAGAAAATTTCGTTGCAAAACGTCGTCGCACTTCTCTACAATTCCTCCTTCCGAAGTAACACTCGATAAGATAAATCCTTTGTTGTAATGTAAACTTTTGTGGTGCCATATTAAGCCACAATCTTCAACACACGGACACGACACAACACAACTTCCGAGGGAGGATTATACTGGCGTCAGTCTGCAACGTCAACAGAAAGGGAAAGAGAGCGAAGGCAGGGAGAGCGAAAAAAGAGACTGTAGCGTGCGACTGTCGCGGACCCGTTCAGCGGGAAAGACAAGCGCTGGCGCCGGGCCGCTTACTGCCGAGTCTCGTAGCGAATGTGGGAATGCTCTGTAGTAAGTTCATTGATCTGTGTGTTTGGAAATATTTTTAAGGAGATGAAAATTATTTAAAATGTGTGTGGAACGATGGAATGAGCTAAAGTTTACTTTCAGAAAATCACGCTGCAGACGACTGACCCATCGTGTAAGGGGGGTACATGTTTTGTAAACAAGTGATCGCGTCGATTCGTAGATGCAAAATCTGCATCAGAAGAGTATATGACTAACATTCTTTCATTTTGAATTTTTCAAATGGAATTTTCCGAAACGAAATACTTCCACAATTCCTGCCTCGTCTTATTTTCGAGAAGCGACACAACAGACCAATTTTGGGGGGGTACAATGTTTCTCACCTATTATTTTCATAACTTTGTCAGAGGGTGTTCGGAAAGCTGTACTTAAACCTATATATTAAGAGATTGTTTTTGAAAATAGAGAGTACTGAGACAAGAAAAGTCTCAAATTTGGAGAAGAGACTGAAATAAATGTCTGCAAAATCAAAACGAGACGATACTTGATGTCTGAGACGATCTCGTTCGAAACTTTGGTATCATATTTGAAGAATTTACTTAAAATATATTTAAATTACTGTGTCTTGTTCAGACATACCAAGCGTATATCTTGTTCATATTTGAAATAAGTCTTTTATTTTGTTTATTGTAATTGAAAAGTTATTCCATTAGTGACAATTGCAAGCCTGTGCTGCTCGGTTTCATCAATTCAGGATAAAATGGTTCGCAGCGTCAAACAAAATGTAAAGCAAAAAATCGTTATTAAGAAACGTTTTTGCTTTTAATGACCTTATACGTTGTGAAAGTTTGAGTTGTGACACATTTTGTCTCATCTCGATACCATTCCTAGTTGAAATGGATCAGCGATATTTCCTAGACATTAAAACAGGGTGCGATTTGTGATTTTATCAGAAGGGGGAGGATTTACCTATGACTTAGATATGCTTAGAATTAGACATAAATTTCTTAAAATCTAATTTTGATCGAATGCAACGCAAACACCATTTCAAGTTAAATTCTAAAGTCAAACTGTAACAAAATTACATTATTCAATTGAATGCACAAAATTAATGAGACTCTGCAGGTTCGATGATTAGCCAGTTGGCTTGTCAAGGACACTGTAATGCTTATGACTTGATCCATTTTGTTGCAAATGTTTCTACATTAAAACAATGCACTGGGAGTCTATTGAAAGAAAAATCAGGTTTAAAACTTCTAAATGATTTCTCTAATCAGTTAAGGTAAAGTTCATGGCACTGAACCCGCTTTCACACTCAGCTGTAGATATTGGTATGTACAATTTGGATTGGATTCACAAGGTCTTTGAGTGAGGTGGGAATGTGAATTGAATTTTCTTTGTACGCGTAGATGCGAAAATCTTCGACTGGTGACGCGTACATGCTTTCGCTTATATTAAAGTTCACTTTTTTATATAAACGAGGAATTAACATGTCACCATAAAACACATGTATGTATCTGCATTTAATACGACTACACACGAAAAGAAACCTAACTCTTCAAATCAGCTCTTCATATTGTTCACCAACGATTAAAAAAAATCTTTCAGCGCATGGTTTTCCTCTAACATTGCTTGCTCTGAGATATGAAGGATTTCGGTTTTGCAAGTGCAATGATTGTACTTTAAGTGTTTGAAGAGCATCATGAGGTACAGCTAGTTACATTACAAATAATTACTATGTCAAATGTTTTACAAATATTTCAAAGTTGCGAGTTGATAGGGAATCATCTCGATTCAGCATTTTTTTTTAAAAACAGGCAACACAACGCTATAGCTGTCAACAAGCGTTCGAAAAGTGCTGTTAACGTACGTCAAAGACAGGGCACAGTTTTCGAATTTTGATAGAAAACTACTTGTAAAACACCTTCTGGAAGTCTGAGAAAATACCACACTGCATACGGTACATATCTGTCATAAATTAGTTTAATGATATTTTATATATATATCCACTGAAGTGGAATTCTGTATGTACGATATATTTAAAAATATGATTTTCATATTCAGTGGGTGGGAAATGATTATTCCTGATTTGGAATGAATCAAGTTAGAAGAGGTGGAATCCTCCTCACCCCCTTTAAATAGTAACCTGCATTAAAATTAATACATGTAGCTTTGCTCGCAATTTTCATATTACACACACTTGATTTTCAATCCCATTAAATTCAAAATGAGCTCAGAATAAGCTCCAGAACTTTATATGTTTTGGAATTGTTATCTGGTCTTGAAATATGTTTTTTAAATAGTCATAAATTGTAAAAAATAGATAATAATAAATAAACAAAAATTATTTAGGCAAATTTTGCATTAAAAACTCTATACGTATTCGCGACTAAAATGGAATTCCCCATGCCCCAAATTTTACCTAGGTCTACATATATGTGTGAAGTACACACACAATATATATATTACATGTAAGGTTGAATTTTTGTACCCCCAAATGAAAAACGTTCCTGCGCCACTGGATGAAACTATTGATATAAATATTCAAGGTATGAGCCGTATAAATGACGAAAAAAAATTCCAAGAGTTTAATTATCTTGCAAAATAAACATGACGTGGGAAGAAATTAATATTCTTAATATTCTAAGTATTAGAAACAACGAAAGTCACTTAGTGAAGTGCAATTCTCCTGTAGGAGAATTCTGCTGTATGTGCTTTGGAGAACACATTGCCCACCTTCGGTACGTCCAGGACTTGACATTTCTTCTCAATAGCAAGGACAGCCAAATAAGGCAGCTGGCATCCGGCATCCTGTTTGGAGCAAAGCATTTGAAAGGTTTCAAACACGAAAAGGTTCTTTCACATGCTCCATTGGAAAGAATACAACTAGAGTGTGAGCCTTGTGAAATGCCAATTTATACTTTCCTAGGATTTCGAAGAAATCTAAATCCATTAAGTGGAATACTTTCGTTCCATCTTCGTAACGCTGAAGAGTTTTGGGCAAAATCTGCGTTTCATCTTTCAGGGAAATGTTATCACAGGAATAGAAATCTGAAAAAGGTTACAGTTATCTCATAATTCAAGAAATATTCTGACCCTGGTGCACCTCTCACTCTACCACTCCAGCGTATGTTTGTGCTACACAATTACATGCACCTATGGAGTTATTGGGAAGAAGTTGTTCGACTTTGATATGTACGTAGAAAAAGCGAACCTGCTTCTAATGATTGAAGAGTGGCAAATCCTAAAAAGCGTTCTTTTACCTGCCCGCAATACAAATATCTTTCTTGTTCCTATCTCGCAATGTATTTTGTTTCATCTGACATCAGTGCGAATATTTTCGCCTCTTCCACTCCCTGGCTTATTTTGCTGAGAATAAGTGTGGACATTACGCAGATTAATTTGTTTTGAATATAATTTTGAGTGTAATTTGCATTTTAAGGTTCAAGTTCAATACATTTCCGAATAATATCCCCTCATTTTGAAATTAACTTCAAGAGTATCGAAGAAATTCCCTTTGGTAAGGTTTGCCTCAGACTCATCTCGAAAATGAAGTCCCTGAATAGTAATAAACCGCGATGCATCCACAACAACTGACATGTAGTGTCGGCTTTCTTGGATCACTTTTGGTCCCGGGTTCGATACCCGGTGGAGGCCCTTTGAATGTATTTTACTAAATAGCCTTGTCACTAACGACCCACGATTAGAATAATTTACCCGTACTACAGATGATGTTTTCTAGTCCTCAGAATGTTCGTGATGTTTTAAAACCATCCACTTTCAACGTTTTTTTTTTCCAGTTCTTAAAACTGGTCAAAACTTAGGTTAATCGCGACGATTACAGGACATAAATGAATGAGAGATGGCCTACGGCCAGGTCGGCTTCCGAACGAACGTCACAAACATAAACACACACTGTACACACACACACACACACACACACACACACACACTAAAACAAATTAATATTTGTTAGTCAAGTTGGTATTATAAGCAGGAAAAGTGATATCATGTAGAATACACCACTTAGAAATAGTGAAAATCGTCATACTCTTAGAAATGAACTCTCTTTTTATTCGATATTTTATTAACTTCAGTTCGGGAGGGGGGTCGAAATGTCTGACTGGGAGTCGCCCGCCCTCCCTCTGGCGTCGTCACTGCTTCTCAGGTTTACCAGAATCAAGTTATTATCGGTGCCTCCAGTTGCTATCATGTGGCCATGTTTCTTGAGTTCACTCGTCGCAGCTGGAGCATTTTTTAGAACCTGCAAATAGACACGTGTTGCTGTTACATAATGCAGATAGCCTCAGTATCTTTCTTTACAGAAAGTAGGTTGTAAAAGTCACTTTCTAATGAATTAACATCTTGTAGTTCCAAACTTTGTACCAGTAACGTTCACTCCCCATTCTCCTCCGCTGAGGCCATATGCTTCCAGGACTCGCTTCTGGCACAAAATTTATATTTCGTCAATGAATTCATTGCCACCGTAGTACCTGGCATACAAAGAAATGAAGATTTGTAATTTAAGTTATCCGAGGTGTTATTATCTGATGAAAGATTTTGTAAAGCTTATTGAAAATGGTAAGAAGAAGATGCTTCTAGTAAGAAGGTCATTGTTTGCATTGGCATGGGTGAAGTAAATATACGATGCATTTAAACATACTTTGGGCAAAATCGGAACAAAAATAGTAACAAGAGATGTATTCCTCAATCTTAAAATTCATAATATCTCCCACTCCAGGAAAACCAATCTCGGTCGGTAGCTAAGGAGCACTACAATTGTTTTTTTCCTTGCTCGTGACGTACCGTGGGAACCAATCTTCAAATCTCACATACGAGAAGTGTGTAATGCTCTGCTTAAACGAAGATTCATGAATGAAAAAGTTCATTCTGTGGTAATTGTTCGTATCGAACATTGAAATCGAAGATGAAATATGACAAATTTTCCTTCGCATGATTGCCCGACCCTGTGGCCGAGTGGTTAGCACATCGCGCTGCGACGCCAAGGGTCCCAGGTTCGAATCCTGGTCGGGCTTGGTTGTTTGTGAATGTCCATTCATCAATTTCATCATTTCATCACTCATCCCCATCTTCGCAAATTAGCCAAGAGGCACAAAACGCGAAGTAAAATAAACTAAATCAATCAATCAATCAACCTTTGCATGATTAATTTGCTTGGTATTTGATACTGAAAATTGTGAATATTTGTAGTGTTGCATTTTGTGGAAACGTTTCATATTTCACAGCATGTATGGATTAATCAACCACTGACTGAAGAGAAATGCACAACGCCTGATCCGTCGTGCACTGCACTTCATAAAAAAGTCCACACTTTTCTTGTTTCTAACATCAGACAATTATCTGATACGAAAAGTTGGATCACGCTTTTGCATTTCTACATGTTTGTAAACTTACCTACAAGATGTGAAAGAACAGTGTTGCAATATGCACGTAAAAAGAACAACGAACACAGATACTCGAAACAACTGTGAGAAACAGACAAGTAGCAAAGAGTTCATTCACGTACTTGATGTTAATGAATTGAATTTTAAATTAATTTTCACCAGACCTGATACATTTTTACAGATTCAGCATGGAATTAACATTGCTGGATTATAAACGTACTAACAAATGGATTATAGGGAGAATGACAGACGTTCAAATTAGTTTGAGAGAAACGGTTCCTCTTTTGTGTAGGATGAGAATACGCACACTTAAAAAAAATATTGTGTCCTTGCCTGTCCGATCTGTTACTCAAATCTTTGCAGATGTACATCTTGTAACATATTAGATTTCAATGTATTCTTAGCTCTTGAAGAAGATTACTGTTCGTGTGAAATGGTACTACATTAATGAATTTAAGGCTTATACGAAACGAAAGTTCTTATTTTGGTGTAATATTATTTGTTAATCTGTCACATTTAAGCAGTTGTGCATTCAAGAGGTATTCAAAATGATATTTCACAATAACTACAATTTTTTATTAGATTATTTTGTTCTCGTGCATGGCTTGCTTGGAAGCTAATATACAGTAGTTGTTTTTAATACGTTAATACAAATGGATGTCTTGTATTCGAATGAAGAGTTTCGATGGCTTACATGTGTTAATACTTTTGAATCAAGGTGTTCTGAATTCGATTCAAAGGTTTATATCCTAATTTAAGGTGTAGGTCGGATACCGATTAAACTATCGAAAAAAGACGAGCTTAAAAGGGGAAGAAGTTGTTATTCAAAAATTGCAGAATCAATTGGGAAGTGACTAGGCTCATTTATATGCTTCATTTAACATTCATTCTATGCACAATGATCTTGTTAATATATTGCGAATAGACTCATCATACAAACGCCAAAGAAACACTAATAAAACGACTTTGTTGTGGTCAGCCAATGGTCCAGTTTAGCCTTAAGTGCTTCTCTGAATGAAATTTTCACCCATTTCCCCCTCCCCCATAACTGAAAGTTATTAACTCTGTCAAAAGGTGTCCGGAAAAACTTTGCTTATTGGCCGATGGAGAGTTCGTTGAAATTAGAGATGGTGAAGAGATGAAACTCTGAATTTTGAATTTGCGGTGATCCTTTCGAACTTGAGACCAAACCTTTCGAGAGTATTTGAGACGAGAACGAGATATCTCTCTTTCCCTCCCTCCCCCCTCTCTCTAAAGAAATCAAAGGACTGATAATTCAAATAATTAATATCAGTAATTCGTAGCTACGTGGAGTCAATACCGTTCGCATTTCCTGTGATCACATGTTTATGGACATAATGGAAGATGAACAAGTCTTATTTAAAGAAGGCGTTTCTTGACCCTGCATTCGATTTTAAAATCATCTTAGGCGCTAGGACGTTTAGATTCCGCCACTGGTGTACGCAGAGGGAACTGATGGGGTTATAGTCCCCTTTGAAATTTTGATTCATTGATTGATTTACTTTATTTTACTTCGCTTTTCTGCCACATGAGTCATGATATGATGAGATTAATGAATGGACACTCACAAACAACCATGTCCTGGAACCCTGGTGTCGTAGTGCGATGTGCTTGCTAACAGTGACGTGCACTGAGGAGTAGCTAGTCTAGCAAAGATAGATCAATCAATCTCACATCTCGAATTATATTCAAATTACAATATTTATTGTCTTAAAGCCACCACAGCTCATACGCAACACTTTCTTTTCCACGCGCTTCTCGTCCATCGGTGTTCTCCGCCGGCAAAGCCGGCTGGATACCCTAGCTCGCTCTTCTTCCGCCTGACCAGTTTCCAGGTAGAAACGACCGGCCCAAGGAAAAGGAAGATTTCTACCTCTACCTCCCTTGTCTCCTCGCCCCCCGCTGCAATGGTTGAAAGCCCAGGCTTTCAGGTCCCCCAGTCTATCTCCTATAGGACAGATAGGGGATTGGTTTCTCATAGATTTTTTTTTGTAAATCCTCTAAAGAACTCAGGGTAAAAATTTTCTGCAGTACTTATGTTCTCTGTATTTACACAACCTTTTACACGTTGTACAATATGTGCGTATGTATAATATGGGATGTAGTTTTATTATTTATGAAATGGGAACGTGTTATGTACAGACAATAATGTTATGCTTTCTTTCTTTTTTTTCTTTTTCAAATATGGAATATAAAATGATTAAATTACAAATATGTGCTCAGGCTCTCTCTGACTCTTGTTTTAGTCGTGTTTTATTTAAATATACTACTCTTGGTCTCTAACAGTCATAAATACGGATGTATTTATTTGGGCAAGAGAACGCGTGTTCATATTGTTGTTGGTTTGGTTTATTTTACTTCACTTTTCTGCCACATTTGGTTATCGCGAAAATGAGGATTGAGTGATAATATGATGAAATTGGTTAAGGGACCTCATATGAACAATCCAGGCCAGGATTCGAACCCGTGATGAGTGCGCATTTTTGTCCTATGTGTTGCAGTGAATATTGAAATAATTTGGAATGAAAAATGTATCTCAGAACTCAAAAAGTCAAATGAATATCATTGAAGAAACTACAAAAAAGTGTGTTGTGTTTTGTTACCTGTCACCAAATCAACCAAACGTGGGGGAGTGGTTATCACAGCGCGCTACGACACCAGGAGTTCCGGGTTCGATCCCCGACCCGGGCATGGGCGTTCCCTGTGCTCGTCCCTTCATCAATTTCATCGTATCATCTTCGCAATTAACCAAATGTGACAAAAAAGCGACGCTAAGTAACACAAATGAAATCAAATCATTGATTGATTGCTCAATTTGGTTTATTTTACTTCGCTTTTCCGCCACCTTTGGTACGACAAAATTGATGAAGGGACACACACAATGAACACAAATGGCCAATCCGAGATTCGAACCCAGGATCTCTGGCTTTGAGTCAAATCAAATAGTTTTTTATTTTCGAATGTGGGTGGGGGTTACGTGTACTTTTTTCTGGTACTCATTCATAATTTTGCAATCTTTTCCTGTTATTGACATTCTTCTTTTTTGTAGGAATACTGGCCCTAAAGGGAGGAGGGGTGTGACCCACACCAACCCCCCCCTTGAGCACGCCACTGACTGCTACCCCAAGTGTCGACGTCACCGCACGTCACTGCTTACTAACCACTCCGTCAATGGGGCCGGCTCCGAAATTTTGAGAAAATTCAAGAAAAACAAAGTGATAAATGCAAAGTCCCCTTAAAATTACACCAGATAACCAACCATTCTTGTCTTGGAACAACTTTTAAAAATGAAATATTTTAGTGTTGTATCCTGCCTCCTAGAATTACATCTTTACAATTCCAGCCCTTCCTAAAAAATCCTGCGTATGCTAGTGGACTCTGCACATAGTCTTCTGTATTGAAATATAAACTAAAAGCCTTTTTGCATGTTTTATATTGCTAGGTCCTCCTTTGGACTCCAACTGCGGGACGGCATGGATTTGAGTCCGCCTGGGTTCAGTCTCTGGGTTCTCGGCCTGTCACCGGTGGCAACGCACCATCGTGAGGAAATTGGGGAGCTAAGAGTGAATAGTGTAACCCAGTCTCGGAAATCTTCTATAACGGTTAAGGGTTAGACGTGCTGACCCCACCCCATAAATTATCACGTAATTATTTCTACCAGTTTTTACATTTAAATTTAATGAATTAAGTGAATCATACGATGTTTCATGAAAATATCATATTATGCAATACAATGAAAGTGACGAAGATAACAGAGTCAGTAAGATACAAATAAGAAAAATAAAGTCGCTACCGGGTTCGATCTTACAACCTTCAGATTGTGAATGAAAAACGACACCACTGGACTAATTTGCCACTACAAAACACGTCAGTTATGAATCGAATATATACTTTAGTAGAGGTAGTGCCCGGGTTCTAAGCCCGAAAGTGAGGCTCGGTGAGGCTCGCCTTAATGGATTTGTCTCGTAAGGCATGAGCCTCATTTTCTCGCAGTGTTGCCAGCTGCTTACTCGAAAAAATCACCAAGGTTTTTTTTGGGTCTAACCTAGCCTAAAGCAAGGAGCTGGCAATCTTGCTTTAGGCTTGCCTTACAGCGCATAAAGCAATTTTTACCAACCTACATATACTAAACAGGGAGAGCCGGCACTGCCGTAAAAGAGAGAAAGATGTGTGGATGGCAATATAGTATGTGCGTGCGTGTGTGCGTATAATATGTTGCATTATTAACTAGAGTGTGTTGGCAATTTACTTGCAACTAAAAAAAAATAGAGATGCCAACGTTGCTGTAAGATGAAAAGAGAAAAAGAGATTTATGGCTGGCAACGGTAATGAGCGAATGCGCCATATCGCAATTTTCCAACTCCCGGGGGTCAATGTTTGTATATCGTGACCTTTGTAAACCTCTCTCGGGGGAACGATGTGTCACACACACACACGCACACATGCTATTGTAAGAGAGATGGATGACTGGGAGGGGCAGCATTTCTGGCTATTCACAGTGGCGGATGTACTTCCTGGTTTTTTTTTAAATGCTAACAATAATGATGGAATTTCATGCCGACAGAGCAGATTTCTACTAGTCCACGTTGTTAACCTGCATATTACTCCTCGACTAATAAAACTAGAAGCTTGAGGGCATTAACATTAGACCGTCACAGATTTTTACATTACCCATCACTAATGCTGCCAGAACCAAGTTTCCTGCTTCTATTCATAAACCAAAAAAAAAAGACGGGGAGAAAAGAAACATGTACACACTTCCGTCACCATTTTATAACAACTAGGGGGAGTGGGGGCGGGAGGCGGACATGTAACGGGTGATCACACAAGCGAGCTTCCTCTATTCTGACTAATAACGCATCATTCTACTCTGTGAGCTGCAAGGAGAATATTGTGAGCTGCAAGAAGAAAATTGTGATTGTGATTGAAATTAACTAACGTGAGTAAATTTGTTTGTTAGCTTGGATGAGTTGGCTTTGTGTTATATAAATAGGTAGTGTTGCACGCAAAAAGAAGAAGAGAGAGAAAGTAAACAAGTTTTAAGTATGTTGCATGTATCTCTCTTTTTTTTCTTGCTTTTTTTTATATATATATTTATTACATATTACTATATACACCCCGCATATGCAAAATAGCAATATGTGGGGTGTAAGACGCCCAGCAGTTAACCTCACTTCTGCGTAGTACAGCCTGGACTGTAGAGTAACGAGACTCTGGCGTCTGGCAGACTAGTATAATTTTGCGTGTGTTAGCCTGTTTTTTTTTTTTGTGCGTTTGATATTTAGTGGAGGTACATAGTGTTTCGAATTTTATTATTATTTAGTTTTATACACAGAAAAAATATTAAACATAAAATTAAATAAAATATATCTAATTATGTTTTTTTATCACAACAAGCATTCACAAAAAAATAACAATAATGTGGTTTAAAGTTTTTTAACGTAATTGCTACGTAAACAAAATGGCCGACTTGCAATGAGTGTGTCAAAGGCCGCGTCCGAATCGACAGCAGATGTCACCTAGAACACCGTTCCATCCGGGGACTCAACCAACCTCCGTTGTCCGAATTCGCGGCAGACGTGGAGTCGGAGGGTGGGGGGAACAGAAAGAAACGACAGATGCACGCTTGAACTCCCTGTGACGCTACGCTTGGCAGCCATATTCTTATTTTCACTTTGTACAGACAACATTTACTGATTAGAGGATGTAAAACTCAGTTATACTTTAACATTTTATCGATAATATTGAATGCAGAAAAATTGTAAATGATGAAATAGCGTGTTACATTTTTAATATGAGTAGTAAATAGGTGGAAATCATTGTCATGTTTGTTTGGCGTCTGCCTTCTGCTTCCGTACGATACGCCTGCGCCCCAGAGCGCGGTGGGTGAAGTTCGAGCTGACACCTGGCGGGAAAAGTGACAACCGTACTACAAGGGGACATGCAGATTCGGACGACTTGGACGTGACTTCGACGGCACGCGAGAGCAACGGGAGAGAGAACTGGACGGAACGCTTACCAATCCGGACACGGCCAAAGTTTTTTTTTTAGCCTAATTGCTACGTAAACAAAATGGCCGACTTGCAATGACTGTGTCAAATATGAATAGATTGAGAGATGGAAAGAAAAGTTAAATATGCTTAAATAAAGTGCTCCTCCGTGCATAGCACCATACCATAAAAGCATATAGGAAAACTGCCATGTTTATGCATGAAACTTAAATATACATATAAAATTAAAATATTTGGTGCTGACCACATCACACATTGCTGACTTTACATTGTACTTTCCTATATTCACATATGCACAGTAAAACTAATCGGGACTAGACCTACAGTTTTTTAAAATAGGACCCGAACCACTATGTACTTTTATCGGGTTCGAACCTAGGACCTCTTGATTACAAGACAACAACACAACTACCGCACTTTCGAGTCCTAGTGAATATACAGGAAAAAACAACGGTATATACATAATCCAAAATTGCGTGATTCTAGACCCCATAGGAACCAAGAAAATCAATGTCTTGGAAAAACATCTTAAGATATTTGTCTTAATCTTTAAGAAAGTCGACTTCCGGTCTGTCAAGATGTTACTTCCGGTCTGTCAAGAAAATTTTCTTAAGATATTTGTCTTAAGACGTTTTCCAAGACATTGATTTTCTCGGCTCCTAATTGAGCTAGGATGATGATTTTAGGTTTGTTGGATAGGATTCGACGAGAACTATTCGACTAGCAAATAAAATCGATTCCACCCCCTCAAGTTTCGGAAATACAGACAATTTTTTATTTTTTTGAGAAACTTGATTTGCTGGCTTAGTTTTTACCCTATTTCGAAAATTTTAATGATATTTGATAAAAAATTGAATGTACTCTACAACCTATTGGAAACATAATGATTAGTACTTACTGTTTTCGAGTTATTTTAAATTTAAATTTCAAGATGTGATTTCTAAGTTGTTTTATAACTCGTAAACTGGGGGTCGTAGAAAACCCATTCTTGTTTTATCTGCTATTGCCCGACAAATACTATAAACACAAATAATGTTTATTGTTTGATTTTAAAAAAATCGAAAAATAACTTTGTTTTCTGAAAATAAAAAATGTGTGTATGGAAAAAAAATACGATTGTGTAATTTTTTATGATGTATGTTTGCATGTAAAAATAAGTATACCTGAAAGTTTTAGAATTTCAAAATAGCTATATATATTAGCCGAAACAATAGAATATATATAAACAAGTACATTTTCATAGTTTCATACCTCTACTAGATTGGTAGAAAAATATACTAATAGGCAATAAAATGTGAAGAAGATTCGTGTCTAACAAAAAATAAACTAAATAGAATTACACATGCATACAATATTTATTGTGCTTTTTTCTATCTACAATCATATTTTTCTTATATATTTTTTTTAAATTTTTTTACAGGGTTTATTAAAGCGCATATTTGAGGAAAACAAAATTTTTCTCGTAAGGCATTTTTTTGTAAACACTCTACCACCAACAGATCACATATAAATAAACATACCCCCAAAAAAATGCGCTCCATGAAAAGTTGTCCCGTGTGCAAGATAACCATATCAAGCAGAAATTTTGCAAGACATTGTCGTACCTGCGTGCCAGGCAAGCATTTGGCTGCCACCGAACTGTGTTCCGGATGCAATAAACGCTTCACAATTGCGTATGCCAAGAAGCATAAGCTTACTTGTCCAAGCAAAAATACATCTGGGGCCCAGCCTTCGACCTCCACCAAGAGGAAGGCAGAAGCAGCCTCCATCAATGCACCATCCGCCAAACGTGTCAAGCCTGTGGGGAAAGCTAACCAGTCTGCTTTCCAGCATTTGTTAGAAGATTTTGTCATCACTTCGGAGGGCTCATGCGACGTGCGTAGCTTTTTGGAGGAGAAGCGAGCAGAGATTATTTCCATCCACGGTGATGCGCTTGCAACGCACTCCACCAAATTCTACGCATCGCTACGTTGCCAGTACAAGAAGCCGTCCGATGAAATTTACAGCTTCTGCCACAACACCAAGGCGAAGACGCTGCATCTGGCGGATGTCAACAACCTCGAGGTCATCTACAACAAGTTTGCCGATGAGCTGGTGGCAAAACAAGAAGAACATCAAGCTAAAGGCTCGGGGGGTTCGCTGTGTGGCGAGCCTCACGAACTGTGCGTCAAACTTTGTAAGTTCGTGCCTCTCTCCGCCTCCAGCTACGTCCCCTTACCACCTACTATTGCGGCAAAGAAGGCCGTCCTGAACATTCAGAACGGAGACGCCAAGTGCTTCGTATGGTGTGTGCTTGCAGCGTTGCACCCTGTCCACTGGAAAAACCATCCACGCCGAGTTAACCATTACCTACCCTACGAGCCGGAACTGGAAGATGCTATGGTTGGGATCGACTACCCGGTGGAGGTCCAGGACATTCGCAAGTTCGAGGCTCGTGCGCGGTTGGCCATCAACGTTTATGGCCTCACTGACGAAAATGTGGTGTACCCCATCCGGGTGAGCGACGTAAACGTTGATGGTGCGCAGGAAATTCACCTTCTGCTCATCAAGGATGAAACTCACCATCACTACACCCTTATCCGTTCCCTCTCTAGACTTGTTTCGAGCCAACAGAGCAAAGACAAAACCCGCGTCGAGGTGTGTCGAAGGTGCTTGTCAGTATTTCATAATCGAGAACAGCAGGACTACCAGCGCATCAGAGGCCCCAACATCGCTGCAGAGAAGCTTGCCAGCCACAAGATCTACTGCAATGCCAACGAGCCGGGTGTGGCAGTCTTGCCCGAACCTGGTGTCGTGGAGCGTTTCCGCATGCACGGTGCCATGGTGGAGCATCCCGCTATCATCATCGCGGATTTCGAAGCCTTCCTCAAACCCCTGTCCACTTGCGATCCTGACCCCGAAGTTTCTTCCACCACCCCTTACCAACTCCACGAGGCCTCGAGTTATGCCTACGTTGTGGTGCGACGAGACCAGCACATCGCCCCCGAGCCCTACGTGTACCGTGGTCCCGACGCAGCCAAACACTTCCTCGAGAGGATGGTTGTCGAGGCCATCGAGATAGGGAAGATACTGTTGACCCCCAAGTCTATGCTCCCACTGTCCCCCGACGACCAACGTAGACACGACGAGGCCATCGCTTGCCCTGTCTGCGTCAAGGAGTACACCGCCAACAACCGTAAAGTCCAACACCACGATCACTTTAACGGTAGGTATGTTGGTCCATGGTGCAACGGATGCAACCTCATGGCCCGGGACCCTCGATTTATCCCGATCTTCTTCCACAATGGCTCGGGGTACGACTTCCACCACCTGATCAAGCATCTTGGATACGACAACAAGGGAATCAACGTTCTCGCCCAGAACGAGGAGCGTTACATCAGTGTGAGCAAACGAGTGTCGATCCCAGGATCACACTCTACCGTCGAACTTCGCTTCCTCGACTCCCTGAGGTTCCTCCCGGCCAGCCTCGATGCTCTCGCAGGGAAGCTTAGCGACGAGCAAATGCTCATCACCTCCGGAAACTTTCCGAACTTGGACGCCGGCCTCTTCAAGCGTAAGGGGGTCTATCCCTACGAATATATTACAGACCCTTCCAAGTTCGCAGAGACGTCGCTACCTCCCCAGGCGAAGTTCTACAGTCAGCTACGCGGCTCGAACATCACCGACGAGGAATATCACCATGCCCAGTCCATGTGGCGCGAGCTAGGCTGTCGAACTCTCGGGGACTACCACGACGCCTACCTCAGACTTGATGTGACGCTCCTCGCCGACGTATTCCAGACGTTCCGTACAACTGCGAAGACCATCTACCAGCTGGACCCTGCCTACTTCTACAGTCTCCCCGGACTGGCATGGTCAGCCATGTTTCTGGTAACGAAGATCGAGCTGGAGCTTCTTTCGGACGTAGACATGGTGCTGTTTGTGGAACATGCCGTGCGGGGTGGAATGGTCCAGGTGTCGCAGCGACACTCGCACGCCAACAATCACCACATGGCCACCGGTTACGACCCCTCACAGCCGTCCAGCTATATTATGTACACGGACGTCAATAACCTCTACGGACACTCCATGATGCAGCCACTCCCCTTTAGAGGCTTCGAGTGGGCTGACCCTTCCAACTTCGACATCGAAAGCTTCGACGATTCGGAACATGGGTTCTTCGCCGAGGTGGACCTTGAGTTCTCCCAGAAGCTGCAGGATTTGTTCAGCGATCTTCCCCCTGCACCCGAGTTGAAGTGTCCACGCCATTCCAACCAGAAGAAGCTCGTCATGGATTTCGAGCCCAAGAAGAATTACGTCCTACACTACCAGAATCTTCGGTGGTTGATGCAGCGAGGGGTCGCGGTCCACGCAGTTCACCGCATCCTCAAGTTCGGGCATTCTCCGTGGTTGCGTTCATATATTGAAGTCAACACGAAACATCGCACCGCAGCCACGTCCGAGCTCGATAAGGATTTCTTCAAGCTTATGAACAATGCGGTGTTCGGGAAAACCATGGAGAATGTACGGAATCGTGTAGATGTGAGGCTAATATCAAACAAAGCGCAATGTCGCAGGCTCGTAGCAAACCCGTTATTCAAATCGAGGACCATTTATAACGAACAGCTTGCTCTGGTGCATATGAGGAAGAGCGAGGTGAAGCTCAACAAGCCAATTTATGTTGGCGCCTCAGTATTAGACCTGAGCAAGCTGCACATGTTTCAAATATATTATGGGAAACTACGCCAGCACTATAACGACAATATTAGCCTACTCTACACGGACACGGACAGCTTGGTGTACCACGTTCGCACGGACGACGCATACGGGGATATAGGCACAGTTCCATTTTTGGTTAACCTTTTCGACACCTCGGGCTATGCCCAGCAAAACAAGTATGGTATCCTGCCCCGCAACAAGAAGGTGCCTGGCAAACTCAAAGACGAGAAGGACGGTGATGTAATTCTCGAGTTTGCAGGTCTTCGCGCCAAGGCCTATGCCATCAAAGCCGAGGGCAGCGTTACCAAGAAGGCCAAGGGTGTCGGCAGACAGGTGGTTCGGGAGCATCTCACATTCGAGGACTTCGTCGATTGCCTCAAGACCAGGTCGTCGGTTCTAAAAGAAGAACAGCGCATCCAGAGCGTCGACCATGTGTTGACCACAAACAAAGTTAGAAAAATTGCACTGGATCCCAACGACGATAAGAGGCGCGTCCTCGAGTGTGGTATTCACACATTGCCGTGGGGGCACTATCGCTTAGCAGAAAGCAAAACCTGCAACATATGTCCATCTTCAACAGAAGATTCATAAAAAACAAAACAAAAAAAAAAAAAAACACTTTGACTGTCATTACAAAAAAAAAAAACTTTGACCGTATTCTTAAATAACCAGCATGCCTATGAATTTGTTCGGTTTCAAAAAACAGATCATTATGGAAACCATACCAGATCATGAAGTCTTACCTTCCGTGTTACCTAAACTCAACGGTCTGTTGATCATTCACCTCAACAGCATTTGGACGAAACTGAATGACGATGTGGGCAAGATGTTTTATGTTTTTAATAACAATTTACATTTCTACGAAATTCCGATCGACAGGAAACTTCAAATCACCGTGAATCCGGAAAACGCTGGCGAAATCAAAATTTCTACCGGCAAGAACATTTTTCGAATCAAGCACGACAAGATGCTTTCTAACATTACGTACGATGTGTCTGCAGGAGATTATCTTTACATGGAACTTCTCGGAGATTACGACAAACTCATTCCTCTCTTCGTAGAATTACGAATCGTCTATCCTATTATAAATAACCGTTAACCAAAAATGCCTAACGACATTTTCGGCAACACCAAGCGTGTAGACCACGCAGAAGAGATTCTCATGTTGGACATTCGAGTTAAGAAGTTGAGGACCGATTTGATCGCTTTGCAGGAGACCTTAAACAAAAGTTTAGAGTCGGAAATCGCTACGCTCCAAACGCAATGTCTCGACCCCATTCTGAAAATCGATTCCGAACTGAAGACGCTGATAAAAAATTATGTCGACGTACCTTCTTACGACAACGTTCAAAATATACAGTTGAGCGTGGATTCGCTTCAAAATGATTTGGCCAAATTACAGCAATTTCAATCGAAAAATGAAGATTTGGAAAAATTGAAACTCGAAATCGAAGAACGAACTTCCGTAATAGAAAAGAATTTCTCCGAACTTCAAACCGTGGTGAACGATATAGACGCAGAACTTTTGCATGTCGTTGTTTCCAAATTACAAGAAGAATTCACCGGCACGTTGGAAGAAATTAAATCCAAGTTGCAGACTTTGGAAGATACCATGACGAACCTACCATCGTCGGACGAACTGCAGGTCATCGGTAAAAGCGTCGCGAACATAAAAATTCAATTGGAGGCCTATCAAGATTTCGAACACATTCAAACCACCATCGCTACGCTTCAGGCGTCCTTGGAATTGATCAACGAAGAAATTAAAAATATTCACGCCGAAGCGAGAGCGTTGACGAGCATACAAGACACGTTGAGCACGGTTCAGCATAAGATCGAATATTTAGAAAATTTGAACGTCGAAACGAATCTCGCTCATTTTCATCACGTACTGGACAACATACAGGGTGACTTGGAATCGTTACGGACGAGCGTGCCTTCGAGCGAAGATTTGGAAAAATTGAAAACGGCGGTGACGGCACTATCCGATTCGAGCGACATCAAAAGCTCATTGAGCGATCTCGAGAGTAGGGTGGCCAATCTCCCCACCTCCAAAGAATTGCACACTTTGAAAAGAAACATATCTCGAATGCTGAAACGACTGGAAACGGAAACGGCGAACGTGGAACAGATTCGAGACGAAATCAGTTCGCTGGTGTCGACGCTGCCCACTTCGCAGAGCGTAGCCGACCTTCACACGCAGTTTACAGAGATGCGAAGCATCGTGAACGATCTTACCGAGAAGAGCTCGAAATTGAATCAAGTCGAGAACCTTCAGAACATCGTCGTCAACATCAGAGATCAAGTTGGAGTGCTGGAATCCACGCAGGAATCGACGCTGACCTCTTTCGGTGCCAAGTTGCAAGAACTCAACGAAAACTACAAGCAGTTGAACGTGGAAGTGAAAATCAAACCGTCGTTTTCTGCCGTAACGGATACCATAGTCGAGCATTTGCTGCCCATCGAAAATAAACTCGGACAAGTTCACAGTAATCTGCTCGGCGTCGACACTAAATTCGCTAAACTGCATTCTCTGCAAGCCATCGAAATCAACAGCATACCCAATCAACAGAGAATCTCCACGTTCGTCGAAGGTAACAAACTGTACATGTTACATCCTTATCATCCGTACTACAAGTTTCTCCTCGATGGCACGATTCAGATAAACGAATTTTCGTACTGGTCTCACGGTAGAAAAGCTAGCGTTCCCACCATGACCTTGATATCGAATCGTGGTGTCCAGAAAGCAGGAAACATTCCTCTTGCGCGTTTCGTTCCAACGTGCAACATATATGAAATACACGAAGACGAAGATCTCACCGTTTTCGACGTGAGTGCCGGCGATAAGCTGATCATTCAAAACACGAGCGAAGTGCCACCCTCTTTGAATCCCATCACGCTTGTGCTTCTCTTGAAACGTAATCTCTAAACAAAAAATGTCTAGGCAAGCCATCGTCGAAGAATTGCATAAACCTGCACGCCGCAACTACGAACGTTTGGCCGTGGTAACCAAGGGCATCGACGACCTCTGGCAAAGTGACCTCGTAGAGATGAGTAGCGGCAATTTGAAAAACGTACATAAATTGAACAAGGGCAACAAGTATCTTCTCACCGTTATAGACACGTTTTCGAAATTCGCATGGGCTCTACCTTTGAAGGCGAAAACGGGAACATGCGTCACGGAAGCATTCAAGACAATTTTTCGCGAAAGCGGTGGCAGACGACCACGGTTTCTGCAAACAGACAAGGGGAAGGAATTTTACAACGCCGTATTCCAAAAGTTTATTCAAAAACACAAGATTCGACATTATTCGACCTTCAGTCACATCAAAGCCAGCATCGTGGAAAGATTCAATCGAACCTTGAAAACACACATGTGGAAACGATTCACGCTTCGGGGAAATTACAAATGGGTCGACATCCTGCCGGAACTCGTCGACACCTATAATGATACGGTACACAGAACGATAGGCATGAAGCCAGCTGACGTTACGAAATCTGACGAGCAGCGTTTAATTTCTACCGTTTACTGTCCAAAGTACACACCCACGACAAAAAAAGCTAAATACAAAATTGCAGACCAGGTGAGGATCAGCAAATTCAAACGCACCTTCGAGAAGGGATTCACAAAAAATTGGAGTACGGAACTCTTTACGGTGGTTCGAGTTCTACCCGGAAACCGACACACGTATATAATAAAAGATAGTAGCGGCGAGATTTTGAAAGGAAGATTTTACGAAGAGGAACTCTCTAAAACGAAACACCCCGACACGTACCTCATCGAGAAAGTATTGCGTAGGAAAGGTGACAAACTGTTTGTCAAATGGCTGGGACTTCCGGAAAAGAGTTGGATCGACGCGAACGAAGTAATCTTGTGAGTACGTGGAACGTGGTGAAGCGTCTACCGGATCCGGAAAGTCAAACGAGAAAAAAAAAGAACGGCAAGTTGCTTCCCGACAGCATCCGCTGTCTGATCGTAGGTCCTTCGGGGTGTGGGAAAACGACACTGCTCGTGGACAATTTTCTCCTCGCACCGAATTGGTTAGATTGGAAGAACAGGCACCTGTACGTGTTCTCGAAAAGTTTGGAGCAATCCAAATACCAGCAACTGATGAAACTCTACGATGGTCTGGACATTGCAACGTTTGCCTCGGAAATAAAACCACTCGACGATTGTCGTGAAAATTCAGTCGTTGTGTTCGACGACGCCATCCTGGAGAATCAAAATGAAATTCGCAACTTTTTCACGCAAGGTCGTCACAAAGGAATGGATTGTTTTTACCTAGCTCAAACGTTTTCCAAAATTCCAAAACAGTTAGTGCGCGACAACGCTAATTTCATATGTTTGTTTCGCCAAGATCACACCAACCTCAAGCATGCGTACGATGACTACGTAGGCGGAGACATGAACTACAATCAATTTTCGGAAGGCTGCTGTTCTACTTGCTGGAACGGTGACGATTTCGGATTCGCGACGATCGACATGACGAGGAAACCCAACGATGGAAAATACAGAAACAAAATCAACGACTTTCTAAACGTTGCAACGTTGTGAGAAACGACGTGTATAAATAACGTCATGGCGAAACGAAAAATCGAAGACGAAAATCTCAAGCTTCGCGATTACCTCGCGAAACGCTTCAAAGGTTGGAAATCCGAGAATCGCGGATTCTACGAAGAGAAGAAACGTCAGGATCAACCCGTGATCGATGCCATCAGCGGTCTAGGTAAAGAAATTAAAAGTGTCACGGAACAAAATAAAAATTTGATCAACGAACTCGTACCGCTCGCAGCTAAAAGTTACGCCGTACCCACGCCTATTTCGAGCATTCCTTCGACGCCGTTCGAACTGAAGGATGCACCGGCACGACGTCGAGCCATAGGCAGCACGTCTTCGGATAAAATCGAGTTGGGACCTTTGGCACGAGACTACCTGAGCACGGGGAAATTCGACAAGGATGAAGTGTTCGGATTGTATCCCAGCATGGAAACCAGCGAAGGCGGCGGTGTGGTGTGGAAGATTGGGAAATCGAAGGTGACCTTCGAAGGCAACGACATTAAAGTCAATTTAGGCGACAAGGATAGTTGGAACAGGTATCCGGGTACGGTGGGACTGTGGGAACTCGTTGCCAAAAAGCAGCCGAAAGATTACACCGACGAAGATTACCAGAGTTACAAGGAAATTCTGATCATGACGGATGCCTTGTACCAGAACAACGACGCCTCGCAGAATAGGGTGAAATCGAGCAGCGGCGAGAAGTACAGGAATCTCATCAAACCGATTTGGAACCAGGTCAAAACAGGCAGCGGCGTCAAACGCTACAACACGTTACCCAAAGAATTCGTTTGGGTGGACGACGTTAGGAAACTCGTGGACCGATTGTTGGTGATAGCCGGCGAAGAGAATGCAGGCAACCGTAATTTCTACAACGAGAAGGTTGGCATCGTGGACATGATCAGCACGAAACTTTCCAACTTCATCGTGAACGACGACAAGGGCATAGGTTACCTGATCAAAATCATCAACACGCTGCCTCCGAAATTCTGGAACGTGGCCGAAGGAAAGGGGCTCGTGAACGACATCATCAACAAGTTACCTTTCGAGATGCATCTACCTGGCTACCAGTACTGCGGACCGGGTACCAAACTCGAGAAAAGATTGGAGAGAGGAGACAAGGGTGTGAATCCGTTGGATGTGGCATGCAAAGATCACGACATCGCCTACAACACCACGCAGACGGATCTGGACGCACGTCACGAAGCAGACAGAAAATTAGAGCACGCAGCTTTCGAAAGGTTCGTGAGCAGAGACGCATCGCTGGGTGAACGGGTCGCCGCACTAGGTACCACCATCGCCATGAACACGAAACAAAAATTGGGGTGGGGTATATAAATAACATACCGTAAAAAAAAACTTGATATATAAATAACACACATCGTAAAAAAAAATAATCTTCGGTATATATAAATAACACACATTGTGAAAAAAAAAGCAATTAAATTTCTCTCTAACACTCTGACAACTGAAAAAATGAGCGATCTACAAGCATTAAAACAAATGCTAAATTTGTCAGTCGAGTATGTAAAAATTCAGGAATTGGAAGTCGACAAACCTTACACGATAACTTCCGGTTCAATTGTTTCTACCCAGTATGGTCCCAAGGTACGCCTGTTGCTCAACGCACAATACAGTCTATTTTTACCAGATCGATACGCTAACATGTTATCCGACGAGAAGCTATCTATTTTAATCGAGAACAAAACTCGAATCGTGTACAAGGGGACAAAGGAACTTCTTGGCAAGAAAACGAAGCACGTAATAGAATTTGTGTAACGACTGCGAGGCCGTGAAAAAAAATCTCAGAACATTTATATATAAATAACATACCGTAAAAAACTACACAAGAAAAAATCTCAGAATATATATATAAATAACATACCGTGAAAATAACACATAGAGCATCAACATGAAGCCCAAGGGTGTCGTGTACCAGATACCATATTCGAATCTAAAAAATCTAGGTACCCTCGATGGGTTACTCACCAAGAAACAACGCGAGAAGAAACGTTCTTGCTTGTCGAAAGGACACGGAATGAAATTGCTGCTCAGCACACCTCAATTGAAAAGATTGCAGCGTTCGCGGAAACAGCAAAAGATCGGAGGTTTCATATTCAGCATCCCGGCCATCCTAGCAGCATTGGGGGCCGTTGGAAGTTTGGCCGGTGGAAGTGCCGCCATCGCGAAAACCGTCATCGACTCGAAGAAGAACAAGGCGGAATTGGAAGAACAGAAACGTCACAACCTGGCCATGGAGAAGAAAGGGGGGAAGGGCGTGATGAAGAAGTTTAAAAAAAAGAAACAGAAGCACTCACCAACCGAGACATTGAATCTCTGATCGAACCGTTACAAATCAAACACTTCAGAGGAGTTTTCATGTCCGACTCGTTACCTTCAAGCGTCAAAAGAAAAGAATGCGGAGTAGTCAACTTGGACGGTCAAGAAAATCCAGGCACGCATTGGATATGTTACCACAAAATCGATGATAAAGCATTCGTTTTCGATTCTTTCGGAGGTGTTCCACCTACAAATTTAATTCATTATCTGAAAACGAACAAAACCTCTATATACTACAACGACGAACGCATTCAAAATTTCGGAGACGTGAACTGCGGTCATCTCTGCCTCTCCGTGCTCGCGTTTCTCTCTAAAATAAATAACCCTACGATCGAGGATTTCCAGAAAGCATTGTGGAACCTTAAACAGCATCACTAGGATGGGCGTGTTCCATCTCACGAGCGAATCTTCAATCTTGAAACTCACGCTGCACGACGACATCGTCTATCCTAAATCCGTGGCTCTGCGTGCATTCTACAGCATGTACCTCATACCCAATGTTACGCATCACAACAACAAAATTAGCGTCGGAAGCGAACACATCGTCGTCACGCCAGGACAATACAATCTTTCCACTTTGCAAGCTCAATTACCCAAAGGTACATACCTTTCTCAAAATTCGGTCACGCACAGAGTGGAAATCCTATCCGCGACGGAGACCGTGGACCTGGGCACCATGGGAGAACTTTTAGGTTTCGAGAACAACCACCCAAAACTCGAAGCTGGCATCAAGCACGTGGCAACCAACATTCCTAAATTCTTGGCCATAGAGACTCTGAACGTACACTGCAACGTGGCCGAAGGCATGATCACGAAATCTTCGGACGGATTGTTAGGAAGTCACAAGCAGACGGGAATCATAGCCACTTTCAAACCAAGTTCCGAGTTCATGGAACCGATCATCTACACGCCCTCTTCGCCGATCTATTTTCCAGTATGTCGCAACCGCATAGACGACATAGAGTTGGTGGTGACGAACGAGAAAGGAGACGTGGTGGATTTCGCAGGTGCCACTACGACGGCCATCGTGGAGATCAACGTATAATAAATAACCATACATAGTGAGAATGGAGCAAATCGAAAGTTACGAATTGCAATCTTTCCCTCCCAACCGTCGCACGTTCGCCAATCTCAACGAAGCGAACAGGGAGATCGAATACGACGTGGACGTAGGCGACGGGTTTATTCATCCTCACAGAGCGGACCTCTACCTTCAATTCGACGTGGTGAAGAAGGAAAGCGGAGACGCGTTTCCCGCAGCAGCAAACTTGATACTCGTGGACAACTTCGTGCCTCACCTGTTCTCGCAGGTGGAGGTGAGGAAACACAACACCGTCATCGACAGAATAGATTATCCAGGCATCACGTCGACGGCAGTGGGAACGTTGAAATTATCCAAAACGGACGCAGCGTACTACCAGGCCGGGGGATTCGAAGCCGGGACCAAAATATCGACGAGAAGTCACACGGTGCTCTTTCCCATGCGTCTGCTGCCTGGTTTCTTCTCGGACTACAAGGAGATCATGTGGAAGGGAGGACTGAGGATCACATTTCGAAGAGCGGCCAACGACAACGACGTACTGATGCGATATGCTACTTTGGGTCCGGACGGCACCACGCCGATAGCCAACACTTTACCCGAAGCAGCCAAGTGCGTCATCCGGAGCATGGAATTGAGAATGCCGGTGGTTGAATACGAAACGAACTACGCCCTCAAGTACAAAGCGGAGATCTTGAAAAATCCGCAGGTGCCGATTCACTTTCACGGTTACCAGTGCGTGCAGAAGATGGCGTCGGGAAGTCACATGGAATTCGACGTGACAACGCAGTTCAACAACATACAGTTCGACATGCCAGATTTCGTCGTAGTGCTTTTTCAGACCGGACGCGACAAGAATCAGGAAAAAGATTCCAGCAAGTTCGACGACTGCAAGATCAAGAACGTTTATCTGAAGAACGGTAGGAACGAAGTGTTCCCGCGCGAGAATTACAACCTCGACGTGACCAAAAACGATTACCTCAAACTTTACGAAGCGTTCTCAGCTTACAAACGCGTGACCGAGGGAAGCGTGGACATGTACTACACGCCCAGCGAGTTCAAAGCACGGAGACCCATGACCGTCATCAACACATCTAAGAGAAAGAAGGTTGTGGTCAACGATCGAACCAACATCAAGGTCGTCTGCGAGTTCCACGATGCCTTGCCCGAGGATACCCTATGCAGTGTCATCCTGATTGCAGAGAAGTCCTTCGCCTACGACGTGAAGAACGAGAGGGTCACAGAGCAGTTTTAACAAGTTTTTTAACATCTTTTCTTGCACAAATAAGAAATTTTTTGTACTAGCACAATCAGTTACAATAGCACAATACGAATTTCACTAGTTCAGATCAGTTACAAATATCAATTTCATTAGTTATCAGTTACAATATCTTTTTTGCACTATAGCACGAGACAATCAGAAAATTTGCACAAAAAAATTTGTTGTTGTTTTTTACACGTGAAAATTAACAATAAAATTTCTTTTTTTATCGTTTCATATGCTGTCGAAACATCAAAAACACATACACACACACTAGAAAAAAAAAGCATGCAACTTTATTTGTAACACACACATATTCTCCATCTTCATCAAGAAAATATTATAATAAACATAATTATTTTTATCTATATCTCACAATAAAACTCTATATCCAAAAATATTACAACATCAAAATAACACTAGAGTCGTTAGTACACGTTGCATGCATTACGGAGGTCCTCTGTAGGGTTTCATGGAAGTTTGGGGGAAAAAAAAAAACACGTGAAACCCTACAGAGGTGCGGTTATCTAGAGCCGTAGCCGTTAGAACCTTTTTGGGTTGGGCACCACGCACCCTGGCGGGGTTAGGGGCCAGGTATTCTAAAAACAACAATTATTATTTTGTTTGTTTGTTTGTGTTACAATACATAAGCGTGCACGCGTGTATGGCACATCGTTTCCCCGGGAGTTGGAAAATTGCGATATGGCGCATTCGCTCATTACCGTTGCCAGCCATAAATCTCTTTTTCTCTTTTCATCTTACAGCAACGTTGGCATCTCTATTTTTTTTTAGTTGCAAGTAAATTGCCAACACACTCTAGTTAATAATGCAACATATTATACGCACACACGCACGCACATACTATATTGCCATCCACACATCTTTCTCTCTTTTACGGCAGTGCCGGCTCTCCCTGTTTAGTATATGTAGGTTGGTAAAAATTGCTTTATGCGCTGTAAGGCAAGCCTAAAGCAAGATTGCCAGCTCCTTGCTTTAGGCTAGGTTAGACCCAAAAAAAACCTTGGTGATTTTTTCGAGTAAGCAGCTGGCAACACTGCGAGAAAATGAGGCTCATGCCTTACGAGACAAATCCATTAAGGCGAGCCTCACCGAGCCTCACTTTCGGGCTTAGAACCCGGGCACTACCTCTACTTACTTTCTATTGGTTTTAGGTTTGAACTAGGAATCAAAATATACGGCTTTAACAACTTATAATTGTTTCTCAGTTTGCATGTTACTTTGTTTAACGTGTAGCACGAATTGTGTAAAAGAGTGGCACAAAACATTCATTCTGCAGATCTGAAATATTGAAGGGATATCCAATTGTTACACGTTGGGTCTTAAATCGACACGTGTATTCTGGTGGGGGATTGAGGATTAAACGTTGGGGGAGGGGTGCAATATCCGACTATTGAATATCAGTGTTAAATCTTAGATTTTCCTGGGAATTTTAGTTAGGGGGGCTGAGCATTAAATTTGGGGGAGGGGATATCCAACTCTGTGTATTAATATTACGTCTGATATTGTAGCGGAAAATGTGGTTTGTGGACGGAGATTTTTCTTTTGGAGGGGGTAATATCTAGGTATTCTTCAACATAAACAGTAAGTCCAAAATTTTAGTTGGAGGATTGAATATTAAATTTGAGACTAGGAGATATGTAGATATGAACATTATATTTGGGAACTACATTTAGCGATATGGTATGCGCACGTTTCAGCGCCGAACATGGGAAGAGAGTAGATGGAAAAGAGTAATATCGAGGGATTCTATGAAAGTATTGACGTCCCATTAAATTAATATTCTTGCAAGCCTACAAAGAAATTGATATAAAAATTTTCTTGCTCGCTTCGGTCGCAAAATTGCGTTACAAAAATGCGTGTCTTGCATTTTGATGAGACGATTGTGAAGAATTATACTGTACCTGCATTACAAGACAAACAATATTCTCGATATTTATTAATAATATAATTTCTTAAAATATAATGTTTAGTGTCGGTATACTGCTTAATCTAGAGCAGGCGAGTCATTTTGATGATATGGTTCTATTAGCAATATTATCATGGACGTCCGCAGGATTTTTTTCAGGGAGGGGCAAGGAAGGTATTTTTTTCCAGGGGGGGGGGCACATTTTCCCCCAAAATAGTGTTTTTCCCTAAAAACAACATTGTTTAAATTTGAATTTATGGTGTTCATGCAATAATTAACACATATTATTGTGGCTAAAATGAAATTATATGTGTGAAATACATAATTTTTGGTTGACTTTCATTTTCCAGGGGATGGCAAGGCCCCCCCTTGCCCCCTTCCGGACGCCCATGAATATTATTGATTCCCTGTAGGCTATGCTGCAATAGTTGTACTAATTGTGTACTTCATAGTACAAATAGCCTTGCATATTACTCGATAAAACAGGAATATAAGTAGTATCAAATTCGCATTTCTAACTTATTGTTGCAGGGTAATTTTGCTTTAGTAAGTGAAATTTGCACTGAAGATGAAATGCATGTAATTATTGCTATGGATTACTAAAAAAATTGTAGTTACCCCAAGAACAGGGGGGTGAGTTCTTTGAAGGAGGCACCTAATTATATTCTCGTCCCGGTCTCAGGAATCTCTAGCAATGGTTCTGTAATTCTCGACCTTAAGTTGTGTAAGACTTTGTGTTAAATACCCAAATTGTGGGTTATTAAAAATCTTGTTCTCCAACCACAAACACTGTTTAAATACATATTTATGTAATTATGATATTTGAGATTGCTAGCTTTCCGTTATTTCGAATCATTAAAAATATGGACAGTTTAACAGGCTATTGTATTCAAATAAAAAAAATATTACGTATTCACACAAAATATTTTCAGGGGTAATGCATCCACAGTCTAGCTGGAGGGTGGAAACCTCTGTATAAGGAGAACGGGGAGATCAAGTATGGTATTCAATGAAGCTTTTAAAAACGTTACTTTCAGTAGACACGTTATCGTAATTAAATACTTCATGTGGATTACCACATGATTTGGGGGGATTGCACCATTGGCCTTGGGGGAGATGGGCACTCCTGGTCAAAAGCCCCTTAACACCCCCTATAAAAAGCAAAGGAGTTAGGCTGGGCCATAGAAACAGGTTAGGCTTAGGGGGAACAATATTGGTGTGTTCCAAGCGGACGTCCGCCATATTGGTGGCCACCACAATGAATTCAACCCAATTTTTTTAAATGGAAAGGGGGTGATATGATATATATGACACTGTTTTCTCAGACATGGAAAATGATACATTTGTTGCAATCATGCAGTCGTAACATTTTCCTTAATAAAGATAGGTTGAAGAAACCTTCACCACTGCATTTCCCGTGAAATTCTAGCCTGATTTGATTCTAGTCTGACTGCCACGCTGGAAACCCGGGGTTTCCGACCTTTGTCCCCGCATAAAGCGGCTGTAGGGCCCACCCAGCCTCAAATGAAATTGTACCCGGGATTGGGGGGGGGTGGCGGCCGCAGCGTGGTACTGATCACATCACCTCCAAGATGGCCAGAATCGAAAACATGTGGGGCCCTACCCCACATACCCTAAATGTGCCTTCATGGCACGGTGCTATATGCACATGGAACTTTAACTTTTCCTTTACCTACATATATTGTATTTGCTTCTGTACCCCTGAGTAACTACTCACTGCGGGGTTTTGCGGCTTGTAGACCCGGCACTAAGTATAGCCAACGTTCTTTAATGTTATATTTTATTCCCACCCTCCAATTGCCAGCAACAGGACTTATTGCAAAGCTCTCTGTTCACTGGTTGAATTACTTGTCTTTCTTTCGTTATTTTTCTTTTGGTAAATGAGACGAATGTATCTGCAAGAAGTTGTTCTAAAACTAATTGCATAATATACTCGTTTGCATACTAGTAACTTGTATTGCTGCCTTTTCCTCAAGAAAGAAAAAAAAACGGAATTCTATAAATGAATCGGGAGAGTGATGCACTGACAGAATGTTCGAAAGACTTGCATCTCAATGACGTAATCATCGCTCTGCCCAAGCAACGAGCTCTTCCACTTTAGTGATGCAGGTGCTGATTTTCAGCAATGTTGGGGATTTATCAGGAATGTCGCAAATATATTTGGCACATCGCATTTTTGCAATACGCAAGGCGAATGTGATAAAACATATTTATCATCATGTCCATTTCACAAGATAAATACAGTGTGTCCAAAAAAAATATAACCAATTTTAAATTGCTTTGAGATGCAGTGCGTCATACGTACGAGGGACGTTCATTAAAGATTTCCCCTGACCCAGTTCCTATGGACGGAGATAAATGAAAATTGGTACAGACATTAGTCCTTCTCTACATAGGAACCACCAATGGCCACACACTTTTCCCATCGCTTTATGCACCCGTGGAGACCTTGTTTGTAGAAGTCTGTAGGCTGCTCCAGAAGCCATGACTTGACCTCAGAAATCAATGTTTCATCGTCATGGAAGTGCGTTCTCTTCAGAAATGACTTCATGGTTGGGAAGAGGTAGAAGTCTGATGGTGCAAGGTCAGGAGAGTACAGGGGATGAGTAAGGATTTCATACCCGCAGGACCGTGCTTCTGTCTGGGCAACATGAGAGTTGTGAACTGGAGCATTGTCTTTCAGGGTGCGGACGTCTTTGGTCAGCATGCCACGCCTCTTGGTTTTGATGGCCTTCCGCCATTTCTGCAGCAGTGAAGCGTAGTACGCCCCGGTAATTGTGGTACCCTTCGCCAAGAAATCCATCATAACTACTCCATGCTGGTCCCAAAAAAACGTGAGCATCACTTTGCCCTCTGAGGATTCGACACGGGCCTTCTTTGGTGCTGGTGAGTTAGGATGCTTCCATTGCTTTGACTGGGCCTTGGTCTCTGGGTCATGGTGATGAACCCACGTTTCATCCTGGATGATTAGTCTGTCAAAAAATTCCTCCTGGTTTTCCTGGCACATGGTCAAATTAGCCTGGGAGCACGTGACTCGTTCCTGCATTTGGAAAGGTGTGAGTAGCCGAGGAACCCATTGGGCAGACACCTTCCGCATTTGCAAATGGTCATGAATTTTTTTTCCACAGACTCCACACTGATCTTGGCATCTTCAGCTAGTTGGCGAACGGTTATGCGGCGATCCTCCAAGATGGCGGTTTTCACTTGCCCAATGGTGTCTTCGTCAATGGCTGACTGGGGTCGCCCGGGAATGGGGGCTGTTTCTACTGAACTTGACCACACTTGAACTAATGATGCCAGTGCTTCACTACGTCATACGATGGGGCATCTCTTTCATCTCATCAAAAGTTTTCTTTGGTGTGCGGCCTCTCAAGTAAAGAAACTTTATGACTGCTCGGTATACCACTGGATCCATCATTACACCTTGCCTAAATTTAGTACCTGTAAGACAAAAACTAAGAGGATATCAGAATTGCAAATTACCTCATGACCTATGCACATGTGTATCATTACACATATACAATTTCAGCATTCTACATTAACTAGAACTGACTCAGGGGAAATCTTTAATGAACGTCCCTTGTATATTAAATTGACTTCATTGCATAAAAGAGCTTTGTCTTTATTTGTAATTAAAAACCACCAGGTTTAGTTGCCGTACCCTGTAATATCGCTCCACCCTGATAAGAGAAAATACTGGAAGGAAAACCAGTGAAACTTACCTTTGGCCAGG
The DNA here is from genome assembly GCF_977018435.1 of Lepisma saccharinum. NCBI lineage: Eukaryota > Metazoa > Arthropoda > Insecta > Zygentoma > Lepismatidae > Lepisma > Lepisma saccharinum. The sequence continues at coordinate 59,884,878 of NC_139236.1, read as the reverse complement.
CAAACCTTCAGATATATTGTTATGAACGCACCAGCCCATAGTTTGCAAGACAGAAAGGCTAGTGAAGTTTTCCGAAGCAATCATTTCCAGTCCACAGATCTGTCTCTGCTTCTTCTTCCTTATGATGTCAAATAGTTCTGGGTCGGCTTTTCAGAGATTTCTTTTTCAGACATATTTCTCAGTTGTTTCTTCGCAGATGAAAAGAGTAACCATTCATCAACATTAAAATACTGAACTATGGGTAATAGATGTATAAAGATTCACCTTTCTTCACATCCGCTATGAATACCACTCTGGGTCATTATTTAGTCTATATTCAGTTATGATTTATTTTTAACTGTGGGTATCTCTCTGAACATCAAACTGCGACAAATTACCATTATTATTGTGCTATGTGCTGTTTTATTGTCTGTTTTAGACATCTTGAGGGAAGGGTAATGATTTACTTTTAAATGTTAAGGAGTTATTGTGTTTTTAAATGGTTCAGGGGAGCAGTTACCCCTCAACCTGCCCAGCTCAATCCACCCATGGCACTCGGTAGCACTTCTACTTCACACTCACACTCATGGCCATACGAGGGGAGAGTGAAAAGTTTTGACCCTCACATGGAAGGAGTGATGCTGAGTAGTTAAAATTTTGGAGGATGTAAGGTTTGAGTTTTGGACATTCTGTGCGAACTTTTATGAAATTTACATGTTTTCTTCTATTTTTTTTGTCAGGTTGAGAATGAATGAAATGTCAGAGAAGATAGTGGCCGACAGGGCAGTGATTCGGTACCTCTATCGGCAAGGCCTCACTGCACAGACTGCTTTGGTCGATTGTTGCTTCACCCCACTTCCCCACCCACCTTAATTCCCCGACCTGTCCCGTCAGATTTTCATCTTTTACTTGCTATGAAGAATTCACTTCGAGAACGTCACTTCAACATGGACGAAGGCGGTCATTCAGTGGTGCGAGACTCAGGACAAATCATTCTACCAGATGACTGTAAACAAATTGCAGCACAGAATGCGTAAGTGCATTGACCTGGGGGTGATTATAGAGATTATGTAGAGCAATCATAATGTGAAACTGTAGCTCAAACACCCCTTCCCTGTGAGGCTCAAAACTGTTCACTCTCCCCTCGTATTTATAGGGAAATAATGAGGACTGTTCAACTTTTAGTTGACCGAGAATTGTTAAATTTAAATACATGTAATAATAATAACTATTGATTGGGGATGTTAATCACTTGTGGTAAACTGGTTGATAATTATATTATTATTGTCCATAAACCAGTGCTCGAAGATGGTACATCAAATTTTCACAAAGCATCAAAGTCATGACTGTCAGCATGTTAACCATAGGAGCATCTCCCCTGGTAAACAAGGCTAGACCAAACATTTCCCCCAGCTAGCATTTTCCACTTCAGACACTGCTTTAAATAGTCCCGAATTAATTAAATGGCATTTTCTAAATATCTCAATGTACATATTGATGTGTGTTAATTATATTAATATGTACAAGATTTTTTTCATTATGTATATTCAGATTTTTTATTTCAAAGTATATATCAAAATATATTTGTGCATTTTTATCATTTTTAAAAATGATTTCAAATATTAAAGTGATATGATCAAATGTTGATGCGATCATTTAATTAATGCAAAATGTGTATTAAACTGATGGGAAGCATTTGAACCAATTAAAAATAACCCATGGCGCAACAGTCCATGCAGGGCAAGACCTATCTACCGACTGCCGGCCTCACTCTCACATGCTTCAGCAGGTGATGAGTTACTGTTTTTGGCTTGCATCTTATAAAACAACCACATTCCTTACAGATAGTTTATATATTTCAAGTTAGTGCCAATAAGTACATCTATTTTTTATCTTTCTGACTACCATGCTTCCTGATAAGCAACTAGATGCAGTGAGCTAGATATAACACTAAAGGAGAATTCACACCGAAGTGACAGGTAACAGGTGTTGCTTGAGAATTTCACCAATTGGATGCATTCTTGTGTGGCCTGTCATGCTGCTGTGAAGTGAAGCATTGCTGTTGATTGGCTTGTTCCCAGTTCTGATTAGCCTTTCTGTGCATAAAGCAGATTTAACAAACAAACAACTCAAAACGTAAGGAAACAATTGTTAAAATTCAATACTCACTTCTATTTCTGTACAGTAATATCACTTTTAAATGCACTGAATCAAAATTTGTTACAAATGATTTGCTCCGTTTGCTGAATGGCACCTTATGACATGCAAAATAACATCAATTTTGCAATAAAATTTTATCAGGAAATTTAAGCTAAGTGCAAATGGCTAAAAGAAAAGGATAACCTTTCTGTAATTATTAACAGATTTGCATGAAATAGTAATAAAAAGATAAACTGAGCATTAAGAAATATGATGTCCTGTTAAAGTGAATGACTCACCATCTCAGTGCAATAAAAGTATTTTAATAAGTGTAGAAGTGGAGACTTTTTACAATATGATGTAATGTGACAAGAACCAGATAATTCTGGTTTTCTTACAATAAATAAAAATAAATAGTCTGGACCATATATTTAAAAACTTTTATGAGTTCTTGCACAACTTAATGTTCATACCATAAATACTCTTCCAAATAACCTTAAATGCACAGATGAATTCAAAAATCGATACTTGAAAAGTGGTAACCAAAACAATGCTTCAGTTTGATGTTATGAAGTTCCAACAATCTATACCAACCTCACACTTATACCTATCAGTCGAGTCCTCTCAGTCGAGTCCTCTATAATAATTAATGCAAATTACTGTCACTGAAACAAAATAAAATGTGTGAAATGTGCAATTTTAGGCTGGTCAGCATCAACATCTATTTTCCAAGATGACAATATCAGGAATTTTCAGCATGGTAAAGCAACAATCAGATCAATGTTTATGTGTACATAAGTGTGTGCATTTTATATACAGGGTATCCAGGATAGAGGTATACAAAAATATATGTTTATAAAGAAAGAACTATACATTTTATGTTCTTGGTAAATGCTCAATCGATAGAAAATCTCCCCGAGATTTGATCGTCACCATTTCAAAGTTAGCATCGAGTCGTATAGATCACCCATATGCACAAATATTCAATGTGATGTGCTCTGGCAAGTCTAGCAGCGTACACCTGACAGTCAACATGTGGACTGGATCTGGAACTTTCGTCCTGTACACAACGTCCTTGATAAACCCCCATGCAAAGAAGTCCAGCAGCCTCCCTGATGGCACAGTGATAGCGTCATCGCCTGGTAAACAAGGGGTCCTGGGTTTGATACCCGGTGGAGGCACATAGTGCCTTTCTGTGCACAAAGTGGACTTAAAACACCAACTCAATCAATCAAAATAAGTCCAGCGGCGTCAGATCTGGAGATCGAGGGGGCAGGCAGTGGGACCTCCTCTTTCGATCCAACGTCCAGGAAAAGTGGGAGGATCCACGTTCCATTCTCTTCTTGCACGCCGCTGAATAAGTGTTATTGATTTGAACTCTGCTAACCATAGCACACACTGCACCTTTCATTGTGGCATCAACATGTTGACTGACAGGCATACGTTGCTAGCCTTGCCAGAGCTCGTCACATTGAACATTTGTGTGCATGCGCAATCTATACGACTCGGTGCTGACCTTGAAATGGTAACGATCAAATCTCGGGGAGATTTTCTATCGAATGAGCATTTACCCAACAACGTAAAATGTATAGTTCTTTCTTTATAAGCATATATATTTTTGTATACCTCTAGCCTGGACACCCTGTATAAAGATGTGATTTTATAATTGGTGAATAGTGATTATCTGCACCTGCCACTAATGATAGATTGATTGTTAAATTTCACAATAATTTTAACATTTCATAATTCAAATCATTGTTTGTGATGGAAAGACTTGACTGACACCCACTATTTTTTTTAAGACAAAATAGAAAGACAATAACAGTGTTGCACAACAAGCGATCAAAGTTCACAAAGAGGGAAATTGATTGATTTGGTTTGTTTTACTTAACTTGTCTGCCACTTTTGGCTAATTGCAAAGATAAGGATGAGAAACTGATGAAGGGACACTCACAAAGAACACCCATGTCCAGTACGGGATTTGAACCAGCGGCCTCGGGCATCATAGCATGCTGTGCTAACCACACTGCCATGTAGGTCAGCAAAAAGAGGGAAACAATACATGGAGAAATTATGGATGGATATATGAGGTAATTATAAAATGAGAAAAGGAAAATTATAAAGAAGACGTGCAGGGAAGAGTACTGATAGGGATAGATTATAGAAAAATAGAAAAGAAAATCATAGTTGAGTTGCACATGTGCCTACATAAAAGCACTTGATGAAATATTTGGGTTACCGATTCAAATATGTGAAGGTGGTAGCTTTATTAAGTATTTCTGAAATCTTGCCATAAAATAAAGCACAAATGTTACTATTATTATAATTAGATATTAAATCTAACATAAAAGGATTATAACTGAAAGAAATAAGACAAACTAAATTAGAACAATTGAATATATTTATTAAATAAACTTTCTTGGTACAAAAATAGAACAGTTTTCAAACACACATGTACTCTTTCAGTATAAAGTTTCACGTGACTGTGAAAAACATTAAATATTATAATTGCAATGTAACACAAAAGGCAATAATAATAAATAAATATCTTAAGAGCTCCATTGCAAAATCAAGTACTCTTCCTGAACTAATGAATACTGGTAAGGGAAGGCATATTAAAACTTTGCAAACTTTTTAACATTATAATGTTTATATCACCAACTTTCCTCACATTACTAGAAAATGAAATACCCCCCCATCTTTAATACCTGAGAAATACAAAAACAATAATTATTTGTCTAAGCGGCAGATAGGGTTGTCTTGCACCATCTGCAAATCCACTTTTGGTCCAACAAGATCACGGATGTTATCCAATCCATATTTGATCATGGTAGGCCTAAAAACAAAAGAACGCCTCAAAATAAAATTAAAGTATAGCTTGTACCAACATTGTTCAGAATAAATAATATAAATAATTAGTTTTCACTTCCTTTTATCACATACTTGTTTCTAAAAATAAAGTTTCCACTGTTTTAACAGTCTTCTTCAGGTGAAGTTGAGGAAAATGGATGTGATCCACAATTACAATCCATTTACAACAACAAAATTTGTGCGTAGAAATTTAAGCATAAAATGCAGGCTAAAGAAGGACTAACACGTACCAAGCTACAGAGCCAGCCCTGTCTTTGCCTGATTTTACGGTTCCATTATTTTATCTGTGTGGAATTGTCTGTCAGTGATATCATATCTGGATCTGTTGCTGTTGAAATGCTGATGATGGGAGTCACGTCAACAGATCCTAGTATCTCCCAGTGTGCTGTGTATTTATTACCTTATGACCTAGCACACAGAGGGAATGTACTTGGTAGAAAATTAAGTGAAAAATGCAGGCTCGACTAGGAGTGAAACCTGAGCCTCGTACCATTGCTCTACCAACTGAGTTTGCGAGACTCAGAGGTTTGTCCTTGTCGAACCTCCATTTTTTCACTTAAAATTCCACGAAGGGCATCTGCATGTGCCAATCATATGACAAAGTTTGTTGTTTTACATTGAAACACTTCAGGATAATATTAATATATATAAAGTTATCCAATTTTGATTTAAAGTGTTGCTAACAATTTTTGAAGAATCTTATTTGTGTGTATGTGTGTACTTGTGTGTGTGATACTGTGAAGCTATAATTCTATACTTACAAGAACTATATTTTATTTTCATAAAATAATAATAGTTCAGTCACGGCAGATAATTTTCCAGTGTCGCACATAGTAATTTTTGCAGTTTGAATATCTTTATAGAATAGGTATATTTCTTTGACAATGAACATTAAAGCTACATTAAAACTACACACAGATAACCCTAGAACTATCACAGAAAAATAAAAAATGAAAAAATAATAATTCAAGAAAGCAGAGTTAAATTGGTTTGTTATAGTTTCAATTGAATTAAAATCATGATATTTTTAATAACTAAATTTATTTTTTTCGTTCATGAATGTCTACAGATTTTTATATTTTAAAACTTCATTATACAGAGTCCAGCAGGGAAACATGGTGGTTTTTAAATGGTTGTAGTTTGGGCAACAGAGGTAGGAGGATCACGTTCTTGGTGGCATTAGACAGTATGTAATGACCATGTCATTTCAGCAGCTACAGAGTAGTGGAATGTACAGCATTGTAGTTTTGTAATAGAGACATTTTTTAAGAGTGGTGATTGTTACTCGAACTTGGTGACAGCTTCTTTTGCATTTTAATGTTATCATTGTGCTTATGATTGACGAAGTGTATTTCCATGTATCTGGTCAGATGGAAATGCACAACTTTACTACTATCCTCTTCATTCTGAATACATTACAGCATGGTGTGGTGTGGCAAAACAGATAATTCTGATTGTTATTTTTCTTAATTCTGATCATCTTTTTTTTTGTTTTTTTGCGCCACAACTGGAAAGATGGAATTAATACACAAAATGTATGATTTGCTGCTCATACAGCAACAACTTCCATGAAGGATATCAAAGAAATGTTTCCTGGCCATGTAATTTCGCTGCACAGTGACTTGACATGACCTGCTTGTGCACCAAACCTATCTGTTTGTGATTATTTCCTTTGGTGAAAGGTGTTACTCTTAAGCAGTGGTCTGCAGTGCTAGATCAGGCAGGTCACCTCACTTGCACCCTCACCCTCCCATATATGTATAGATATGTGTATCCGTTAATATAAAGCCACATAACCCGTAAAATTCGACAATTATTGCAAATAAATCAAGTAACGAATAATATATGATGCATATATTATATACAGTATTGTCAGACGTGATACACATTACACACATTTATTTTACATATGGCCATAATAAAAATAAGTAAATATGAGAATGTAAAGAAAACATTCAAAACAAAATACTTTGTGGATGAACAACAAGCAAAAAAATAATGTAAAATTTATTGATCAGAGACATTAATGTTTTGTCGACCATACCTGTGTCATTTTTTTATTTGTAGATCAAGTCCATTCTTCTTTCTTTTGTTAAGAACTTGTCGATAACTGCATCATAGAAGCCATGTGAATTCTTGAGATCATTCATTATGTCTTTCTCTATCGAAATTTGATAGTCAATCTTCTATTTGGGTATTCCTAGCGTAGGTTTTCACTCTTTTTAAAGTGGAATAGGACCGTTCAACACAAGCACTACATGCGGGAATAGTCAAAATGAGGCAAACACAATTTGAAAAGTTCTGGAAAACCATCTTCACTCAGCTCAGTTTTTTTCAAGAAAGTAGTTGCTTCCGACACACTTTTCCCACTGAAGTCTTCTATATTGTAGGATGCAATAAGATCACTATGCAAGCGGGAAAAATCAAAATGCTGGCCATATGTCTCCTTTCAAGAATGGAATGCACTTTCAGAAAAACATTTTTTATGTTCGCTCCATTTGCTTTGGTCAACAAGTTCTAGAAACTGAAGTTTTCCCAGCTCTCAAAATCTTTCAGAGATTTTATGTGCAATGTTATCTACTATTTCGTTATAAAGCCTTACATAACTTGTTTTCACATCAAGATCGCTTGTTCTCCTTCTTTTTGGTTATGAAAAATTAATATGCTGACCAAGGCAGTAATTTATTTTATTAAAAACGTAACGTTTCAATTTTCTAGCAAGGTCTTCTTCAGACTCTGTATCAAGTACAAAAGTAACAAGATACAAAAACAGGGCATTATATATAGGTGAAAGTACAGTTGACAAGGGAAAGCTACCTGCTAGAAAGTTCCAGAACAACTTTCTAATAGTCTGGAGGGAGTAATATTTGTGTATATAAACACAGTCAAAAAAGTTTTGCATCAGGATGCAAAATGACAAAAGATATATGAAGCACAAGGTTTATTGACAGTGATAGTGGGAATACAAAAGAAAATATGAAGAACAAGACATGTTGAATGAAAAGGGAACAAAAAACATACAATTTTCTCAGAAATGTGTTTAAAAAGAAAATGGCAGAATTCATGATGGAGGCGATGAAACAAGGAACTGTCACAAGAAGGCTGTTCGTCATAGCGGATCCACCAGAAACATTTTCTACCACCAGGCGTGTTCTCCTCTGGTTGCAGGAAGGTCTTAAACACGCTGTGGCATACTGAGGATGCGACGATCAAGGTGATCTTGCGGTAAGAGATCCCATTCGTCCTGTGCTGCAAGATGAACTTCACAAAGATTGGTGGGAGCCACAGGACGGTTTGCAATGGCATTTTTTAGCAATGCCCATGCATGTTCGATGCAATTCATGTCGGGACTTTGCGCTGGCCAGAGCATGCGACGGATATTCGCCGCCTGCAGATAATCATGCACCATCTGTGCACGGTGTGGACGGGCATTTTCATCCACCAAGTCAAGTTCGTCACCGATTTCCTGATGAAATTGTTCTATAGTCGTCTGGAGAATGTTCTGACATAACGAACAACTGTTTGTGTCCCTTTAATTGAAATTAGGGGCATTCTACATCCGAGCATGATCCCTCCTCCTTGGTATGGATGGACCCCTGGACACCACAAAGGTGCTCCAGCAGTCCAGGGCCTCGCCACACCAGTCCTCTTCGTGAATCTGGCCTTAGACAGAGCCTACATTCATCGGCGAAGAGCACATGAGCCCAATTACCGGGTCCTCAATTTTGATGTGCACAGGCCCAATGCACACGGTCACGCCGATGTCGTGGCAATAGGTACTGGCACCGGAGAGGTCTTCTGGAACGTAAACCACATTCTCGGGGTTTGTTACGGACCGTTTGGTTTGACACATCACACCAGATGCTGCCTGGAGGGCATGAGTGATGATCCTTGCCGTCATGGTATTCTGTCGCCGAGCTGAGAGTCGTACATAGCAGTCTTGTGCTGGTGTTGTGACCCGTGGACGACCTGTCCGTTGACGATCTGCTACTTTTCCTGTGTATGTATACCGCCTCCAGGTCCTACAGACAACGCTTTGCGCCACTCCAACAGCCCTAGCTACAGCCCGTTGTGACATGCCAGTCTGCAGTGGCGTGATGATCCTGGCTGATCAAACTGCACTATCGTACACCTAGGCATGCCTTGCACACAACTGCACTTGCTTGCCTTCGCTAACTGGACATAAGGACCACCTAACTAACCACTGCCGACTACCGTGGTGCTACGCTCGAACACACACATACGCTTGCCGACTCTGGTAGTCGTCTGTGGTAATAGGTATTGCACGTCGATCGCGTTACTTTGCACAATGAGCTCTGCTTCATCGTTTCTTGTCGGCTTCGGCATGTTGTGGATGCTATTTTCATCACTTCTCGGGTGATGCAAAACTTTTTTGACTGTGTTTATAATGCCCTGTTTTTGTATCTTGTTACTTTTGTACTTGATACAGAGTCTGAAGAAGACCTTGCTAGAAGGTTGAAACATTATGTTTAGTTTATGTTTTTAATAAAATAAATTACTGCCTTGGTCAGCATATTAATTTTTCATAATCATGGAAACAAGGCTTAATGGTGTTATTCTTTTTGGTGGTAGTTCATGACTATCTTGTATCTTCTCCCAAAATGTGTCGAAATCTACCCTCTTTCCATTAATAATAACTTTAAATTCAGATATTTTGTGCAAGCAGTAATTGATATTTATAGCTTTCTTTTGCAGAATCTCAAAGGGAGTGTCAATGATAGAGAAGAGTTCATTGAAAATTTCTACGAGAAAAGAAATCGAAATTGATTGATTGATTTGTTGTTTCAAGTCCACTTTATGCACAGAAAGGCTAATCGGGACTGGACCTACAGTTTAAAGTGGGATCCAAACCACTATGTGCCTCCACCGGGTATTGAACATAAGAAGTGAAGTGAAGCCAGAAACCCCCGAGAAGTAAGATATGTTTCAGTGTCCTCATCAGGATTGTCAATAATGTTTTGAAAGAAATTTTCCAATGATAATTGATGCTTGAAAACTGTTTGAACGATTCTAGAATTGAAATTCCATCTTGTGGGTGCAACTTTGGGAAGTCGGTTTTTTTTACCTCTCTATCTAAAGCATGCAATCTTTTCGAAGATTTTGAAAAAAATGCTGAGAACCCAGTTATTGTTTTGAAAACTATCTTACAGTCCTTGGAATTGTTTATGGCTTGTGAAATAACCAGATTGTCTGTGCGCAAAACAATGTATAAAGAGAACATATGGATAATTTGGTCTCACACGCGATAGCAAGCCACTTAATTCTCAAGACATTACTGCAGCTCCGTTGTAAGTCTGGGCTACCAGTTTGTTTGGACCGATGGTGTATTAGAGCAGACATTCAAAGACATGTTCAGCTAAAGCCGCTGCAGACCTCTCTCCACTCACATCGTAAAGACCAAGAAACGTTCTTCAACCTTGCCATTGTTCTGTCACATAGCGCATCATCGTTGAAAGTTGAGACTTGCTTGCAATGTCCGTAGTTTAATCAATTAATATCGCAACAAATAGAGTTTGGGTAATTTCCCTTTTTATTTCATCAAACATAACTTCCGCTACAGAATTAATCATATCGTTTTGAATTCTGTTGGACATTCCTGTGAATATCTTTGCAGTAGACAAGTGGTTTGAAAGCATTTCATCATATTCCACAACCAAACTTATTATTTTGATGTAATTCCCTTTATTAAGTGAAGTATTCATCGTCACCTCTAAATGCCAATTCCTGTTTTGATAAGAAAAACAAGTGACATTTATCAAACGTTAGAACACCTGCCTATTCTTATATACATTTTCATTATGGATGGCTACATCATGACGATGTTGCTCATTGAGTTGCGTATCAATTCTTGTGAATCCAAATGTTTTTAATGCAGTAATGGCATGCAGATGGCGGAGTTGACGGAACAGGTGGATGTGAGCTGTTCCATGGCCAGCTTATTTCGAAGGATTTAACAGGTACTTACATGGTAGACGATTTTTCTAGTTATGAATGTTAGTTTATGAATGTTAAGACACAAGTTTGCAATGAGATTAGGATGTTATTGACTTACCACAATCAAACCTATCACTAGGAAGCGGTTACATTCCACAACACAGGAAAAATATGAAGAAGAGCGAATTCACTATATCTATCGAGAAAACAGCTTGGAGGTTCAGCTTCCGTGATGGGGCATTTACCTTCATGCGTGTTCGGAAATACTAGTTAGGCAGCAGACTAGCGGGTGAAACGAGGTGGGTGGACGAGGGTACATGTGAACAAAGGTAAAGCCAGGGTGAAAACTTCTCCTCAAATGTTACTTTTGGAAGCATTGATTTCGCGAGAAAGAAGCGTTCTCATTATGTTAATATATAGCTAACTGTAAATGGTTGAAAAGGGCGATAAATAGGAGGGAACAGCCTGTTCCCTCTGTTCCATTGAGGGACAGCCACTGCTCTTAAGGAAAATACAACAATACCTCAAGACATGGTGGGATATGCAATGCATGAGAGCTTCAAAGCTAGGTTATAAAAATGTGTATGAAAAATGGACAGCATTTTGGATGAAGTTATTTTCAAGACAGTTACTTAAATGTTATCAAATGGCATACAGTTTTCTGTAGATCTATTGAAAATGTGGATAGCTTTACTTACCTGGGTAGTGTGGTGGCAAAAGACGGAGGGCTGCACAGGATGTTTCTCAACGAATCCAAAAAGCAAATGGTACCTTTGTGAGGCTCTATGATATCTATGAAGACCAAACTTCGTATTTTTGGAAGTAATGTTAAGTCTGTACTGTTATATGGGTCTGAGACGTGGAAAGTAACCAAAACGATTACCTCTAAATTACAGACCTTCATCAATCGCTGCCTGAGAAAAATTTTGAATATCTTTTGGCCAGAAGTGATTCAAAACCAAGAACTTTGGAGAAAATCTGGAGAAACTGAGGTGTCCATACAAATAAAGCGGCGAAAATGGAATTGGATAGGGCATACGTTGAGGAAGGAAAATGAGGCTGTCGAGAGAGAGGCACTAGACTGGAACCCGCAGGGAAGAAGGAAAAGAGGGAGGCCTAGACAGACGTGGCAAAGATCTGTTCACGCTGAGGCCTTGGAGGAAGGAAAGAGCTGGAATGCAGTGAAGAGAATTGCCGTGAGTAGGACCAGGTGCAGATGCTTTGTTGATGCCCTATGTTCCACAGGGAACAACAGGAATTAAGTCAAGTCAAGTCAAGTCAAATGGTTGAAAAGGGCGACAAATAGGAGGGAACAGCCTGTTTCCTCTGTTCCATGGAGGGACAGCCACTGCTCTTAAGGAAAATACAATACCTCAAGACATGGCGGGATATGCAATGCATGAGAGCTTCAAAGCTAGGTTATAAAAATGTGTATGAAAAATGGACAGCATTTTGGATGAAGTTATTTTCAAGACAGTTACTTAAATGTTATCAAATGGCATACGGTTTTCTGTAGATCTATGAAACAAAATATATTAATGTGCAACAATCATCTTCACGGAAGTCATTTACAACTGCCAGGTTTTCTTGCCAGTCCAAGTACCAACCGAAGCATTTGACTTGAAACACTGGGTTCAGCTCCATGAACTTTTTCATTGATGTCGTTGCAAAAACAGCTCACAGACTCTTTCATCAATGGGCATCAGGATGTGACAACACAGAGGGTGGGTGAAAGCTGATTGCTCCACTTCCACTGTGGTTTGGGATCGAGAATTTGTAGAATCCTACCTCTGAATTGATGGCCCTTCCTGACATGGAAAGTGCAACTTTAATGTTTCTTCTGAGAGTGAAATAAATACATAAATCAAATTGCAAACTTACCTCTCAAGAGAAAGGCCCCATGCTATAACATTTACATTTTCTGGAAGACCCATGGGGAGAAGCATCTCTGGTCGAAATATGCCCGAGTTTCCAACCTCAACCCATTTCTTCAATCCAACGTGGTAACTGAAGATTTCCATGCTTGGTTCTGTATATGGGTTGTATGCTGGCTTGAAATGCAACTCCGCAATACCTAACTTCCTGAAGAACTCATACAGAATACCTGAAAGAAGAAAAAGAAGAATCAACTTTTGCACTGAACGTGAACTTTGATTTTCAATAGTAATGCAGGATTTCTGTTTTTTGTCAAAGCCGATGAATTAATCTTTGTGATGATATTTTATCACAACTGCTCTGAAAAATGGACATGCCGTGAACAGACACAGATGTCTCAAGGTCTTAAGAATTATCCAACTAATTTGTAGTGTTAAATCAAACCATGTAAGTGGGGGTTAAACACAGGTCACCTCATCACTGCTTATCTCTCTCTTTCCTCTTTCTTCCTTTGAAGTTACTGAACCTTCCCAGGGTGATAGAAATATGGCACATGGGAGAGAGAGAGAGGGGGGGGGGGTAGGTAGGTGTAGGTGTCCAGGAGCAGAGGGCATCACAGGAGGCCCTCCCTGATGGTTGAGATACCCAGTGGAGGCACTTTTCTTTATCTCCCCCTCTATCCACTCCCTCCCATCTTCTTTAGTTTTCTCTGTGTCCTCCCTCCTGACTATAAATTTCCCTCTCACTCACGTAGTGAAATGCAGGACGATTGGACCAGGCACTATGAACAGGGTGGTAGGAGGAAGAAAAAAGTGTTTCCTCTCTGTGGAAAATAATTCTGGAAATGATGTTTGTATAGATCGACCACAAGGAAAAAAACCTTGGGATGAAAAGTCCCCGCGCAGCTTTCCCTTCTTCCTTTCAGCTCGGGCCATAAGGAAGTATGGTCGACTCTCCCCCTCCCCTCCTTGCGGGAGTACGGTCCACAGGAGTCCTGGGCTTGCGCAGGTTGTTTTGCTTGTGGTTCCACTATAGCAACTTCCATGTGACTTTGTATGGTTATATTTTTTGTGTTAGTTGATTTCGAATGCATACTATTTCAACTGTTCCTTTACTGAACAGCACTGTCGATTTTGGCATTTCCAGTTCGAGACTGGCATGCAAGATAGATTTTGTGGAAATCCGGAAACATGACTCCTTAATAGCTTCCACTGTTGTGCACTTGCTCCTTTTCGGTGTAACACATTGCCAGCTTCCTGAAATGTTTTAACCAACACTTCAGTTATTGTTGTGCAAGCAGATCCTGTTTGTATTCTCTCCCATAATGATGCTGAACAGTTACAGGACAATTTTTTTCCATAACCCAAACATGCGCATAGCTTTTTCTGGCACCATAGCTAGTATTACTATTTTGCACCAATGCATGAGTGTTGCGAACTACATGAAGGCATTTTTTGAGATGTTGATGATGTTATTTAGTATCAAACTCCACTGTATTTGCATGGAAATCTTCTTATGGATGGCATATATACAATGAATAATCTATGGGCACTTTGTAGTCTATAAATGGGCTTGCTGATAACAGATGTAACATGCAGTTAATATACCATACATTTGTAAAGTATATTCTGAATACACAGTTTCTTTTTCAAAGCAAAAACCCATTTCACGTGCTGTAAAGGTAAGAAGATAAAGTTATCCCCCCTCACTGCACATTGCAACATGCTGTGCAGACATATAGGGGGGATGTGGAGTCAGAGCCCTAAACATTTACAATCTGTCATTTTTGAAGGTCATGTGACCAGGTACCTAAATGTTAGTGTCTCAATTCCTAATAAATATGTAAAATAAATTGAAACATTTGAATTTGCAACAATGTCAGTGTAATATAAAATTTGAATCACTTGCAGGGGAATGTATATTCTGAACAATTTGACCTAAGTTACACTGTATGATCCAAAACCATATTTTATTTCTACCAAATTGTTACATCAGATACTACTACAGTATGGTTGTTGGAAAAAAAGCATGAATACTATCCGTGACAAAAATATTGAGCCCCCGCTTTGCGTGCTTGTAAAATTGTACTCCGTGGGAGGGAAAAAGTCAAATATACCTGATTGGAAAACTACAAGTGTCTGCTTTTAGACAAAAGCAAGACAAAGTGAATTTAACTCTGTCTGTTTTCTATTCAGGCAAAAATGTTCTTAAGTGTAGTTTTTTCGGGTGTTTTTTACATAAATTGAATTCAATTGTGTGTAGCTTCGTGTAAAATCGTCATAAAAATATGACTTTTTTTTGTGATTGAACCTTGTTTATGTGGAAATATCTCAGCCAAATATAATGGTACTATCATCTGTGGAACAGTCACAATTAGTGATTAATTATGATGTTACAATCTCTGTAATTGTCAGCCCAATGGTCATGAAATGCATATCAAAATGATGGCCGTGGAATAAAAATGAAACTTTCATATCTCATTCTTGCACACTGTGCGAATTGACAACAACAGAGAGAATTGTTTTTCTTGGCAACCGGTTCCCATGCTATTCACATCTTTGCTAAGAACACATGTAGAGCATTGCCAAGCGTCGCCGCTTGCCCTTTAAACTCCGCGTCCAAGCAGCTTTGACATGGGAAATGAGCCGAAACAATTTATTGCGCAAAGGAAAGTATTGTAGAAATGCCGATATTTTCTTTTGTTACTTCTGTGTTTACATTCCTGCCATGAATTATTGCCTGAACTCCCACCCCATACAGCACACCAAGTTTCAGACATATTTCAGAAATATTACAATCTTTCATTTATGTTTCTAACATTCTGGTTTCGCGTTGACGTTACAGAAAGCATCACATGAAGTCCCTGTTTCTGAAACATTGCCATGTTATAGTTTCATTGTCTAGTTTCTGCAACGTCTCATTTTTCTTACATCTCTGAGAAATGTTTCAGAGACATTTCCGCAACTTTGGATTCAGTCATGCGTGGCGGCTATCCGGGACATTTTTTGCGGCGGCCATGTTGTTACCTTCAACGCTGACCGGGAGACGTGCACATCTTATGAAGAATAATGTTGTTTATTGAGCGGTAAGTTGAATATTATTAATGCAAAAGTGTGTTTAATTGTGTTATACTTATGCACGCTATATATTTAAGCTGTATTGTGTAACGTGTGTGAAAAAGTGAGTGGAAACAAGGCAGTTCAAGCCAGTGTTTAAAGAAGTATTTTGTTTTGTTTGCTTAATTAAAATATGCGGACGTAAAGAAGCACTGATCTTCTCCACCTCATGAAATGATAATCGTGAGAAATAAGTTGCCTGCGTTGTGTGTAGTGAAAAAGTGAATGGTCGAGACGCAAAGTATTTCCCTGCATGTTTTTACTGTTAAAAATAGCTATATAGTAAAAGCTAGCTTTTCCAATATTTCCAGCCATCAATCACCACATGGGTAATTTTTTGTGTTACAAAACTTAATTCCTAATTATATTTCTCTCTTAATCACTTGTTAGGTTACTCACTTATGTTAATCATCTCCCTCTTTCTCTCTCATGTAGTCTTGTATAGATTTGTTTCTCATGAGGCTTGTGATGCCCTCCATATACTATATTCATATTTTTTTCGTAATTAGGTAGGTAGAATTATAGATTATTGACAAAAATAAAATAAAAGGTTAAAATGTAATTATTATGCTGCACAATTGCACAAGTTGCAGATGTTGTATTTAACGTGACATGCTAAAAGAAAGATGAAACATGATTTTTTTTCTGCGGAATGCCGAGGAATTTTCTAAAAAAAAGGAGAGAAACACTGATTTTTACTAATATTAACGATTTGGATGTTACATGACATATTGAGCATTCAATAAAAATCTTTATGCTAGTTCTGAGCTACTAATATGAAGTAAAAGCAATGTTTCTTGCCAAAATTGCATCTGTTTTACGGAATTCTCTGAGCTTACATTTATAAAAAAACTGGATGGTGCTGACATGAAGAATGTAAATTCTTGATGTTGCTTTGCAATTCTCTTCAAGGCTAAGATGTTTATGACTCCAACAGTTAGTTTTTATGCAGATTTAGCAGTAATTAAGTATTTTATGGCTGATTTAAGATTAGTTTCTTACGCAAGATTGATCATTTTTGGACAAAATTTGGATTTCAAGTTACAATAATTCAAAACTATGAAACAATACAAGTTTAATATAGTAGATTTAGGTCATTTGTGATTCAATTGTTATTATTAAGTTTCAAGAGGTAAAAAATTTGTAATATTTAGTTGTTTTTATGCTAAAAATCCATACTATCATCATTTCTTCGTAATTAGGTAGATAGTATTATGGATTATTGACAAAAATTAAATAAAAGGTTAAAATCTAATTATGATACTGCACGATTGCACAAGTTGCAGATGTTATATCTAACTTGGCATGTTAAAAGAAAGATGAAACATGTAATTTTTTCTGCGGAATACCGAGGAATTTTCTAAAAAAGTAGATGGAAACACTGATTTTCACTAATATTAACGACTTAGATGTGACATAACATATTGAGCATTCAATAAAAATCTTTATGCTAGTTCTGAGCAAATAATATGAAGTAAAAGCAATTTTTCTTGCCAAAATTGCATCTGTTTTACGGAATTCTCTGAGCTTACATTTATAAAAAAACTGGATGGTGCTGACATGAAGAATGTAAATTCTTGATGTTGCTTTGCAATTCTCTTCAAGGCTAAGATGTTTATGACTCCAACAGTTAGTTTTTATGCAGATTTAGCAGTAATTAAGTATTTTATGGCTGATATAAGGTTAGTTTCTTTCGCAAGATTGATCATTTTTGAAGAAAAATTGGATTTCAAGTTACAATAATTCAAAACTATGAAACAATACAAGTTTAATATAGTAGATTTAGGTCATTTGTGATTCAATTGTTATTATTAAGTTTCAAGAGGTAAAAAATTTGTAATATTTAGTTGTTTTTATGCTAAAAATCCATACAATCATCATTTCTTCGTAATTAGGTAGATAGTATTATGGATTATTGACAAAAATTAAATAAAAGGTTAAAATCTAATTATGATACTGCACGATTGCACAAGTTGCAGATGTTATATCTAACTTGGCATGTTAAAAGAAAGATGAAACATATAATTTTTTCTGCGGAATACCAAGGAATTTTTTAAGAAAGTAGATGGAAACACTGATTTTCACTAATATTAACGACTTAGATGTTACATAACATATTGAGCATTCACAAAAATCTTTATGCTAGTTCTGAGCAAATAATATGAAGTAAAAGCAATTTTTCTTGCCAAAATGGCATCTGTTTTTACGGAATTCTCCAAGCTTACATTTATAAAAAAACTGAATGGTGCTTACATGAAGAATGTAAATTCTTGATGTTGCTTTGCAATTCTCTTCAAGGCTAAGATGTTTATGACTCCAACAGTTAGTTTTTATGCAGATTTAGCAGTAATTAAGTATTTTATGGCTGATTTAAGATTAGTTTCTTTCGCAAGACTGATCATTTTTGGACAAAATTTGGATTTCAAGTTACAATAATTCAAAACTATGATACAATACAAGTTTAATATAGTAGATTTAGGTCATTTGTGGTTCAATTGTTATTATTAAGTTTCAAGAGGTAAAAAAAATGGTAATATTTAGTTGTTTTCATGCTAAAAATCCATACAATCATCATTTCTTTGTAATTAGGTAGGTAGAATTACGGATTATTGACAAAAATAAAATAAAAGGTTAAAATCTAATTATGATACTGCAGATTTTATATTTAATTTGGCATGTTAAAAGAAAGATGAAATATGACATTTTTTCTGCGGAATGCTGAGGAATTTTGTAAGAAAGTAGATGGAAACACTGATTTTCACTAATATTAAAGATTTGGATGTTACATAACATATTGAGCATTCACTAAAAATATTTTTGCTAGTTCTGAGCAAATAATATGAAGTAAAAGCAATTTTTTTTGCCAAAATTGCATCTGTTTTACGGCATTCTCCAAGGTTACTTTTATAAAAAAAACTGAATGATCCTGACATGAAGAATGTAAATTCTTCATGTTGCTTTGCAATTTTCTTCAAGGCTAAGATGTTTATTTTACTTGTGCAAGATATTGTTTTTTTAAATGAAAACTCTGACCAGAATTTATATTATGACATTATTTCCTTTCAGGAAAAGATGAATGTTACTGCACTCCAACAAGAGGTTATAGCGGAGAACCTGCAATGAAATACTTCTTCACAGAACAGAAGCAATTGTATTTTGACAAATTTAGACAAATAAAGAATATATTTTATGAAAAAATATTATTTTTATATTAATTTTTCTTTGAAGTGATGCATGTCCAATTTTTAGAGTTCAATGGTGACATGGATAGTGTCTGATCACTCGCTGGTGTAAAAAAAGAATTATCAAAGTATGCTTATTTATATTTATTTGGTTCGTTGAATTGATGATGTAAGTCCACTTAATGCACAAATAGGCTAATCGGGACTGGACCTACAATTCAAAATGGGACCCGTATCACTGCAATGTCCCTCTACCAGAGTTTCGAACCAGAAATCCCTTCATTACAAGGAGCTTAATTCAATTTCTCAGTGTATTTTGAAACTGACCGACCCATCCTAATCACCATAACGTTGAAAGTCAAACATGGGTGAAATATAAATGATTAAAAAATTATAGAAATGAGAATATAGAATTATAATATATCTTTGAAGTAATAATTCAATGTAAATTGGTCACAAGTAACATTAAGAGAATTAATTTTTCTAACTAGTAACCACAACCTCTGATACATTGATTGATTGATTTGTTGTTTTAAGTCCACTTTATGCACAGTAAGGCTAATCGGGGCTGAACCTACAGTTTAAAGTGGGATCCGAACCACTTGTGCCACCACCGGGTATCGAACCCGGGACCCCTTGATTGCAAGGCAACAACGCTACCACTGCGCCATCGGGGAGGCCCACAACCTCTGATACACACTGCACATTTAATATTATAGAGAATGTCAAAACTTTTCATTGATTTATAAATTTTTAGTTATTATTCAATTATATTATTCGTATTGTTACTGCCTAAAAATTGCTAAAGTTTAGCTTGTCTCCACTTTGCACTTGTGACTTGATATTTATTACCCAGTTATGGTTACTGGTTCATTTACTGAATTTATTTTGTGGTCAAAGTGTATCTACCGTAACGCAACTCCCGTACGATACGCTACATTTCTCCAATTATGTAAGTATATAGGATATTATTACATTCATTTTGAATTTTTATTTGAGATACGTAAAAGGTGAGAATGTCACATAGTAGATTTTTAGTATCCGAAAGTTATATTGAAGACATGTGCTCAATTTGTGATGTTTGAAATTAATTTGGAATATTACTGTGTAATTCTGAAAGTTCGAACACTATATAGGTTGAAAACCATACATGTGGAACATGTATTCTGTCCAGGAAAAATGTTTTCATTCATATAGAGACATTAGAGTAGAATTTTCAGATGACCGTGACTCATAGAATCATGAATGAATTTCATACAACACTAAAATGCTTCCAGCCTCTCATCTATTAGTAGAGGGGACGGGAGCATCACTCAAATCCCACCTTCTTTGTGACAGGGTGCAAAAAACCACGGAGAGCTTATTATTGCATGTAAAACTTTACACAGATTTGAAGGTAGTTTAGGATTTGGTGGCGAATACGAGTATTTTTGTTTTTTTAGTTGTAACTGTTGTATGGTGTGAATGAATGTGTATGTCGTAGTTTTAAGCACTTTTTCCTCCCTCGAGAATAATTGTAGCAATTGAGATACGTGGTCATTTGAGGAGAGGTAAAATAAATATAATTAAATATCATTCCTAATTATGTATCAAACATTGCAAATTTTATTTTCAGGAAATGATTTACAAATAAATATTGAAATAAAGGGGCTTAACCCCAATGGGCCCCCTTAAATATTTCATTCGTGAACACAGTACTGATTCCTTTCAATATAACCGTAATGTAAAATTATATCACTGCAATGTAACTGAAATATCACAAAACCTTACGGAAATGTATCTGTAATGTTACACTGACATGTTTCTGCAATGTTGCATTGACACGTTTCTGTAATGTTGCACTGACATGTTTCTGTAACATTACGAATGTTATGTTAGATTCGCGGACATTTTTACATTGCTGAAACATACCTGAAACATCACAGTAATGTTTCGCAATGTTGCTGCAATGTTACAATGTTTCACGAGTTACGTATCCGTAACATATCTGAAACCATGTTGTGCTGTATGGGACATAGCCATGATAATTCTTACGTGCATTCTATCCAGGCAGTCGATCTCTCACAAGTTCGCATGTTTGTTCGTACGCACTGTATTGAGTGATGGCTGTTCTGTGAAGTGATTTTTTTGTTGCATGAAAATGGCAAGACTGTAATATAGTGGTTCAAAAGAAATTATAGTCAGCGCCAAGAAGTATCTCGACCAGTGGAAACTAATAGGCGCATCTCACGATATAAACCAAGGTGTCAAGTGCACGGCGGAGTGTTTGGGGGTTACCTCAGCACAGTGAAAAAGGTATGTAAAAAAAAAGGGAACAACAAAAATTTGCATCGACCCAATATTTTATTGGGTGAGATTTTCCAAGGTGTGGTGAGAAGAATTTTAATTATCCAGTTCAACAGAATCTATTATGAACAGCATTTTATACTTTTACCTTTCACTCATATTTATTGAAAATTTATTAATGTTTTTAGTCTTTTTGTCTCTCTTAATGAACCCACAACTCCTTGGTTATTACAAGAGTTGCAGCTTTGAAACAGACCAAAATATAAAAGCAATATTTCAGGTGCGTTAAATGCTGAAACCACCACCACTACTCAACACGATGATTAAGTGAATTTTGTGAGATAAATACAATTTACATGCGTTTTTGCTCGAAATATATTTTATTAAAATGTTAGTTGGTATGCTATCGCTAGTATGCACCTCCCTCAGTTTCCCTTTCTTATGAAATCAGCGTACACAGCAGGTGCGTTATTATTGTATGCAGAGAAGATGATTGATCTCTCATCGACTTCATTCAAATCGTCCTCATCGAACATAGTTTTACTCAATATATCTGTGTAAATGAGCGACATAAAATAATACTGGGAAAATGATGTTCTCTTTAAGTCCACTTTATGCACAGGTAGGCTAATCAGGACTGGACTTACAGTTTAAAGTGGAATCCGAACCACTATGTACCTTTGCCGGGTACCGAAGGAGACAATGTTCATATGAAGATAAAAGCTAGGAAAAAAAAACCCTGCAGTCCAGCAGTACTCCATTTGCAATATGAGAAATATTTCATTCATTATTTTATGCTGCGACAATACTTTGGATCGGATCGACGGAACGCACTTACGCGATTCTCGCAGCGAAGTGGCAACGCTGTGGAAGTTGCCTGCTGCCCGCAGAGTCTGAAATTGGCCGCACTTCGCCATACGTCATGCACCCGTTTGCCATATTACGAGTGCGAAAGAATAATTAATATCTGGAATCATATTTGATGATGTACACACGCCAAACTTCTGGAATTTGATCAAATGCGTTATATCAACAGTTTTTTGCAATTTCATTGAATTTTTTAGTTATGCATTTCAAGTTTGCACATTTCCCTAAAATGCCAAATTTTTAAGAATTTAGTAAAAATATTCATTTCATTTCTTCTACGGAGGTGCAAACATAATCAAGCTTCAAGTACACAAAATCTCAAGATTATATGTACAGTCGATTTTGAACTGTAGGGTGTTAAGTTCCCCGTTCGTGAAAATTGGAAGGAAAAACTACACTTTTATGTGAATTTTTCATTATATAGACTATATTGCAAGAAAACAAAGGTAAGAAAAATTTTCAGATAACGCTTATTAGAAAGTAGATACTTGAAGCTTTCCAATGAGGTATATTTGACTTTTTTTCCTCCCACGGAGTACAATTTTACAAGCACGTAAACCGGGGGCTCAATATTTTTGTCACGGATAGTAGTGATAAATATTCTCCATTGTTAAGCTAAATTTTTCTGACGGGAACGTTCGTAATTCCGATATATTTTTTACAGAATATTGCCCACATATCTATGTTGAAATGCCATGTAATTTTGGTTACAATCGTTGCTGATCAGATATATTTTTCTTAATAAATTTACCCTTTCTGTACAAATTACCTATAAGATCTCCAAGCGTTAGTCCATAATCAGCAACAACGCCTTCAATCTGATGAAATTCAGCAAGGTGAGTAGCATCTAATGTTTCATTCCTGAATACTCTGTCTATGCTGAAATACTTGGCAGGATGGAATTCCTACAGCAAAAGAAAAGGAAACTCCACAGAATTATAAAGTATTTTAAAATAGAGTTCATTTTTAAAAAGTCTAAACATTTACTAAACATTACCACATGATTCATTATCATCTATGGAATAAAACTATCCATGCATTTCATTAAGATAAAATTAGTAGCTGAAGGAGGATAATTGTATTACTTTCCAGTAACACTTAAATCTTTGTAAATTGTGGCAACTGTCTTATCAGTTAGATTGTTGATAATAATAACCTGTGGTGAAACAGCCCGTGAGGGCCAGGGCCTACCTACAAACTGCCAGCCCACCTGCCGAGGTGGGAGATCATGCAACCAGTTACGGGGTGATGTGTGGTCAGCACGACAAACTCCCAGTCGTTGTTGTAGGTTTCCATGAGCAGGTTACACTACTCATTCATAGTTCCCCAATTTCCTCACGATGGTGGATGGCCACCGGTACCATTGTTCCGTACCTTGTGCTTTTGGAGCCAAGATGGCCGCCATATTATTCTCTGGACACTAGTGCCTACTGAAAGTGAGAGAGTGAAGAGTCTGTGAGGAGAGAAGCGATGCTGTACCAGAGATGTATTGCAGGTTGGCTGCAAATAATGTAGATTTGCAACGAATACATCAGTTCGATATAATGGAGTGTTTCATTTATGTGTATTAGTCTACCTACAGCACCATTACCTTCCTGGAAATGCTACAAACAGCGGCCGAAACAAGAAAAGAGTGTTTCTTGTTGGATGACGGGCGCGAACATGGTCCTCCTTGTGCCGGATGTTGCCTGCGATCAGCATTCGTTGTGTTGTGTTGAACTTTTGTGCTAGCGTGCATTCGTGAACTGTGAATAAATACATTGACATACTGTTTGCTATGTGTAACCAATTTCAGTGCACCTTTTGTAGTGCCAGGAAGTGTTTCGTGCGTGCATTGTAATTTGATCAACAACAATCCGTGCACGACTCAATAAACATGGAAGCCATATCGGCAGCAAAGACTGTGCTCAAGCGAGAAGTTACTCGCCTTGAGAATAAAGTGAACGCGGGTTTATTGGACAATGTGACAATCGCGTTATCGGTAAACAAAGCCAAACAACTAACGGACGATTGTAAACAGTTATTATTAGACCTGGCTAGTGCGTGTGATGATGCAACTTTTGAGAGTTATGACTGTGAAATCGGTTGTATTCAAGACCGTTTGGATGCAACCATGTGCAGGCTTTGTTCGTTGCAGCAGCAACAGACTCAAGCTACGGTGACGTCATTGACAGAAGCACGAACAAGTGAAGTGCGTCTCCCGAAGCTCACGCTGCCTGTGTTCACGGGACAATTACAAGAGTGGCTTTCTTTCCGTGATTTGTTTATCGCGTTGGTGGACAAAAACAAACAGTTATCCAGTGCGCAAAAGCTACAGTATTTGAAAGCTTCGTTAAAGGGGCAACCTGCATTGCTTATCCAGTCCATGTCGGTGACTGATGATAACTATGCAGAGGCGTGGAACATTCTAAATTCTCGTTATCAAAACAAACGGGAAATTGTTATGGACACAATCAAGCGTTTAGTTGCGCAACCCAAAGTGCAACGTGAATCCGCAGCAGCCTTACGTAGCCTGCTAGACACAACTACCGAGTGTGTTCGCGTGTTGAAAGTGCTGGACATTCCCATAGAACATTGGGATCCTATCCTAGTATTTCATGTGACAGAAAAAATGGACAGTGATTCTAGACAACAATGGGAACTTTCATTAAAGACAACCGAGTTGCCTACATTTCAGGAGTTGAGTGACTTTCTTGATCAGCGTTCTCGTGCATTATCAGCTTCAAATCTCAGTGCTCAGAGATTGAAGCAGTCGACTCACAATAGCTCCCAGTTCAAGGGTGTGTATTATGCAGTGTCAGATGATACCTGTGAAAAATGTAAACTGCATCATGCGCTATACAAGTGCAAAGACTTCAAAAGCCTTTCGGTAATGGACAGAATGAGATTTGTTAGAGAAAAGGGTTTGTGTTATAATTGCATTCAAAGTCATCATAGGGCATCGGTATGTGACTCAGGGGCATGCCGCGTTTGCAATAAAAAGCATCATACGTTGTTACACTATTATAAGCAGAGTGACTCTAGTGAAACAACAACTTCCCCCCAAGAAGTTTCTTCTCATGTGGCAGGAGAAGGAGACAAGGGACTAAAGCCAGTGTTGCTATCCACTGCAGTTGTGTATGTGCAGGGAAGAGGTGGTGTTTATCAACCAGTTCGTGCGCTCCTGGACTGTGCCTCAGAGACTTCCTTTGTGACCTCACGATGTGTGCAAAGGTTAGGCTTACATCAGCATAAGGCAGACATCACTGTGAATGGGATTACAGCAACGGGTGTAGGTGTAGGCAGTGCAGTAGTGGATCTACAATTCCAACCCAGTAGCAGAAGGAAAACATTCACCTCAAGGGCAATCGTACTTCCTAAAATAACAGGAAACATTCCGAGGGAACCGTTACCAGACTTCAGGAAGTGGACACATATTCAAGGACTGAAGTTGGCAGATCCAAGGTTTTATGTGATGGAACCGGTGGACATTTTACTTGGAGCAGATTTGTTTCCATTTCTTATGCAAAGTGGCAAACGTGTTGGGCCAAAGGGAACACCTATTGCACTACATACTGTTCTTGGTTGGATTCTGTGTGGCAGTGTGGACTTTCCCAAGGTAAGGACAGTAGCATCATTTCATGTATCTTGTAGTCTTGATAGTGCACTTCGCCAGTTCTGGGAGGTAGAGGAGGTCCCAAGGCAAATGCATCTGACATTAGAGGAGATACAATGTGAAGAGCACTTTTCGGTGACTCATGTTCGAGAAAACAATAAGTTCAGTGTGAGCCTTCCATTCAAGGAAGACAGTCCTCCCTTAGGATACTCTCGTGAAACAGCTGTGGCGAGATTACAGCAAATGGAACGGAAGTTTGCAAGGTCTGTTTTTCATCAGAAGTACTCAGAATTCATGCATGAATATTTAGACTTGGGACATATGGAGCCTGTTCCTGCAAGTGAAGTGAAAAAGAAGCCATGTGATAGTTTCTATTTACTGCATCATGCTGTAATCAATCCAGATTCCACCAGTAAACCTCTTCGTGTAGTTTTTGATGCCAGTTCAGTGACTTCAACAGGGATTAGTCTCAACGATAAGCTTCAAGTTGGGCCAAAATTGCAAGGTGATATCTTTCCATTGTTACTCAGGTTCAGGAAGCATCAAATTCCTTTGTGTGCAGACATTTCCAAAATGTATAGACAAATATTGATTCATCCATCAGATACAGACTTTCAGCGAATAGTGTGGCGCGACAATCCTAAAGAATTGATAAGGGACTATAGGCTACTCACGGTGACGTATGGGACTTCCAATGCACCTTATCTTGCAACAAAGTGTCTTCAGCAGTTAGCTATTGATGAAATGAATGCATTTCCATTAGCAGCCCCAGTGTTATTAAATGATTTTTATGTTGACGATTTGGTATCTGGTGCCAGCAATGTGGAAGAAACTATCGAATTGCAGTCACAATTGATACAGTTACTAGCAAAGGGTGGTTTTGAGTTACGTAAATGGTCCTCTAGTGAACCACAAGTGTTGACAGCAGTACCTGTAGAGTTGAGAGAAACTAATGTGCCTTTAGATATCCATTGCAGTGAACTTGTGAAAACATTAGGTCTAAGGTGGCATCCTGGTGCTGACCACTTCACTTTTCTTGTGACTTTACCACCAAAACGTCACACATTGACGAAAAGACTATTGTTATCTGACATTGCAAAATTGTTTGACCCTCTTGGTTTCTTATCCCCAACAGTCATACAAGCAAAAATACTCATTCAAGAATTGTGGAAAGAAAAGTTGGGCTGGGATGAGGCATTATCCGTGGAAACATGCGAACTGTGGCTACATTTTTGTAGTGAACTTCCTGTACTGCAACAATTACAAATCAAACGTGCTATTGCATCTGCAAATGCTATAGCTTGTCAATTAGTGGGTTTCTGTGATGCATCACAACAAGCATACTGTGCGGTAGTGTACCTTCGCTCAGTTTATGTCGATGGTCATGTTGAAGTGAGGTTGGTAGGAGCAAAGACTAAGGTGGCTCCAATCACGCAAATGTCTCTACCAAGGCTAGAACTATCAGCGGCAGTTTTATTGACACGATTGCTCGTAGTACTACCATTGTGCTTGCTTGGTTATCCTCAACACCAAACAGGTGGAAAACATTTGTAGCAAATCGAGTGGCAGCAGTGCAGGAGAGTCTTCGTCGTGAACAATGGTCACACATCATGGGAAAATCAAATCCTGCAGATCTTGCTACAAGAGGTATCAGTGCTTCAGCCTTAGCTCAGTGTGAGTTATGGTGGGCGGGACCAGAGTTCTTACAAGCAACTTCATTGGCAACGTTTGATCATCATGAGACAAGCAACGAAATTTTGGAAGAAGTTACAAAAGAAGAGAAGAAGATTGCCATTACAGTTGTGTACATTACAGTAGAAGAGGATCTGATCAGTAGATATTCAAGCTTTTCTAAAATGCAGAGAATAATGGCATGGATCCAACGATTTGTATTCAATACTCGTCAGTCAGTGAATCAGAGAAGGCAAGGAGCATTGACAACTAAAGAGCTTGTGACAGCAACGACCTCTCTTGTAAAACAAGCTCAGAAAAGTGAATTCTCAGCAGAATTACATTGTTTACAAGCTAAAATTCCTCTGCCAACGAAAAGCAGGTTATTGTGTTTGGCTCCCTTTGTTGATGAGGCAGGTGTCATTCGTGTTGGAGGGAGGCTACACAAAGCAAGAATAACAGTGGACCATAAACATCCAATGTTGCTACCTTCAAAGCACAAATTGACTCACTTATTAATTAAAAATGAACATTTACTTAATCTTCATGCTGGTCCTCAGTTAGTTTTGTCCTCATTGCAACGAACATTCTGGATACTGAGAGGGCGAGATACAGTGCGTAACATAGTGAAGAAATGTGTAACTTGTCATCGCTTTTGTACACAAGCTGGGGAACAATTAATGGGTAGCTTACCGGAATCTAGGATCAATCCATCTCGTCCATTTATAAACTGTGGTGTGGATTATGCAGGGCCCATACTGTTGAAGGAAATGGTTGGACGCTCTCGTAAGCAGTATAAGGGTTATATTGCCTTATTTGTTTGTTTCGCAACGAAAGCAGTTCATTTAGAAATAGTGAGCAGTGGTACTACAGAGACGTTTTTGGCTGCACTTCGGAGATTTGTATCTCGTCGTGGAAAACCCAGTAATATTTACAGTGATTGTGGAACAACGTTTGTTGGCGCAAATAGAGAGTTAAAGGAATTCATGAGATTGGCAAAACAACCAAAGCACAATGAAACTATTTCAAGTGCTCTAAGCAGCTTAGGCATCCAGTGGCACTTTAATGTTCCTCGTAATCCTCATGCAGGAGGTTTGTGGGAGAGTGGTGTCAAGTCAGTTAAATACCACCTCAAAAGAGTTGTGGGGAATGCCATACTTACGTTTGAGGAATTGTATACAGTATTAACACAAATAGAAGCATGTTTGAATTCCAGACCGTTAACTGCTCTGTCCTGTGATCCCAACGACATGCAGGCACTTATTCCAGGCCATTTCTTAATAGGAGATGCATTGATAGCTACTCCAGATAGGGACTTTGCTACAATAAAAGTGAACAGACTGTCGAAGTGGCAGCTCGTGCAAAGGCTGACACAGCATTTCTGGCGCAGATGGTGTAGGGACTACCTTTCTCAGTTACAACAACGTCCTAAGTGGAGAAGGGAGCAACAGAATCTACAGGTCGATGACTTGGTTGTGGTCAGAGATGATCAACTTGCACCTCAACAGTGGAAACTTGGCAGAGTAATCAACGTTCATCCAGGTGAAGATGGATTAGTTACAGCAGCAACAGTGAGAACCAGTGAAGGAACCTACAAGAGGCCAGCAGTGAAGCTGTCCCTTTTACCAGTGCGTGAAGTTGAACACCAATGAGAAAGAACTTAAACTTTCAAATTTATGCATAAAAGGCAATCATTAGTTTGTTCAATTTCTTTTTAAATTTGTGTTGTCATTTTCAGTAGGAAATTTTGGGAAAATTGTATTCAATTTACATTTGTTCATCAAAACTGTGTTCTATGTATGTACTTTGTAAAGTGTTGAAATTAATCATTTCAAGGTGGGCGGTATGTTCCGTACCTTGTGCTTTTGGAGCCAAGATGGCCGCCATATTATTCTCTGGACACTAGTGCCTACTGAAAGTGAGAGAGTGAAGAGTCTGTGAGGAGAGAAGCGACGCTGGACCAGAGATGTATTGCAGGTTGGCTGCAAATAATGTAGATTTGCAACGAATACATCAGTACGATATAATGGAGTGTTTCATTTATGTGTATTAGTCTACCTACAGCACCATTACCTTCCTGGAAATGCTACAAACAGCGGCCGAAACAAGAAAAGTGTGTTTCTTGTTGGATGACGGGCGCGAACAACCATTCACAGACCGAAATCTCAGGAGAAAAGTTATTACGCTTCGCCAAGAGACTCGAACCTGCATGCATCCCGTAGCGAGAGCCCAAAGCATGACGTCTTAAACCTCTTGGTCATGGTGCGGGACATAAGGTCTACATAACCACAAATAATTTCACTTATTAAAAATGGGAACACTTAATTACAAAAAAATACAGTAAATGCTGTTATTAAATTTGCTGAAAGACAGTAAAGTTTAAAAGTTGAAAGTTACGGGGTACAACCTTTGCATCAAGTTTTTATTTCCTGCCATCCTTTCCAAATGACATCAGTCTGGTCAGTCTGATTCTGACATGCCTACGTTGCTTTCCCATCACTTCTAGTTTCCCTTTTGAAGCTCTTGGATAAACAAACTTCCTGCAATGCATCAAAAAATGCCATAAACTTAAAGTGATGGATAAATAATGATTTAAAAAATAAAAAATACCATCCATCTACTACATCTTCATTCACAATCACTGTATTACAGTGGCAGCAGAAAGTATACAGCTTTACCTGGCCTGCATTTTATCTTCCCAATAAAAAAACAACTGAAATTCCTTACAAGAATCTGAACCCAGGACTCCCAGCATCGTAGCATGCTCTGTTAACAGCTCAGGCTGCAGTTGTGTAATTTATTACTCACTCTACCAATGAGAGTTATGACATTTTGTGCATGAAACTTTAAATTTACCTTTTGAGCCAAACTGTACACTACTCTGGCACTGACTGCTGTTGTGTGAGTTCTTAGCAAATTCCTCCTTGCTTCTTCAATCTTCCAGTGATAGCCATACCCCTGAGATCCATGTCCACCTTCACTGTGTACTTTTTTAACTTTTTGAACATAACTGGGGGGAAAACCATGAGCAAGTTGAGGTTCTGTGGGGAAACAAATCAGAATGATTCAGTCATTTACGCAGGCACTTCAAGTTAATAAAACATGGTAAATTGTAAATATTTTGTGGAAAAATGAAGACTCAACCATGACTCAAACCATAGTCTCGGGCAAGCTGCGCAAGCCGACTTACCAAGCCCACTCTGGTTTCAGCTCATTTTCAACTTAGACTATTTTGTTCCAACGAGTGTTGCTTTTGATTTACATTGACTCTCTGGTATACATTATATACTATTTCCACACAAGTAAAATGGTGTAAGCATAAAATTAGATGAAACTTGAGCTTGAGCTCGATTTGCAGAAAATGGTACATTGTCTCAGAGAACCAGAATGGCATCCTGATTGAGCAAGGCTTTTATTTGTAAGTTTCTACAATAGTGCATTTCCTGTGTGTCACTAAACATATTTACATGTAATACACAAACATGATAAGAAAAACATTACAAATGTATTATTTTTCTTAAAGGTGGTGTTGGAAGCATTAAGTGGGAGAATCGGCAAGTTTTATTATTTCATACAAAATTATAATAAAGAAAATAAACTAGAAATTGCAAAAAGCATAATTAACAAATAATTGGAAATCTTAATATTTATTGAATCCATTGACACTGAATTTTGAATTGCAAAGTTACAATATCTGAACAGTGAATTCACAATGAACTTTTTTTTTAAAGCAACAGACTTGGGGGCCACACAGATTATAGCAAATTTTTGAGTATTTAGGCTAGATCTGACATTATAGGTCTTTCACCTACTTGTCATTACTGGCCTCAGTGATTGAAATGGAAATTCCTAGATTGCTGTTCCACTTTGGGGATAGGTTGGGAGGGGGTAGTAGTGCATGTATGGTTCAACATAGAGGCAATGAAGAAGGTGGGGGGGAATGTTTTACACAAATGTTCTTAAATGGAGGGAGTAGCATCCCCTGCATTCCCCCCTTAAACCCTACTGGCCCTAATATGTGATGGTGGTATTTTGAATGTTAACACATTGGGTGATACAAATACATACCTGGTTAGCAATATTTCCTCTTTGAGAATGAAATGGGACGAGAATAGCTTCAAGTGAAGCAAGGGCACCATATTACATTTTTAGTAGTTTTGTGCCATTTCATTAACTGTGACCATAAAAGGTGAATGATAAAGTAGAAGTGGGCAAGCACGAAAAATATCCATTAGCTACCCATCGCAGCGATGCACGCTTACTCATTTACCAAAATGTAACCAGAAATAGACTGTACATAATCACTCGGTTAATATCGTCATGGAACTGCATCAAGTCAATGTTATGTTCCATACGTTCGCACTTACCTGCTACAAAAAAAGTGTCATGGGCATCACGTGCTGGATGCTGCTGAGGCTGGAAAAGGGCATCGAAGTTCCAGAAGGAGCTCTCGACAAAGTTATTTGTGTGCATTTCAGTAAAGCTGGAATGAAAATTTGTGCCATGTATCAACTTGCATTAGTTGATCTATGCAAAAAATGAACAAACAATCATTTATTAAAATGATAAGGACATATATCCACTACATGTGTGAGAGGCAGCAAAGGAAAAATTGGAAAGTTCGTCATGAACACTGAATGAATTTCAAAGGTCTGGTTCATCCGTGTAATTGCTGTTCTACATATAAATGTGGTTGCAAGAAAATATTCGAAATTAACTGTACCAAATTTGACTAAAAACTCACAATTCTACCAGGTCTGCTCAAAGTAATACCAAATTTCTAGTTCATTCTTAAAGCTGTTACACACACACACACTAATCTCTAAAGTTGTTATGAAGATATGAGAATTTAACATTACCTTGGTGGTCAATTACATTGAGTGAATAACTCATAATTAGAGGCACATATTTTTGGTAAATAAAAAAAGCAAAATTTCGGTACAAAAACAGAGTGAATTCCGGGTTCAAAAGCGGTAAATAAAATAAAATTTTGCCGTTATAGCGGTGAAAAAGTGGTATATACAATGACATTTTGGTTTTAAAAATGCGAATATAATCCTAAATTTGATTTAAAAACTGCACTTATTCCACAAAATAAACATATCCGTTCTAATAGCACATTTATGTCGTTACCAGAATATTAAGTTTATTCCTGTATAAAGGGGTCAATTTTTGCTTCTCAAATATTTACAGCAAAATTAATCAATTTTTCCGTGAATTGCATAACTCGCAGGATAATTCTGACTTCAGAAAGTGTTGTGGTGGTAAATAAACTTTAAATTTCATGTTTAAGAGTCTATTTCGCATTTTTCAGTTCATTTCGCATCATTTCGTGACAGAACAGGGTAGGAAAATGCACCTCACACCTTTCAGAAACATGAAAAATTAACAATACAGTGTGTTATTTCACATTTCGTGTTTTCGTCAAATACTAAATATGCATGCCTCTACTCACAATCTTGTCATCAAAAGTTATGCATACAAGTCCTGGCTAAGAAGCAAAAAAAAAAGCAATTTAAGAAAAAATACAAATCAGCATTTAATGTTAGAAAAGGAGAATGTTAGTAAAAAAAAAAGAGTAAAGAATGAACCAACTACCATGTAAAAAATAGAGAACAGAATATTCACTCAATACAAATAATTGCAAATATTATATTCATGTACTTCTCAGTATTCGTATTTTTTGTTATTTTGTATCACTTTTCTGTTACTTTTGGCTAATTTGCAACAATGACGATGAGCGATGATATGATGAAATGACACTCGCAAAGAACACCCATGCTCACTCTTGGATGCAGCCGGCAACTTCAGTGGCAAGATCAGAAGTCAACCACTAAATGAGCTTGTTTAATGAACTGGCATGTAATGCTCAGGATAATCCATATAAACTATTAATCACCCCATTTCCAGGAAGATTTGTCGAAATTCTTGACGAACTTTCAATAATGGATGTAAGTGACCTCCACAAGGAGAAATTCCCAATGCATCAAAATTGTATTTTTTGAAATTCCTTTTGGTCCATGATCCATCCGCTATCATTTCTGGAGTCAGATCAGAATCCAGCTTCGTTATTACTGTGGTGAAATCATTCCCCTTTGACAAGTAATAACTTTTAACTACCCTGGAAAAGAAGAAAGATGATTATTGAGTTATGGTCTAGTACATCCTACAAATCGATATTCCTATTGGGGCATTCCACGTGAAAGTGCCCTTGAACCTCAATTTTTAAAATGAAATGCAATGCTGGAACTTCAACCTATCTTGTAAGTGGACAATATAAAATTGTCATTTGCTTGCATTAAAATTCAAGTACTATACATAACTAAGTTATAAGGTATTAAATATTTTATACATTGTTCGTGTATTTTAAATTTTTGATTTACTTGTGTTTTGTAATGTGTCCCAACCGTAACACCAAAAAACAATTAATTTCTCCTTAACTGTTACATTTTCCCCTCAACTCTACTGGAATATTAAAAGGATAATTACATTCTCTCATTGTCTTAAGTAATTTATTTTTCATCATTTGACAATTCACAGAAATTAAAAAAAAATTGTTATTAAGTGAAGAGGCAGTGTTTTGCCTGTCCCACCTGTCACAAAATTGTTCACTTGTAGCTACAAATCTGGGAAAGTATTTTAAGGGTAATTATGTTTAATCAACAGTGATAGGTTTCCTAGTTTATTGCACAGAAACTGTAAGAAAAATGTTACTTACCTATTAGTAGAATAGTTACTTTAATATAAAAAATGTAGTCCATGTGTTTCACCAATGACAATGAAATGTCCCTATAGCATTCACTAGACAATGACTATTATTATCTTCATAATGATGAGTAAGAGGAAAACATGTTACAAAGTCCCAGATGGGCATATGTAAGCTGCAGCTTTTTTTTTTCTAATTAGAAGATGGATTAACTGGAATATTTTATGCAAATATATGTGATGTGGTGTAAGTGGGCTACCTCCCTAACTAACTAACTCTCTAGCCTTCTTAAACCCGAAGGTTTATGGCTGTTGCAACACAAGCCTTTCTATGTGCCCCTATCCTGGGCAAGATCAATCCAATCTTTTCCATCCTTACCGATTTCGTTTAGGTCCATCTCAACATTATCCCTCCATCTTCGTCTTGGCCTTCCTACCATCAGGTTTCCAAACAAGAATCCTGTAAACTCCTCTTTCCTTTCCCATTCGTGCCACATGGCTCGCCCGCCTAAGTCTTCTTGATTTAATTATTCTAATGATGTCTGGACAGCAATACAAATCGTGAAGTTCTAAATTATGTAACTTTCTCCACTCACCTGTATCCTCATCACTTTTAGGTCCTAATATTTTCCTAAGAATTTTATTTTCACTAGATTTTCAACATGCCAGCTCTAGTACTTTATTTATAATGATGCTACATATGCGGTGTCAGTGGGCACACTCTGATAAATCACTTGAAATAAACAGCACAGAATTTCATAGCAAATTTTTATAGATGCAAATCGGTGAAAAAAAATTGCATCATTCCCAAAATGTTATTATCTTTAATGCAAATTTCTAGTGGGAAAATGGTTGTTCCAGTTTGTGGGGGAGATGCTTATGCAAATTGTCCTAGCTGGTGCATGCTTTACAGAATTATTAAATTTTATATAGGGAAAACAGCATTCCCGCCCCCCCCCCCCTTCCCACACTCTGTAATGTACCTTTAATTTGATAGTTTCAAATGATTCAAATATTAAGCACATATCATCCGACATGATGCCATCCAAATGAGCTTATGAATGCAAAAAATACAATTTTAATAACAGCTATCTTTACAGAACTCAAATGAAAAGTTGCTGTATGATTAAATGCCTTGTATACCAAAAGGGGGAAAAAATGTTAAATCAACTCACTTTTATGTAAACAAATGGACTAGAAACATAACATTGTACAACTAGACGAAAGAAACCAAAATTAATTCATGCTACGTGTATATGTGTAAAAAGAAAATATATTGTTAGCTTGCAGTTAGGCAGAGTAAACCAAAAATGTTTACAATATCTACACCACTACTGACTCTGATCAAATGAAACATTTTATACTTTTGTATTCACCTGGGCCACTGCAGTGATGTGCCCTCAAAAGGGTGACATCACATATTTCATGACCATCTTATTACATGCTCTATGGTATACAGTTTAAGAATATGCAAACCATTTTCTTGGTGCCACACAATTGCTTCCATAAAATAAATTAAACAATGTCAAAAAAAAAAAAAAATTACAATGTTGCTGTTTTTTCACTTTAAAAAAAATGCCTTTTAACTTCTGAAAAACATGCATTGAAACAGTACCATAACGTTTTCCAGATCTAGTGTGACAAATACATAAAAATATGTTACCAGATATTCCATAATACAGCACTTGAAGAAAATTTTGGGGACTTGTCCCACCTCACACCATAAGTGCACCCTTAAGTGCAAAATTATTTTTGTTATTTAGAAACTTAAGAAGTCACTTACTGTTCACGGAGCAACTTCCGCTTCTTGTAATCTTGCCTCATTTTGTCTTGGACTTTATCAACATTATTGTTTAATATATGCTGTAGATCGATCTGCACACAATCTACAATGGCATCTGTCTTTTTAAAAACCAGATGCTTTTCAGAACTTTTATTTACATGCACCCAATGGCAAGCCATTGCCTTCTGGAATCCAACTTTGGCATTAGGTACTTTCTTCTGCAAATACACAAAGGAAAAATTGCAGGTAATATAGAAGCAAGGAAAATGAAAACTTAGCATATCTTTTTTTGGTATAGGTGATGCGTTCCATAAATGTATAGAAATTCATATTATGAAGAAACTAATTAAATTAAGGTGCTTATAAGGGCATATTTGGCCATTTCTATGTGATAGATCATATTTTGATAGATTTTTGGTCATATTCAGCATATTTTCGCTTTTTCAAGGAATATACAACCATTTTCGAAGTGGATCCGTTCTTACTTATTCATTCAATATGCTCTTCTTGTATCAGCCAAAGCAGAAAGAATCTTTTGATGGCTGACAATCAGTGCCGTATACTGAGTCTAATGTTTGGGCTATCTTACTATGTCACGTGGTCCTAGGCTATGAATAGAAACAAATTTACCAACTCATAAGAAATCATGTTGCCAACTCGTAAGAAATCATGTTGCCAACTCGTAAGAAATCATGTTGCCAACTCGTAAGAAATCAGGTTGCCAACTCGTAAGAAATCAGGTTGCCAACTCATAACAAATCAGGTTGCCAACTCATAACAAATCAGGTTGCCAACTCATAGGAAATCAGGTTGCCAACTCATAAGAAATCAGGTTGCCAACTCCAGAATCAGCATCATCATCTCACTGATATGAATAATAATATTTACAATTTCTGATCGATTTTTCTCCTGAATTTTATTCTCTAGACTTCAGGCTTCGCAGATAGCCTAGCTAGCCTACCATATATGCTCCTGCTGACAATAGGCAATCATTTTTATTTGAAAATTTACAGAAAGAACATTGCAACTGAGGGCTCATAAAGTGTACTAAAAATAGTATGTAACATTTTTTAGAATATGTTTTTGTTCATAAGAGCAATTTTTATTTTGCATATGTTTGTGATTTTTAGGTCATAAAATTCCTAGCCCTAAATATTACCATATATGTAGTAACAAGGAGGTGCATTTTCAGACCTTCCCTGATACACAAATCTAGTTCCATAGAGTTCATACTCAATTTACAGGTTCTGAAGTTTCTCATCGACATGAATGTAAATAATTTGTACTCAAGAAAATATTAATTTGGGCCTCTTCTCATGAAAATTAACTTCTAGTTAGTACTATGGTCATTGCTAAGACAAATAGCATATTACACACTGTGTGTAATATAATGCTAATTTAAAAATGCAAACAATCATACCTCATTACAATGCATCATTACTTGTATTTACATTAGGTATTTCACTTATTCCAGCAACAATCATACCTCATTCATTACAATGCATCATTACTTGTATTTACATTAGGTATTTCACTTATTCCAGCAACAATCATACCTCATTCATTACAATGCATCATTACTTGTATTTACATTAGGTATTTCACTTATTCCAGCAACAATCATACCTCATTCATTACAATGCATCATTACTTGTATTTACATTAGGTATTTCACTTATTCCAGCAACAATCGTACCTCATTCATTACAATGCATCATTACTTGTATTTACATTAGGTATTTCACTTATTCCAGCAACAATCGTACCTCATTCATTACAATGCATCATTACTTGTATTTACATTAGGTATTTCACTTATTCCAGCAACAATCGTACCTCATTCATTACAATGCATCATTACTTGTATTTACATTAGGTATTTCACTTATTCCAGCAACAATCGTACCTCATTGATTACAATGCATCATTACTTGTATTTACATTAGGTATTTCACTTATTTCAGCAGGCCCAGTTCCTGAGTGCTTTAAGTGGCAGACTTTCACTTTCACGACCAAAGTTCCTGAGTTCAAGTCCCAGACTGAGCCTGGGTGTTCTTTATGGTTGTCCCTTCATCACTTTAATCTAATCATCACTCATTCTCAATGCTGTGATTAGCCAAAAGTGGCAGGAAAGCGATGATAATAACAAAAATACATGCATACATTCCACCTACAACAAAATAATTATTCAATAATTTCATCAGTTATTTTTAAATCATTACAAAAATAAATAGCATAATTACCATAAGATCTTCAATAGAAATTCCTTCAGTAGGAACAGCATGATATACTAGTGCTTCATGACTCCCTTCCATTGCAACTTCTTTACCTTCATCTGTTAGTTCCCAGTGCTTTTTGCTCTGCGGATCAGCTTCAATAATCTACAGGAAAAATAATAATCATGTTACAGAATCGAGTTTGTATTTCAATCTTTAATACAGAAAGAGCAAATATTGATTTTCAAACTACTGTACTATAGTATCAACTAAATTCCAGCCTGAGAGAAATGTTAGCATACAGTTTCGTAAAAGAAGAACCTACGAGAACCCTCGTAACAAATGAAATTTGATATCAACAACCTTTTTGAATTATTAAAATTATTTTTTAAAAAAAGTCAATACATATGTTCTAGAAAAGAGTACTGTCGCTATATCATGAAATACAGTAGGTAACGGTTCCGAATTTTTAATGATATTTCGGAAGTTTTATATGAGTATTAAGAAATGAGCACCGGAAACAATTGTGGGAATAAGTTAGAAGCTTGGAGGAACAAATTAGCCTAGTTAAAAGCTTCACTAAGTATTAGTTACTGGAGAAATTATGGTTTGAAATGTAGCTTGCGAGAGCTGGCATTCTTGGACATGTGTTTCTGCAGATTTTCATGTGAGGCTCAAAGAGGGTTTTGTGCTCAACATAAGGTGTTTAAAGCATTTGGGGATGTTATTTTAGTGCTAAGAGCCTTAAACCTGCTGTGTGGTTTTTACGCACACAGCTGCAAAAAGGGAAATATGTATGCAAAAGTGTATTTCTGTGTACGTACTCTGGCTTAGGTTGCCTTTTGCTCGGTAGTCCGGGAAGCCAACGGTTGGGTTTTCTCAATGGCTTTCCCCTTTGAAAGGTAACAATAGGACCTTGCCTCGGTGGTTGGGGGGTGGGTCGTTTGTCGGAGGTATAAATACCGGTTCTGACTTGTTACGTTCTCTTATGCTCAGATTTTCAGGCTCTCAGATTGCAGAAAGTGGCCGTCCCTCAATAGATTAAGACAGTTTGTTGGATGCAACGATACACACAGAGTGTAAGCGTCGAATGCGTAGGGACACCTGCATGATAAACTGCGGGGGTGGGTTAGTGCTATGGTAAATAGTGCGCTCGTAGAGTCTTGATAAGTGCAATTCTCTGTTTTGGGGCAAAAGGCAACCGGGAACAGTTGATATTGGATATGCTATGGAAAGATGTATATACGGCGAAGAGTAAAAGTGCAAATAAAAGTTGTACATAAAGAGATAACTCTGAGAGACATTATTCTTGTCAACAAACCTGACCTGCCTAACCTAACAATAAAAGCATTTAGCAACAAAATACCTTGGTAAATATGCGATATCGCCTGGATGGATTTCTTCAAATTTACAGGAGAAAGTACTTACTGAAATGAGTTTCTTTAGCATTCTGGACGTTCTTGGAGGTATTTTCTTTCACGGAAAGTAAAAACTTCGTAGTTAAATGCTGCCGAACAAGAATTAATCACTTTTTACGTAAGAAATTGGCATTGCCTGCCACATTATGCCGTTGTTTCCATTGTGTGCGTGCAGATGGCGAGAGCATTGAAAGTCACGCGATCTCTGCAGTGTTTCCAAACATGCCTTCTTTTTACGAAAATTTCTATTTTTAACTAGTATGTTCGCCGTGCTTTCATTTTTCGATGAATTTAGGGGTGAAATGAGTGCTAATGGAACCTAACCTAACAGGCCTAACCTAACCTTGTGTGAATGGTTTGTGCGGCTATCCGTGGATGGTTTTTGGGGCTAACGTCAATGGTTTGTGGGGCTACCCATGGATGGATTTTGGGGCTAACGTCAATGGTTTGTGGGGCTATCCGTGGATGGTTTTTGGGGCTAACGTGCATAATTTGTGGAGGTAAACATGAAAAAAAAATCGAAATAGTATGTAATTTTCCGTCATGAAGGTTTGAAACACTGCTTGTGCACTGAAAATCGACAAAACACAAGCTGGTGCGTCATGACGCGCGATGATCCATTACGAGTGCACGCCAAAATGTCTATTACAGAAGCGGAACAAGTAAGACAAATAATCAATCGTAATATGAAAAGTTGACAGTATTTTATGGAAAAAGGCATAACTTCACCTTAAAGAATGTTCTGCAAGGCAAAATAAATAAGTAACAGTGGTAAAATTAAGGAAATAAATGAGTGAAAGGTGTCTGGGCGTTATCGCATATCTACCAATACCTCTTCACACCCCATGTACATAAAGTAGATGGTGGCAACAGCAGCCCATATCCAAGCCAACAGTAAACAAATGGCTGTCCACAAACAATCAATCATTGTGAATATATGAAGGGAAGAATCGTTCTCCAGAAAATTCTGTCAGTAATCACTAAGACACTGAAGTATGTGTCAACAGAGACAATTCGAAATCGAACCATGTCAAAAAAAAAAATGCTTGTGCACCATGATAAATTCAGAATTAAACAATCGGAACTTGGGCCTCGAAGTTTTTATTAATAGCATACAGACCAAGTACTGTTAATTTTTGGGCTTGCTAACCAGTGGCACCAACTTATATGGGCCTGTGGGGTCTGAGCCCAGCCCATAATGTGTCATTATTATTATTATTTTTATTGTATTTGTTAAAGCTGAAGTCTTCTAAGCATCAGCAGTTCTGCATCTTTGACACAACCCCAGAGGAAGCCGACGTGACCCGTATCTGGTTTCGAGCCACCACCTGTTTTTCGAAAAAGCACTGTTGTCACTTTTGCCTACAGTGTTTATACATCCATTCATTCAGAAAGGTTTCAGGGGAGGATTTACTGGACTCCACGTGGACTTGATATATGGTTGTAAGGGGGAAAACTGATCTTTCGGAACTTTATTTGAAGTAAAGTGAGAATGCTTTGGAGACGAGCACTATATCATTAGTGGTGGATTGTATTTTGAAATCAGTAAATAACAGCTTAAAAAAAGTAAAAATTAATGCATTGTTGATGTTGATTAATACATGGAAGGGAGGATTTATGAGAGTTTTTGTGAACTAAAGTGTTTGAGCGCACCCACTGTCTCTCAAAAGTTGGCGCCCTTGATGATAAGTAACATAGTTTGCTTAAGTCAAAATCAAAGTTTGAAATTAACAGTGTGTTTAATTTACAAAATAATAATTTTATTTATATAAGCAAATTTCCAGCACAGCAAAAGCCATTTCAAACTGGAAAGAAACAATGCTAAAACAGTAAAGTAAATAGGGTTAAACAAAAAACAAAACAACCGTTTCGGAGGGTTACATGGTCTATTTTCCATCTCGTCACCGAAGTTCTGGGCTGGAATCCTAGTCTGGGCTTGGGTTGCTCTTTTGGAATGTTAAATCATCAATTTCGTCTGATCATCACTCATCCTCATTGTCGCTATTTGCCAAAAGGGGCAGAAAAGCGACATAACATAAAGTTAAGGAAATATACAAATAGAATTGGTTTTATTATCGGATATTTTCCTTGATGGTGATTTGGTTATGTCTTTCCTACTGGATACTGGCTGATGCAATAGTTGCAGAAACTGACATGTTTGCACATCAATTAAAGTAAAATAGAGCTACAAAAGAAAATAAACTAAATACAGCTCTAAAATTAATTGTTAGGCTTCTATTTTTCTTGTAATATTGGGGAAAACAGGTTTTGCATTTACCGAAA
Organism: Lepisma saccharinum; assembly: GCF_977018435.1. Lineage (NCBI taxonomy): Eukaryota > Metazoa > Arthropoda > Insecta > Zygentoma > Lepismatidae > Lepisma > Lepisma saccharinum. Next base: position 59,842,937 of record NC_139236.1, on the reverse strand, counting down.
ATGAACTAATTCTGGTAGACAATAACTTAAGGTAGAATTTTCATGCGCATACTTACACTACCTAAAGCCTGGAGACTTTTAACTGCTCCCACCAGATTTTGGTGATCAACCTTCAGAGTTACTGCTAAATCAAGAGAATCAACAGAATCATGTTTTGACAAATAATGTACAATTTTTTCCTGCAAATTTCGTACGTGAGATAGCGTATCCATGTTGCCATGCCAACTGTCACTTGCACCAATACAGCAAATTATCCATGAACAAACTCTCGCACTGTCCAAAGACCTTGCAAAAATAACTAGACCTCGTGACCGCGCTGAGGAGTCAGATTCAACATAATTTTAATGTCTGACATTGTCATCGAATGTCATCACTGTGGAGGAGGCGTGCCCCACAGCAATTTTTAGGTAAGGACATGACATTTTTCTAAATCGTGACTTTCGGGACCACTGGTGTGGTGTACATAGGATTTTTTTTTTTTCGGGATGGGCTAGTTGTAAAGGTGGATACTCACCATCACTCTAGCACAGATAAGTAAATACTCTCTGATAGTACATAGCTGCTTTCTAGGGAGACGGCATACACAATAAGATATTTCGTATATTTTGAACTTTCTACTCCCAGAATTGACAATCGGGGGTTATTTTAGAGAGGTGCACTTACCACTTTTTTTGTTTTTCTAGAGTCCTTCACTGTTTTTTTTTATGTTGTTTTGCTTAAAATTTCGGAAGGGGCTGCAAACCCACAAGCCTCATCTGCGTACGTAAGTGTTCGGGACAGAAATTGTTGGAAATTTTCAGAGGTCGGTGACCCTCGCGCCAGGCATGAGAACGGTTTATTGCTATCCCAACCAGATGTGAAAGTGGATTGGGGGGGAGGGGGGTTGCGGGTTGGATCAAGTTCCAAGACCTCTTAAGTTTTCCACAATATTGAGGCATTGCAAACTTTTGGAAGTTTTGCACCAGTCTGGCCAATTCGCGCGTGCGCCGTTGTTCTGGTCAAAGAGAATTGAGTAATCCCATTCTCTTTGGTTCTGGTCGCCCTTCCCAAATCAAAAGCTTAAATTAGGTTTTTCCATACATTATATTTAATTTACATTTCATTTGCATGTCGGTATTATACAGTAAGCTCTCCTGTATTTAATTGGTGTAATCTTTATAGATGGTTATTATGAATATTTTATAAATATTGTAATACCGAATTTCAGTTGTTATTATTATTTGTTCCCAAGCTTGTATTGAGGATGTGTGCTAAGAATATACATTCTAAATCAAAATTATAAAAATAAGTAAATAACGACCCCAATGTTTTATGCATATTTTTACATTTTTACATCAACAGGGGCTACATGATTCTATAGGAGAGGTCCTTGTTTCTTCATTTTCCCATTTCTGATTAGGGTTATCACGGTAATGGAAATATATAATACTGATTGAGAAAATTAATAAGCATCCTTTACTTATCCCAGATTCGGAGTTCGGACCCAGTACCCTTGTTTTCAGTTGTGCGCGTTAATCCATGTAGACCACGGGGCTAAGCGCAAGGGAAGACACCCCCTCCCCACAACCTCTCAAAGTTAGGCCCAAGTTACACTGGTGACGGAAACTATAGGGGAAATTATGTTGATTTCATGAAATGGATGAAGGATAAATTAATCAGCATGCACTTCATTCGATATTTGAACCCAGAACTTCAGATTGCAAAAATTGATGTATGGTGTCATACAGCTCGTCATACTTTGCTACAGCATGAAAATCATCATACTTCACATGGGATTCGAACCCAGTACTAGTAATATCGCAAGATACTAGTTTGCTCGTGAAAAGTTCCTATTTGTGATATGACTATGACAGGTCTAGAAAAATAAGTGAGTGCGAAAGTAATGAACACAGAGAACAATAAATTGCATGGCATTTTCCCGAGATTGTTCTTCCAATTGTTTGTGGTGGTAATGGCGCACGATTAATTAAATTATTATTAATATATTATTATCATATTATATTACTATCATATTATTATATTATTACCATATATTATATTATTATTACTATTCTGAGACACTTGGTTTCGACCCCTCCTCTCGAAATCTATTTCTAGATACGTGATTGCAAGCTTCGTCGTTGTGTGAACAGTTTCTGTAATTTTCTCCAGACGCGTCGCCTGATAATGTTCGCATGAGCACGTGAACACTCATGTGTATGTTTTAAATTACGTACATATTAAATGCACACACACATATATTTCTTCGAAATAATACTTTTTTGATGTTCGAGTATACACACACAATTTACTCTGACACGACGTCTTTCAAGTCTGATAACTTTTTTAGATAGTTGGTAACACTGACTCCCACGGTTCCACGGATTGCGATGAACACAATTGCTGTGTTGTGTGTTGTGAACTGGCAGCTAAGGGGCTGTTGGCCACTATACCCCGAAAATGTTCACTGCGCTGTGCGAACATTGTGGTGCGAACCCTGATCCAAGAGGCAATAAATACTTCTTACATTCGGCACCAGGGCGCAGCATATACGTACAAGTCATGTCTAGGAGGACTGGAAATGATCGGCGCTACATAGTTGCAATCTTTAGTGAGAAGTCGCTAAACCTGGCGGATTTTAAATTCCAGTGGGCGCTAAAATTCACGGAATAGTGACGAGCGACTTTTCTTTAGAAACTAGTCTGCAGGAGTTACATAATATCTTTCAAAGTTTATATGATTTGCATTTGCGCAATTCAGACTGTGCAACTTTCTTTAGTAATCGACGTTTTTCATGCCAAGGAAATAACTCTCACCAACTTAAATTGCAAAGGAAAGTGCCGACTACATTTACATCAATTCAACGCGCATTTTTCTGGTAACTATACCCAGAATAGTATGGGGTCGTATGGCCTAAATAGTTGTTACCGAAAAAGTTATCAATTGATATTAGTAAATCATTTTTACTATTCTCTACGTTATTATAATATTGCTTATTGTAAAGAACAAAATATAACTTTCAGAAAACTAGAGCTGTATTTTTGCTACACATATATTTTCTTTTTTGAAGTTAGAAAGTTGAAATAATATATGCATTTAAATTATCACAATTGAAATTAAATGCATTTTTAATGTGCATATAAACGCACATACATTGAATAAACCTGGTTTAAGTTGTTCCGCACAGCATTTTTTAAAAATACATTTTGCATTTTTCACCAGCAAATTTGATTCAGCGATTTTTAGTTAGCTCATGTTGAAGATTTACCAACTTGTGCGTTTCAATTGTTGGCAACACTGCTGCTGTGGATGAACTGCAAGGGGAACGTTTGTTTTGGAAACCTCAAGTACCGTTAGTTTTTCGGGGCAACAAAAAAGCCTATGCTCTTTGGCGGCAACGGGTAATCGGCGGTTAGTGTCGATGTCGAGAGCAAGATATATATTGACAAGCGGTTGGGTGAATTTATGTGCACTGGCTTTCAGACGTGCGTGTGTGTTGTGCCGTGTGTGTGTGGTGTAGTGTTGTGTTGTCTTTTGTACACTATGAATACTGTTAGAAGTTTGAAAGAAAAGTCATTTTCGCGATTGAGCGAAGCAGAACGAACTCAAGTAAAATGGATGGGCCCTCACTAGCCGGACCTGTACATTGTACAAGAGGTAAGTACTCCCAAATGCGTTATTAAAAGAACATTCAAAAATTACTGCTACACGAAGTACAATTGGTTATGTGGGTGCAACGTTGTGAACGCGCAATTTTGTTTTCCTTGTTTATTGTTTGGAGGCGGCAATTCATGGACAAACACAGGACACATCCTGGGCGTTTGTTATCATTTGCACATGCGACTCGCGTAAAAAGAGACTGCGTCTGGATTAGAACGATTTGTTTCGTGCAATGTATAAGATCAAGGATGGTAAATATGTTTGATTGATTGATTTGGTGCTTTAAGTCCACTTTATGCACAGTAAGGCTAATCGGGACAGGACCTACAGTTTTAAGTGGGATCCGAACCACTGTGTGCCTCCACCGGGTTTCGAACACGGGACCCCTCAATTACAAGGGTAAATATGTTAATGACGACGACGAACAGATGTTACTGTACGCTTTAAATCGGTAGTTCCCAAAGTGTGTGTCGCGGCGCCCTGGGGCACCGTGATTAGCTTAAAGGGGCGCTACTAAATGTTCCAATATTTTCACTGAATCGTTAGTCAATGCTATGAATGTTTCAAATATCTGCTTATTTAGTACTTTTTTTTTACACATAACTAAATGTTTCTGAATTTGAAATACGTGTTTAATTTTTAACTTAAGGCAAGCAATCTTACAAGTAACTTGGCGTTGCAAGTGTTAGAGAGGGCTACATTCTGGGCGCCGCGGTAAAGTCTTGAAAAGACTAAGGGAGCCGTGAAGCAAACAAGTTTGGGAACCCTTGCTTTAAATGGTCGAAAATCAATCTCTCTGAACCATGGCTAGGAGGGAAAATATGAAACACTAGGAAAGAAGGAATACAAGCAATGTCACATTGACTGATACTTCAATCACAAGCATCACAACCTAGTTATTGTGGGCGGGACGAGGGGACATCCTGTACAATGCCCAAATATCTTATATATACAAAATATTTTTTTTCTGTACTGGACGCGTCCTCCTCTCTGTCCCGCTAACGATGCACGTGCTTTCAATGCTGTATGAATGTGGTTGTTTAACACATGGACCGTGTAATAAAAAGTATATTGCGAAGTATGACAATCTTGCGTTGTACATACCTGAGATTGCATGTTATACTAATTAGTTTGCACTAGCCATCACTAATTGTAAATAACTTAATTAAAAGGGTGTTAATTGAATAAAAAAGTATTGTATTACTTCAGATATAGCATGATTTTGGGGGGAATTTGTTGAAAATAAGTTGTACTGTTATTCTTACTTGTTCAATATTGAAGATGAAGTTACAAGGGAGAGTAGTAAATCTCCAATCAGTATAAAAATGATATTGTGAACACCCGTATGTGAACCGCACGCGACGCCACTGATTTCTCTGTTGTTCAGTTTTAAACTCATTCTGCAAATTCATATGGCTGTATGTACAATTCTTATTGCAAAAAACCAGAATCTACTTTAATTTCTTTTTTAAAAGGGCGCTATCTAAAATGAAATTGAAACAAGCGACTCTGTGTTTTGAAAGGATAGGAGCCAGGTCTTGCCGCGAGAAATTGACCGAATGCAATGGACGGGCGAAGCCAATAAAACGCAACGAGAAATGGGTGATCTTGATTTTCCAGCTGCAAGTGTGCAACTGTTTGAGACTCCAGCTTTTGGCCAGTCTCGCCAACGGCAAGGGAGCATTTCCCTCTCGTTTTCTTTGTAAATGGATGGCCTCGTTATACTATTTACTACCTCTGGAATTTCCAAGTTTCAGACGCTTATAATACAGAAATCACTTTAATATTTTTCCGTTATTATTATGATTATTATTTATTGTCATTCAAAATTTACAAAATATTTATAAAATCCGACTGATAGTGATATCTATTTCAGAAAAATAATTAGAATTTAACTTTTCTTTTTCGGCAATTTCCAATCAAAATTGGCCATTTTAGTAATTTATTTTCAATTGACAATATTGAGAGATTATTTAACCTCTACTGACCCATTGATGATAATTTTTGTTATTTTTAGCTTGAACAAGGAACATCCTTGAAAATCTTCAATGGAAACAAGAGTCGAGTAACAACTTGTATATTTTTCTATCACCTTACCTATGCCAAGTGTATATTTCTCCGTCGCATATTCTGACTTTTTGTATTTTTGTAAGGGGCCTTTGAATTGCGCCCTCTGTGCGTGGCGCCTTACACTACACTTCAGCCTTCCTTGCCTACCCCTCGCTATGGGAATGCAATGGTATCCCTTCTGGGATATGAAGATTGATCTCTATTCCTCCCAGGAATGAGTTCACATCTTTGGCCCAGCATCTTCTTTGTATTCTCCAAGGTTATACACATAGAACTGTTCGTGTTCATCGAGAAATCATTTTTTTCTATTTAAAATGGAATCAGCGCAAAACATTAATAAAATTAAGCATGGGAACAGGGATTAGCATTTCAGAGAAATTCACCTGAGAAATCTTCTCTACATTTCACAAGGGATTCAGGTGTTCTGATCCAACTATCAGCTCCTTCACTCTGTCTGCTAGGGTTACGAGATCACTAAAGGGAAAAATAGGGCATGATATCCCAAAATGTAGGACACAAAACATTCACAATAAATAATACATATTTCCAGAACACGTTAGAAAGTAATTTAAAATTTACAATTTTCAGCTTTTAAAATTATTTTTTTTCTTAATGAATTTTTAAATGCAAAATTCCCAAACTTGTAATAAGTACGAGTACTACAAATACACTTCTTAGTTCTTACTACTTGTTTTAAATCATTCTTCTCGGAAGAGCCATTTTCATTAAAAAAATCAGGTTTAATCAAAATATATTTATGAAAGACTAGACAAAACAGTCAAACTCTCTCAAATTATACTGAACCCCAGTAGCAAACTCTTTACAGACTTTTTTGAAAGAAAATATTTCTCTGACTCCGTTGTGCTGATTGTAATGAAAGTAATCTCTCATTTTGACCTGATATGGCAAACGAATATGCAGCAATTATTGAACTTGAAATGGTTCCAGAAGTTTCTCCTCGGATAGTTTATAGTTCAATATCTTTGTTCTCTATACTCCCTGCTTTACAATCAAAATATTCAATAAGTATGGGAAACACCTTGTTCCATCAGTATAAAGATAAACCCCAAGGCAAGAAATTCCAGCATGCACTGAACAGTGACATAATCAGAATGTGGCCCCAAAACTTTATTCATTAATTGCTTACGTTTTTGTTCTAGCAGAAATTTTTCTTTTCTTTTTGGGCAATGACTGAATCGAAATAAATTTTACTTTTGAGTTGGGAGCGCAGTCCATAGACTGGTAATTTGCAAGATTTCTCCTTATTTGACTGAAACACGCATTTTCCTAATTAATATTACGCGACGCTCAAAATGTAGGACATTTACGATAGTTTTCAAATTCTACATAAGGTTAAAATGTAGGACATGTCCGAGAAAAACCGGACATCTGGTAACCCTGTCTACACGACTTTTGTTGGCATCCAACATATGTGCGTTGCAGATCTCTATTTCTCCTGCATCTGCATAGGGTAGATTGGGGCGAATAGGGCCATGAGATGAATAGGGCTAGTCACAACATAAATCAATCTAACATTTTATAGAAGTGAGGAGGCGAAGCCGGCGGCACGCCGTGTGTCGACTGTGAGTTTGTACACAAGTTTATTGTGCAGTTGGATTCCGTTACAGCGCCTTGAATAACGTAGTGGGGAAAACGACCCAAGAAACTGGTTCCCCGAGACGATGACAGTAGATGGCAGTGCGATCGACCCAGGTGCTAATTTTGTTATGAAAGTAATGCGGCTTAGTTAGTTTTTGGAATATATTGTGTAGATTTGTTTGCCTTGAAAGGCGGTACGTGAATTGATGGAAACAGTTATATTTGTGGAGTGATTTGCAGTCACGAAAGGGCATTAATTTGGAAAGAAAAGTAAAATAAAATTAATAAATAAATAGCATGCGTAACACAAGAAGAAACATCGCAATGTGATTCCGGACGTCAGGTCTTGGACTGTGTATTAGAGTTTATTTTTCTATGTTATTAGAATATAAATAGTATCCTGAGAGATATTTCATACCGAGGCGACAAACCACAAATGTCGCTTGAAAGCGAGCAGTCGGAAATCAATGCAGCCTTTCGAACCGTAGGGACAAAAGCTCTGACTGCACTGTTTCCTCAAGGAGATTTTACACCAAAGCGACACGCGACAAACGATACGAGGATTTCACACCAAAGCAACACGGGTCATTCGGTCCAAGGCAACTTTCATACCGAAGTGACACATGTTGCTTGGAAAGGAGCCAATCAAGAGCAACATTTCACATCGTAGCGGCATGACGGGAAGCACAGGCCAGCGTTCGGTTGGTGAAATCCTCAAGCGATAAGTGTCGCGTGCCGCTTGTCGCTTTGGTGCGCAATCTCACTAAAGCAAGACACTCATTGCATCGCGTATGCGCGAACAACAAATCACGGCAACATGTTGCAAGCTATTGAGGGAATGGCCCAGTTTGAGCGACGCAGAAGCGACACGTGTGGCTTATCGTGTGCCTAGATCTGTAATTGTAATGTGCGGTTTATCGTATCGCCTATCTGTTGTTCGCAAGCAACGCTTGCTAATAGACTGAAGGCACCATGTCGCTTGTCACTTAGTTGGGAACTCCCCCTGTAGCGCGTCGCTTCGGTCTCAGCACCCTTCCTTTAAGGAGCTTTCCGACCGAAGTAACAAGTAGCACGCGAATACGCCATATGAACGTGACGTTTGCTGTTTGGACCCTCATGTGCAATGAATGCTATTTTACAGTCTGGAAGTGTGTGTCACTAGTGTGACAGTGTGAACATCCCATTGGTTTGAAAGTTGCCTTACACTCATGTCGATGGCACTAAGAAAGTTTTGTGAGGTTCCCCTTGTCGTTTCATGCAATCATCATTATCATCATCGCCGCGATTAGTTTAAAGCGGAAGAAAAGATACAGTAAATATCAAAAATACAAATGCTTCAGTGTGTATATCTTTAAAAGAAATGATGATGATGATAATAATAATGAACCTAATTCATACACAAAAATTTAGTTGCCAAGAACATTCCACGCGTATTTTTTCTCCCGTATTATTAACGAAAGTATGACGATAACATTACGTGGTCGACTGTCTAGAATGTTCGTTAATATCTTCGCGACCACTGTACCAAATATCATAGCAATTATCACATTCATAGAAATGCTTCATGTAAAAGAATCAGACGTTGCAGCGAAAATTCCATTTACTTCCATTATAAGCAGTCGAACACCAAGCACCGGGGTCAACACCAGCGCCTCTAGCGGATCATTTTCGAGTGGAACCAGCCAGTGAGCGCAGAAGCATGCCGTTTTCCACACTACGTTATTCTAGGCGCTGTAATTCCGTAAACGTTGGCTGCTGATTGCGTTGGGCAGCAGTTTTCAACAACAATAGAAGGTAAGTATTATGAAATATGGCCTATTGTTAATATTTGTCATGTTTTTATTCTTGTTAGGTGTTGTTGTTTTGTTGAAAGTTTAGAACTTTAATTTTCTTAGCTTCAGTGAAGACCGAGACAACTTGTCGTGAATTCCTTCTTTATCGGAAATGAACCAAAGCAGGGTTGCCAACTCATTTTTCTATATATTACCAATCAGGGTGAATAGGGTCACTTTTCTGATTAAAATGTGAAATGTATGTAATTGGCCTGACGTTGATAAATAAAAGTAACGTTCTTTTTTTATTTCAGATGAGGAAATATAATCGTAAAACACAGCAGTAATGGAGTGAAGATGACGTAAGGAAAGAAGAAAGATGTTTACTCGCAGACGTTGTCTCGACAATCCAGGAACATAAGAAAATAAATGTTCCAAAAATTAGCACTCATGAGCATGCAAATCTTGCCATTTTATAATTTTTTTCTGAAATATTGTACTTTTGTGTGATTTTCCAAATTATGTATGATTTTGCATGGTTGACGCAGTTTATATGCATAAAATGTATGTGGCCCTATTCATCTTACAAGTGGCCCTATTCAGCCGGACATGTTAGAGTGAATAGGGCCAATGCATGCATTTCTTTTTTTATATTATATAATTATATAACATTATAAAATTTTTTAAATGCAAAATTTGATGTGGACTCTGTAGTAGACATATGGTTAATTATATTTCTGTAAAAAAAATCCTACATTAAAACATTGAATACAGTAGTTCTAGGTGATTTTCTTGAAGATGGCCCTATTCGCGCCAATCAACCCTATGTGTTTCTTGTCGACCTCACATTCCCATTCTGTATTCCCTTAACTCGATCATGGGCGTCATACATATACCTGTAACTCCCTGTTACTGATCCATTTTCTTTCATAGAAAAGTAAAAAATAATAGTGGCGACTGGATGCTAAAACTGCGGGAAGGGGGGGGGGGCAAGACAGTTTACTTTCTCTTGGTAGACATAGTGCGGGGTAAAAAGTGGCAAATTGTGGAGGGGGCAATTGCCCTCACACGCCCCAACTGCTTCCAAAGAGTGAACAAATATTGCACAATGATTCAAACATTGCTAATCAGTAATGACATATATTGATTTTTATTATCTACTAATTCATGTTATCTGCATTTCACGATAAATGGATTATCATAAATTTGTAAACATTCTCGTTGAATCTAGCAACAGGTATGTTTTGCTGCCTTATCATTGTTTTTCTGATTCTTGTAAGATTACACCTTTTTTCATTGATAACATTAAAATTATGTAAAGTTTTCACTGATTTTAACCCCTTTAGTGATTGATGTATTTTTTATATACAGTATATATTATACTTTTTTCTCTCAAATATCAGCTGGAACTAATTTTATCTTCTCATTCTTGCATGCACGATTGTCCTTGTAAACACATGTGAAGTGTTTCTTATTCGGAAGCACATTTAAATATAAACACGAAATCCCATTAGCAGATGTCCATGAAGGAGTGGTTACAATAACGAGTTATGATTCTAGAGATCCAAGGTTTGAATCCTGGGTATGGCATAATTGTTTTATTTTTCTAATTTATTTCATCAGTTCTGATCATTATCATCTTCACAATATTCCAGAAAAGTATCAAAATAACTCTCTTAGAAATGTGCAAACACAGCGTAGATTGCTCACTTTCCTTAAATAATGGACTAAACAGTGCGATTGTTGACCTTGAATGAAAGGTACTAACGTGAAGCAAAAGTGTATGACTCGTAACATTAACGCATCATTAATTTATGCTCATCATCATTACCCACGTCAGCTTTCAATTTGATAGCTTATCTAAGTAGAGGGTACTCGGGATTTTTTTTTATCTTGGGATGGTCCTACTGTTTCTCTCTCTCAAAAACACACACACACACAAAACCTTACAATTTGAAGAAAATGTAGAGACGAAGGACTTCTACCCTACATAGTTTGTTATGTCCATTCAAATTGTACTATTATAATACTCTGCGCAGGGCCGCCGTTAGGGGCGTGCGACGCGCGCCACCGCACAGGGCCTCGCGCTTGTAAATCAGTAATTCATTAATTTCTTGTGCGTGCAAGCGAGATTTTATTCGAGTAGAGGGAAGAGAAGGAAGAAAAAAAAATTCTGTGAAACGAAAAATTTCACCATAAGAAAGTTTAATTTCTCGTAACGGACAACAGAGTCCATTCTTGTCAAGCCATCAGACAGAATTCGCCGACAAGGAACAGCAACGTATTTGTGAATCCAACTTTCCTGGATTTCCTGTCAGATATTATTGCTCGACAGAGGACAGACACCTTAAAATGGTTATTTGTCTACTCTTCAAGCAGAGGGACAACACATTTGACGGTGTGCCGCTCCGCGTTTGGAATTTATGATCTGGCCAATTTGAGAAAAGATGAAAAGAAGAGGCCGCATCAAAGTCCTGAATAGTGTTGCCCACGGGACGAGACGGGACAGACTTTTAAAAATTCGAGACGAGACGAGATTGACCATGTGTCATGAGACAAACGAATATTTTCGAGACGAGACAGCATTTCCACGAGACGAGACAGGCCAAAGTCTCGTCTCGTGGGCAACAGTAGTCCTGAAGGACCTTTTGAGCTCTTTTCAAGCCATCGTGTTTACAACCGCAGCAATGTTTCTCTGCCGGAAATATGAAACTGTCTTCGAGTGTTTGGTACTTCAAGTAGTGCAAAGCACGTAACGCTCATTTTTTTTAGAAAGTAATGAGTAGAACCTGGATTTATAAGCACAATCAAACAGTAAAATAATCAAGTTAATAAGCACAAAAAATGAAAAAAAAATAAGCACCAGAATAAGCATAAACAAATACAGGAAAATCTGAAAAAATATTTGTTTATTAGATCTCTTGCCTTGTTCAAAGCTATTACAGTATGTTTTCATGCTTCAGTTCATCACGAATATTACGAATTACATCATGAAAATACTGTGGTACATAGTTTTTGCGCAATGTGGATTCATCTTGCACCCCTTTGTTTGTGTATTTTTCTAAAACTTACGAAGCTGCGCATTATTCAAATTTTACAACGTAAAACTAATGCTAAACACAAGTTTTTGGAAAATGTATGACTTGAACTCGATTGTTCACCTACATTGCTTGTAATCCGTTGCTGATTTAACTTAGATTTCTTCTTAAGAATCTCCTTATGACGTGTTGTATTAATATGTTGCACAATGTCATATTTCTTCTTTACAGAAACACTCTTTTCACACGCCAACCAAACAAAATAACATATTGCCGTCCTCATTAAAAACATTGTTTTCAAACTCGTTTACATATTTGCGTAACAATGCTGTTTGAGAAATTTTTGTGGGTGGCATTACTTAAGTTAATTACAGTACCCAAAACAACGCGTGATCCTGAACTAACACAATACATTACGCAACTCTGCAACTGGGTGAGCTAACACCAAGCACCACATGGAATGGCATGACGTGGATCGCGTCTGCTGACGTGCGAGGAAAAAAGGCTGGGAAATTCCCGTGCGGCTATTTAGAAGCATTGATCTCGTCATTCTCATTCCGTCGTGTGACTGAAATAGGATTGAAATATGACAGATTTGGGTAAAATATGCTATTTTAAATCGAAATCATGAAATAAGGCTCCTGCAGAAATAAGCATTTATAAGCACTTTCAACCTTAGTTAAATAGCTCATCAAGGTATGTAATACGAAGTAAAACCCCTCTTTTTATCATTAGAAGTCTGGAAAAGAATATGCATTTCGCTTATAAATCCGGGCTCTAGTAATGAGTATGGGTGCGGATTTGTAGGCACTATAAACTCCATTGTGACGACGATGGTAAATGAAATTAGAAAAAAAGTTACTTTAGATAAAAAACCATAATAATTTAAGCATACCTATTACTGTAAAGATAGCTCCCGCGTAGCATAGTGGTTAGCGCTCTAGCTTTAGAGCGAGCGGTCCCGATCGGAACCCCCAAAATTTCGCGTTGACGCAGCATCGTGAGGACAATTGAGGAGATGCTTGAAAAGATGATGTGCAGGTCTCCGGTCTTCAAAGCCAGAAAACAGCGGCTATGGGATTTGATGCGCAGATCACGGGTCACTCAAAGAAAATTTGTTGGCACACCCTGGCCCTCGGAGGGCTGGAGTTGCTTGTAGCAGCATTAGTGTGAAGAACTTCTAAATTATGGATACGTTCAGTGCTTTTGCATCATTAATATCATACCAGTACGATTAAATATCGAGTTCTCAAAAAATGCTCTCGTTTATATATATATATATACAACAATCTGCCATCTTCATAATATTTATTCTTCAGAATCCAAGCAAACCGCAAATTAGGTTTGCTCTGTTAGTGTTTCCTCGAGAAACTTTGTGAATATAGTTTAACAACTTGTCCTAATTTGTAATAGTGGAGCAGAGGAAGAGATTGATTGATTTTGTGTTATTTAAGTCCACTTTATGCACAGTAAGGCTAATCGGGACTTGACCTACAGTTTAAAGTGGGATCCGAACCACTTGTACCTCCACCGGGTATCTAATAGAGGAAGAGACAAGGCCATCATGTACACGATAAATTGGTAAATACATTGGTTGTAAATCATACATGACTTAGTCTACCTGTTTACATTACTTGTGGCGCAAGTTTATTTGTGTGCTTAACATTCAGTTTCCTTTTTATTTTTTTAATGAAAATTCTCCATCCTACAAAGTTTGCCATTCTTATTGAGTTGTCTGCTAAGAAAGTCAGTGATTGTGATTTTAAGACCTGAACATATCTTAGTGGTCAAGGTGGTTGAGCGGTGAACCCCACCGAAAATTCCAGGTTCAAATCCTGGCATGGACTTCAGTGTTTAATTTCATTTCATTGTGAGTATCCATAAATTTCATATAGTGGTGGACATGGGTGTTTCTCTGTGAGTGTTCCTTCTTTAATTTCATCTAACCACCATTCGTGCTCATCGTTACAATGTTCCTAAAGAGGCAGAAAAGTGACGCAAAATAATAAAAGCTGCAGTAAACATACGTTTGAGAACTATCCTGTTGCTGGCACAATCATTTGCCTCTTACTTGTGACTGCACAGCACTCAGTTTGCAAGAATTTTTTTCATGGTGTTTTCATTTGGGCTTTTCGAGGTGAGCAATTCGCAACACAGGATTGGCGTTCATCTTTATTTAGTCCCTTATAGGGTGGTATTCAAAGCACTTCAGATTTTAAACAGCGCTCGTAGCACTCTCGTGAAAAAATAAAGGGCAAATTTACAATTTCCTACCTCAAATTTGTCTTTTCTGTAAGATTTCGATACTTCTTGTCGGAAGGAAACGTGGAAAATAAATATCAGGTTTTGTAAATTATATTTTATGGAGCGACCACAAACAAAAGGACCTTCGGCTAAAATCCTTCGCGCACCTTCCCCTCGATCCGTTCAGCTCGGGCCATATGAAAGCATGGTCCACCCGACCCCTCCCCTCCTCGCGGGAGTACGGTGCACAGGAGTCGCGGGTCTGTGCAAGTTTCTTTGCTGGTGGTTCCACTATAATAGTTTCATTTCAACATATACTTGCGGACAGATTTATTTATCAGAAGAAACAAACGGAATATAATAATAAAATGATACACAAACTTATTTCACTTCAGGCCCGTAGACAACATTTATCTCCGGCGGGGGGGGGGGGGAGGTCATGGGTTATCAGCGGTAGCTTTGTAAAGCAAGTCCATTTTCAAACGTTTAACAGTACTGTGTGTGTGTGTGTGTGAGGGGGTGGTTATGAAGTTACTAGAGGACACAGAAAATGTAGAAATATCATTCAAATGAATGTTTTTTTTTCAATATCTTGCACATACCACTCGTAGCTGAAGCCGAGAGAATATTCTAATTACTTCCCGCTACTTCGACTTCGGGTCGTAAATCAGATGACAGAATGTGATATTTGTTATTTTTATTATGTGAAGTTTACCTTTATCAAGACTTGAGCAAAATAATATCTGCAGTTTTACCAAATTTCAGAGGACCCTGTTTCACTTTCTAAACAGGCACGTTCTATGTTTTCTGCAGCGACCTTTCATCCCTCTGGCGTCAAACTTTACAGTTCTATCCATTTCTAAAAAGGGGCTTTATAAACAGACCTCTCAAGGCAAGTGGTGAGCAGGTCAACGTGCCTTGGTTCGGCATGATCCCCCGCACAGATGAATACAAATAAAGATCTGGAGATATTTTATTTTTATTTGCTCACAAACCCTCCCAGAAGGGGCGTTTGCGGATTTTGCCAGATTCTACAACTATGCCTAAGTCCCAACAAGTTTCAAGTCAATGAAATCATTCTTTACCTTCCTTGTCATTCTTGTTTGAGACAGTAGTGCCTGCGGGTGTTTAGAATCGCGAATGTGGGAAATGAAAAATTCCGCCGCGATGGATAAACGGAAATAATGGCAAAATCCTGGGGTTTAGTGTTAGCGTTAGCGTTGTTGTTGGTGATTAGTCGCAGCCGTGAGTGCCACTGACAGTGGTGATCTTAAATTAAACTCTTCTGTGAGCCAGGTGGCAATGTAGGATCAAATTGCGAGGAAGTGTGTATTTCATCTTCTGCACCAGATGATAGATTAGTTCTGCTTCTGCTTCTAGACTCAGGTGAGTGACCGTCGGCTTTAGATAATAAATTTGCAGTACAAGTCTGCAAACACAAAGCATATTTATTCTAGGGCTTATAGCTCAGTAACGAGGTATCAATCAGCAAAAGTCATTAAGAAAAGTTGTTTACCTTGATGACACCTTCCTCTACAGGGTGTCAAATTTTAGATTTAATTGGTGGTTAAAGGGGATACGATGAACACGCTCGTGGGTATAACACTGCCTGTCTTGATCTGTGACCATATGGGCTTGATTAAATTGTTGTATTTTGCTCCACTGCTCGACTTGACTCTTTTTTGTGTGGGATCATTGTTCTGGTATAGAGCATCTGATTTTATTAATATTTCTTTGTAATGTTCATAATCTTGATCTGTATAGCTGCCAGGCCTTTTCCTAGTCATCAGTTCCCACAATCCAGGTGTTCCGGGGTACTTAACAAAAGCACCTTTTTCTCCGAGACGAGATTCTGAATATACAATTATATCATCCCCCATAAAAGTTACTCTGAAATTGCCAATTCTATGTATGATACTGCCATCAAGCTCTGTGTCAGCATATAAGCCAAACACCTCATCTTTGTTGTCTTTAGATGTGGTTAAATATTTTTGAGCAAGAAGACCCAATTCAATAGGATCCTGAGTAGCTTCAATTCTTCGAGGAGCAACAGGACTAGGTGTATGAATACTGGAAAGTGGGGTGAATGGATAATCTAATATGTTCCTGGCAGCTACAGGTACAAGCTCTGTGATCAAATTTTGATTTTGCTCTGTAACAGTTTTGATATTCTTACCTAAATTATTAATAGCATCAATTACAGGCTGTTCTGTTTGTTTGTGTTTTTCATAAATTCCCCGGTTCTCTGATTTCCATCCCTTAAATCTTTTTACAAGATAATCTCTTAACTTAAGATCATCAATGATTGGTCGTTTCATGGTTGTTTATATACGTCTCAACGTCTAGAAAATCGTTGATTTTACTTCTATATTTACCACTATTGGGTGTTCTTGTCATATCAATAGTGACAAACCCATAACTGTCCTGGTTCCAGCACTTGCTGCAAAACTTGGAAAAATCATTGTAGCTCAAGTCCCCACCTACATATTCATCATGTATGTGTTTGAGGTTGGTATGATCTTGATGAAACACACATATAAAATTGCTGTTGTCTCGGATCAGCTGCTTCGGTATTTTTGAAAAAGTCTGTGCCAGGTAGAAGCAATCAATGTTTTTGTGTCGGCCCTGTGTAAAGAAATTTCTAACCTTGTTTTGATTATCCAGTATAATGTCATCAAACACAACAACAGAATTATCGAGACATTCATGGAGTGGCTTAACATCTGGTTCAAAAGTGGCAATATCCAATCCATCATATAGCTTCATCAACTGCTGATATTTTAATTGTTCCAAGCTCTTAGAGAAAACATACAAGTGCCTGTTTTTCCAGTCTAACCAGTTGGGTGCCAATAAAAAATTATCAACCATTAGTGTAGTTTTACCACAAGCAGATGGCCCAACAATAAGACATCTAATATTATCAGGCAGCAAGTTGCCATTTCTCTTATTCTGCTGTTCAGGTTCTGGCAGCCTTTTTATAACATCCCAGGTGCTCATATTATTATTTTGTCTGCCTCGATCCAGCTGTGTTCTGGGAGTCCTAGCCATTTGACAAATAACTTGTTGCCTTTTCTGCGGATTATTTTTTCTATGAGATATGTGTCAGGCTGTTTAGTTTTGTTGAGTTCTTGTTCATAAAACCTGCCTTTGAGAATTTCTCCTCGGTGGTCTTTTATTATATATGTGTTAAGAGTCCCAGGTTTAACTTGAACCACTGTAAATAATTCAGTGCTCCAGTTTCTTGTAAAGCCTCTTTTGAATAAGTGCTTATATTTGCTGATTCTTACTTGATCGCCCACCCTGTATTTGGCCCTTCTTGTTGTTGGCTGGTATCTAGGATAATAAACAGTCCTGATCAATTTTTGCTCATCAGATGAAGTTACTTCAGAGGGTTTCATGTTGATTGTGGAATGGACCGAGTTGTTATATTTATGTAGAAGTTCTGGAAGAATATTAATCCATTTATAATTACCTTGAAGTGTAAATTGTTTATACATAAGATTTTTTAGGGTTCTGTTGAATCTCTCTACAATTGAGGCCTTGAGATCACTGTAACTCGAGTAATGTTTTATTGCCTGGCTTTTAATAAATTGTTGAAACACTGAATTATAAAATTCTTTGCCATTATCTGTTTGCAAATAGCGCGGGGATCTTCCACTCTGATTGATGATTGTCCTGATGGCTTCTGTAACACATTTTCCAGTCTTGGATTTGAGTGGCACAGCCCAGGCAAATTTTGAAAATGTGTCTATTACAGTGAGTAGATACTTGTAGCCCTTGTTGATTTTGTCTAAGTTTTTCAACTGTCCACTTGCCATTTCAATCAAGTCGCTCTGCCATAAATCATCTATGCCCTTTGTGACTACTGGCAGTCTCTTATAATTATGTCGGGCTTGTCTGTGTAATTCATCAACAATAATTTGTCTAGACATAATATGAAGACAAGAATATTGCAACTATAGGGTGTTCAGCAGCTGAGACTGCAGGATTTTCTAAATATAATTTGTCTCCAATATGTATTTTAAATTCCAGAGTGCCATCATCT
The DNA here is from genome assembly GCF_977018435.1 of Lepisma saccharinum. Lineage (NCBI taxonomy): Eukaryota > Metazoa > Arthropoda > Insecta > Zygentoma > Lepismatidae > Lepisma > Lepisma saccharinum. Next base: position 59,824,530 of record NC_139236.1, on the reverse strand, counting down.
TCAGTATAGGCTGTTTCTAATGTATTGGGATCTGTAAAATCCTCTAACTCTACACTGGTGATTTTTACTTTGTTGTCAGCATTTGTTATTGATAAGGTGGGGTAGTGGTGTGCCTGTGGTTGAAGCCAATATTTGATCTTGATTGGTCTCAATGTGCCCCCAACAAAAAACTGGTAATAAAATTGTGCAGGGGACAGCATATATATTTTGCCACCTGGTGTAAATGGTGAATCATATTCTTTGTTGGGGATGCTGTACAATTCAAGAATTACTGTATGTTTTGGATTCTCGATTATGCCGGTTATTTCTTTTTCTGCTGTAAGCAATCTGCTTGTTACAGATTCAAGATGCTCATTGATGGTCCTAACAACATCATCATGGCCTGGCTTGATCTTTATGTCCACAGCAAGTCTCTTGTATTGTTGCACAATCTCTTGAAGCTGGGTGGCAAAAACAGACAGAGCATTTGCTTGATTGGATTCCATGGTCCCTAGCTGTTGCTTGATATTAGCTACAATTTGCTGTAAATTTTCAACAACTGCCAATTTTGAATTTTGAGCAGTAAGATCATGGACCTGTCTTCTGATATCCTCAAACAGGGCATGCAGTTCATTAATATGTTGATTGGTTGGAAGAATAGCCACTGTCTGAGTGAGTTGTTTGATCTCTGTCTGGATATTCTTGATATCTTCTGATTTCAATATGCGATTCAAAGCTCTCTTAATATTTTTAAGTTCCTGTGATGTGGGCAAATTTGATACTGTATTCTGCAAAGATTCAAGTGCCAATTTTACATTGTTTAATTCAGAAGCATCAGCCACATTTTGCATAGCATTTTGGAGCAGGGCTATATCTGCCTGAGAGGGTGTGGATTGTTGTAAAATTTCAAGTTTTGTTTGGATATCATCGATCAAGTGATGAAAATGAGATAGCTCAGATTTAGTGTTGAGGTTTTCAAGTTTTGTGATCTGTTGCTGGACACTGACGAGGGTATCTACAATACCAGGCAAGCGGGATTCTAGTACATTTGCCAAATCACTTTGCACTGCTGCTATTGTACCTTCAAGATGGGTTATGGTACTTTGAATTTTTCCAAAATCTTCATATGTTTCAAGTTGCAGCTTGATATTTGCTACACTCCGAGTTATTGCACTCAAAGCATCAGAAGATGGCAAATTGTTCATAAAATTTTCAAGTGTCTCAATTTTTTCTTTAACCTCGGCTATGGCATTGTTCAGGGGGTCCAGATTAGGTATTTGGAGTGATTGAATCTGTTCTTTTAGAGTGGAAATCACTAGATCAAAATCTTCTTGTGATTTTATGCTTTTGACAATTGTTTGGAGCTGTGTCTGGACATTATTTATCTGCTCTTCCAATTGCTGTTTCAATTGCTCAGAATTGGTGGCCTGGGTCTTAAATTTGGCTTGAAGAGCTGCTACAGCTTCTTCCAAACTTTGAAAATTATCTAATGTGGCCAAATCAGTATATTTCTGAAGCAATAATTTGAGTTCAGAATCAATTTTAAGAAGAGGGTCCATGCATTGTGATTGTAAATTTGTAATTTCTAATTGAAGACTGGCATTGAGTGTGGTTTGTAAAGCTTGTAAATCACTTCTTAATTTCTTGACTCTGACATCAAGCATCAGAATCTCATCACTGTGATCTTCATGTCTTGTATGGCCAAATATATCATTAGGCATTTTTGTTTTAGTGGTTATTTATTATTGAATATCTGATTCTTAATTCTATAAAAAAGGGTATAAGCTTGTCATATAATCCAGGGACCTCAATATATAAGCAGTCACCAGCAGAAACAGTATAAACAGTGCCAGAAACCATGTTTGAGTGCTTAATTCTATAAATATTTCTCCCTATTGAAATTTTGACATGACCCTCAGGGGTTGTAATAAATTGCAATTGCCCACCTACAGGTAATTGGTAATGATTTAAATTATTGTTAAATATGTACAATGTTTTGCCTGTTTCATCATCAACATCTGTAAGTATGCTGTTCAGATGAATAATTAACAAGTCACTCAGTTTAGACAGCATATCAGAAGAGGCTTGTGGTGTTGGCAGCTCCATAATAGCCTGTTTTTTGAACCCAAATAAGTTCATAGGCATGTTTATTTATTTCAAATCATGCTCTGTAATTGGGCATTGACTCCCATTTTTCAAATCACAATGCCCCCATGGTAGAGTATGTATGCCACATGATAAAATGCATCTCTTATCATCATGTGGGTCCAGGGCCACTTTTCTTACAATATTTGAAGTCAACAAGTGATCCTCACTCTGAATTCTATTTTCTGGTGTTCTGATTGAACTCTGGGATTTGAGGCAATTTTCATAATCTTCAAATTGGAGGTCTTTTTCAACAGTTACTTTGCCAATGCCCTTGGCCTTTTTGACAACAGCACTACATGTTTTAAAACTATACACCTTGGCACTTAACCCAGCAAATGCCACAATAACATCACCAAGTGTCTCATCTTTTAACTTGCCAGGCACCTTTTTGTTGTGGGGTTGAATTATTGTATGTTCACTGGTATCAAAGTATTGAAACAATTCAGACTGCGCAATATCTTGATAAACATCTTCTGTTTTAATATCAAGAATAAAACTATCCGTATCCATGTACATCAGTTTTACACGATCACCATAAAAAGGCTTCAACACATCATAATACAATGTTAACATATGTAATTTGGACAATTCCAATATCACAGCCCCTACATAAATAGGTTTATCAAACTTAATCTTTGTTTTCTTCATGTTGAAAAGTGCCATGTGCTCATCATAAATTCTTCTATAATTGAAGTTGGGCTTTGCAACCAATTTTTTGCTCAGGGTGGGGTCAGTAATTATTTTAACATCGGTATGTTTTCTGACATTTTCAATAGTTTTGCCATATACAGAATTAACCATCAATTTAAACAAGTCCTTATCAAATTGGCTCTTTGCAGATGTTCGAAGCTCTGTGTTTGTATCAATGTATGGTTTCAACCATTCTGAGTGCCTGAACCTCAAGACTTTGCCAACTTTGGTCACTTGAACACCATGTTTCATCAGGAACTGGAGGTTTTTGTAATATATGACATAACCTTGTTTTGGCTCCAGAGTCATCATGAGCTTCTTCTGTTTAGAGCCAGGTGAGCACTGAACCTCGGGAATTGGGGGCAGATCAGAAAATGTGTTGTGCAAATGATCAGGAATTATCAGATCAGCCTCTAAGAAGAGGCCATAATCACTGTCATCAAAATCCTTAAGATCTTCAATGTTGAAATTTTCAACCCACTCAAGCCCTGCATATGGCAGTTTATCCATCATGGCATGACCATAGAGGCTGTTTGCATCTACATACACTATATAATTTGATGGCCGTGCTGGATCATAATCAGGCATATATTTGTTATTTGCTCTGGCATATCTCTGGGAACATTGCACCATGCCTCCTCTTATACATTTCTCCATAAACAGATACTTATCTTGATCTGGGATCAGATCCAATTGCATTTTAGTGTTCAAAAACGTTGCAGCCCATGCTAGGCCCGGGGCACTGTAAAAATATATTGGGTCCAGTCCATAATTTTGCATGCAAGATTTTCTGAATGTCTGTATTATATCTGCTAAGAGGGTGACATCAAGTTTCAAATATGCCATGTGATAATCACCAAATGTCTGGCAATTTAAATTGTTCCACATCAACTGAGCATGGTGATAATCTTCATCAGTGATTCCAGATCCTCTGATTCTGCTGTAAAACTCTTCTTGTGGTGGCAGGGAACACTCATCAAATTTAGAAAAATCTGTAACATAGTCATATGGATATACACCCTTCCGCCTAATTAATTTCAGGTCCAGATTTGGAAACGAGGCACTTGTGATTTTGAATTTATCATCAGATAATTGATTTGCCAGTGTAGCCAGGCTAGCAGGTAAAAATCTGTAAGAATCAAGAAATCTTATGTGAATAGGAACACCATCAACTTTAATTATCTTGCTAATAGATATATATTTCTCATCATTTTCAGCTAAAATATTTAAATTCTCCTTGTCAAACCCCTCGTACCTGATCAAATGATGAAAATCATAATTGGATGCTCCATGGCAAAATATGGGGATAAATCTTGGTCTCTTGATCTGAATATTACAGCTTTTACACAGGGCCATTAAGAATTTACCATCTGTATGAGAATGGTGATGAACCTTGATATTTGCATCTGAAAATTCACAATCACATACCGGGCATTTTTCTGCATTGTTGAAATCTTCAATCTGTTTCTCTGTTAAGGGCAACATGGGCTTTGATTTTAATAAGTTGTTAGATGCTATGTCACGGCACACATTTTTTATTCTATGTGCAAATATTTTGATGGCATTTGGTCCCACGTATGAATATTCTTTAATAACAACACCATCCCGTACAACCACACAACAAAAGCTGGAAGGTTCATGTTGCTGGTATGGTGTACTTGAAGATTCTTCTGGATCTGGATTGCAGAATGCAAGAGGTTTGAGGTTCGATTCAAAATGACAGGCAATATATACTGGGTGTTCCAACAAGGCTTCAAACTTTTTGAATTTGCAATTTTCACTTGGATTAGGCATCACCATATGAACAGGTTTATGGTTGCCACAGTATTTCAGATGCTCAATTAACTTGTTTTTAGCAATTTCTGCACTCTCTTCCCGAACCCCCTTCACCATTTTTTGACCATCAAATACAGTTAAGCATCTTCTACACAACTTGAATATTGTATTGGATTTGTCTAGTTGTGTTCTGACTAAAGCTTCAAGATTATGTATTAGAGTGTAATGATATGTGCCATCCTCTTCAATTAAGAGCAAATCAATTGGAATAGCAGATTCATCAAGTATACTGATTCTGAGAGGTGCTATCGGGCAATTGCCAGTGGAACAAATAAATACATTAATAGATAATTGTTTGCCATTGATGTGCTTGGCTCTTTTTTTCAAATTTATCAATATTCTGAACAGACATTGGATATTCTAAACCCTCCATTGCCTCATCGAAATTGTGTTCATGTTGTTTGTAATAAGTTATTCTCTCTGGATGCTTTGAAACTGGATACAGAGCAGCTAAAATACACCACAAAAAGCATTTCTGGTCATTATTTTTTATATTAACCACGGCTCTTTTGTTTTTGATATTGGCAGGTAATGGCAAATATGTAGATCCTCGCAATGGGCTGAATTCAGAAATATTAACATATAACTTGTGGGGAGAGCCGCATAGGCTCCATCCAGACTCTTTTGCTGCAAATTCAGAGTGTTTAATATTCAATTGATCCATCAAACTGCTTATTATTCTGTCCGAATTTGAATTTGAATATACAGGTACAGTTTCTGTTATGTGGGGCTGTGTAAATTTTGTGCCATTTGGCTTCTTATATTGTACAAACAATTTGAGGGACAGCTTATAAGACCCATTTTGTGCATTTAGAATTGCCTGCACATTAGGATTTATACTGTTCAAAAAATTCTCAATTCCACATCTTGGCTCTGATTCAAACCGGTGATCCCTTAATTGGCCGTTAAAACTGCTACGGATGGGTGCATAGCGTGGCTGCTTTGCAGGTGAAGCATTAACAGGTGCTTCATGCTTCCTTTTCAGACCAGATGTGGATGGTTGTGTTGATGATTGTGCAGAGCAAGTGCCTTTATGTGTATATGTGAAGTATTGCATGCTGTATTTTCTATGGCATTTGGGGCATATTTTTGTGGGAGTTCTGCATTTGTCTGGGTTACAAATCTTTTGGTGCTTGGCCCAATTAGGGCTGGATATATTCTTATTGCATTGATTACAATATTTTTGATTCGGCATTTTTGTTGTTGTTTATTATATACAATTTCTTGGGGTTCAAATCAAAACTCTATGCTGGATAAAAATATCAGTTGGATTCAACACTGTGCTTTGTGTGTGTGTGTACGTGTGTATGTGTGTATACACTTAATATTTTTGGCTTTGGTATTTATATACAATTTCTTGGGGTTCAAATCAAAACTCTATGCTGGATAAAAATATCAGTTGGATTCAACACTGTGCTGTGTGTGTGTGTGTATGTGTGTATGTGTGTATACACTTAATATTTTTGGCTTTGGTATTTATATACAATTTCTTGGGGTTCAAATCAAAACTCTATGCTGGATAAAAATATCAGTTGGATTCAACACTGTGCTGTGTGTGTGTGTGTATGTGTGTATGTGTGTATACACTTAATATTTTTGGCTTTGGTATTTATATACAATTTCTTGGGGTTCAAATCAAAACTCTATGCTGGATAAAAATATCAGTTGGATTCAACACTGTGCTGTGTGTGTGTGTATGTGTGTATGTGTGTATACACTTAATATTTTTGGCTTTGGTATTTATATACAATTTCTTGGGGTTCAAATCAAAACTCTATGCTGGATAAAAATATCAGTTGGATTCAACACTGTGCTGTGTGTGTGTGTGTATGTGTGTTGATATTTTTGGCTTTGGTATTTATATACAATTTCTTGGGATTCAAATCAAAACTTTATGCTGGATAAAAAAAGCAGAAATAGGGCACAACTTGGCCACAAGTGGACCGGAAGTGGACCGGAAGTGGACCGGAAGTAGACCGGAAGTGGACCGGAAGTGGACCGGAAGTAGACCGGAAGTGGACCGGAAGTAAATATGTGTGGGTGTGGGTGTGCGTGGGTGTGTGTGGGTGTGGGTATCTGAGGGGGTTCATACTTTCTGAGGGGGGTCATACTTTCTCATGGAATCCATGAGAGCTTTTTTACAAAAATCTTGGATTAGACGGGGTTCCACACTTGAGCAAAAAGCTCATATGGGCATGTTGAGCTTGTTTTAAGTGTGGCCAAAGCTGCTTTAGGGGGTTCATACTTTCCGGTCCTGTCCCTACCGTAAATACCACTACTCATATACATTGTACGAGTATTTCTAAATGGCCCCTCCCTTCTACTAGCTTCAGGAGTAACAGTAACCTGGGCACACCATAGATTATTAGAAAAAAAAATCACCATATTTTAGATACGCAATGAAAAATAACTGAATAATTCACACGAGGAATCGTTCTTTACTTGATAAGAGAGCTATGCACAGAATGAAGCTAATGGTTCTTTTTCTGAGCGTTGCTGTGTTGTTCGAGAGAACTGGTTGCTGAGCAGAAAGTCCTTGCGAAAACCAGATGGGGAGCAATCAGTACTAAGAGATTGCACACCCAATACACTAAAGCGTTGGCTGCATCGTTTGGAATTCCGTACTGTGGCGGCGTCAGCCAAAGAATAGAGCCTCCAATTGTGTACACTTCTACCTGGAAGACAAAGAGAAAACAATATTCAAGACTCACTTTCTGTAGCTAGATTGCTATCACTCATTTGATGTGACCGAAAAGTGTTCATGTGAATCGAGAAGAATTAAAAGAAATGTATTGAATGACTGCAAAATGAAAGAACACATAAATAAAATAAATATTAGAACTAATATGCATCAATGTTTAGTTCATATATTGGTTATTTTACGTCATTACTCTCTATTAGAGGTGGATCATTCCTGATGTCTAAAATTAAGCAATCGGGGAGCCTTAAACAAGCTCCGAATCTTTAGTAGTGCCTTCGAACCACTTCGCCACACATTTAATACACAGGTAATATGTAGATGCCCTAATAATTAGGAACAACCAAAGCACGAAATAAAAGTGAATCAATATTAATCTCCATCAGACATACGTGGGTGCTGCTAGCAAACTATTTGCTGTCATACTTACACAGTGTGCAAACTGAACTTTTTGCTTTGGAGAAATACTAAGAAATTCGTTCTTTTTTAGAGTTTATATACCGATGTATCTCTATCGGTTAGTATCGCTTGAAACTTTTCCACCGATAACATTGTCTTTGAGTCGCTAGAACCAAGGCCAAAAACAACATTCATCCTTTTCTAAAGTTAATTCACCCTTCCTTGTGGTAGGTTGCAAGGCCAGCACAAGACGTTCCGTATGTACGAGTAGTTTTTCCATAGAAATACTGAATCAACCTCCTGGGAAGCAGATACAAGATCAAAGGCATGGGCAAAGTGAAAGCTGCGACCAAACTTCTCGAAGGCATGTCACTGCCTTGTAAAAGCTGTGTGGAAATGAACGAAATCACTCATTCCCAATTCCTGCTCGCAAACTTGGGGGTTAAGAAAGATGGACATTTTCAAAACCAGCAACACTATATCATGCTAGGCTGTTTGCAGGCCAGTTGATTTCGGAGTTCTTGGGAAAGACTGGTGAAAGTTGCTATGGAATTCGTTTGGTTCATCTATATTCACACAAGAATGGAGGGTTGTGGATTCAACAATTTCTTCTTGCAATCTTTCCTTCTGTGTAAGTTTCTTATGCAACTGTTGGTATCGGTCAATTCTGCAGCGACTTGTTTGTATTGCAAATGACAGAGAATGATGAATAGCACAGCATAAAGAGAGCCAGCGAAATGAGCGTTCTTTTAATAACTCTATTTGTATATATTTTTACGTCGCCTTTCTCCCTCCCTAAGTTAATCCAAACGACAAGAATGAATAATAGTGTTTACATGAAACTGAAGAAAAGAGACAATTCACCAAATTTTTTAGTGTAACTGCAACATGTTAAAAAGTCTTGCAACATTACAAAACTTTCTTTACATCCCCTGTGTCTACAGAGAAGTTCACATAAAAAAATTACCAAATGTCGCAAGACATCTTACAGATCTTAGTGTTGTAAAGCTACATAAAATAATTTGGGAGATATTGAAATGTGAAGTATTGAGTTACGTAGTATGACTCAGTAACTAACCTTTATCTTAAAATCGAATTTCACAAGTATCATCACAATAATTAGTAGTGGTATTACTGACGATGACTAGAAGAAACATTAGAATAATTGTATAATAAATCATTGATTTTGTCATCTTTTGCGAATCATTGCGACGGATTCGCTGTTCCACTGTTAATTATGACCCTTTATATTTGATACATTATTATTTCATTTTGATAAAAGTTGAACAAGTTTGTGAAATATTTGTAAGAAGTGTACTATTGTTTTTGGTGGAGGGGGAGCGAAAATTTACCTCTATCGCCAGGGTTACTGGAGTTTTGTGGAGGAGAATCCCGTGCATCCTCCGTTAATGTATGTCACGGTATTCTGTGGATATGTACATCTCTGTCTAATATTTTATTTTAATTATGTATAATTAATCAATATGTTACTGATGTATTGCGTAAGATTTGATTTTGAGGTTTGAAATGTTCATAGATATCAGTCGGAAAAATTAAATTCTGGCGAGAATACGGGAGTTGGGCGTAAGGTTCTGAGTCACGGTGAAGATTGTCACGAAGGTTCACTACTCTCTGCGGCCCACCTGAGCAATAATAGGTCTTATGGAATATCTCCGTTTCCAGTCGGCGGATACACGTGTATTTTGGACAACCAAAGCGGTATGTTATAAAAGATACCTAGATGTAATTTTAAGATGATCAACTGAATATCATGGACGCAAGATCGAATTTGTTATAAAAAGGCAAATCATGGACCATCTACGAATCTGAAATTCTGGCGCCGGAGAGACTGAAACTTAATCCTAATCCTTCCGTACCTACCTGAGGACACGCGTTGGGCCCCGCGAGGACACAATGACAATGGACCGGGGTCGAACAAACCTCGCTGAGAGGGAAGCGACGCTTACCATTAACGAGATTCCAACCGAAATTTCAAATGAGGTATAAAACCATGGAAACCCAAAACATCTACACAGTTCGCCGCGATTCTCGTAGTGAGAGCACCTCCGTGCTAAACCGCTGTATTCCGTGGTCTTAGTATTTTTTTGCGACCAACAGCGTGTGACTGCAAGTGAGTTGATACGGGTGTGCTTACATCAATCGCTGGAGGACGTCGAAGAGAGACTGTCGTTCTGTTATAATCTTACGCAGTTAATAGTTTTGTGAAACGAGGAACGTCAAAAACCATGGCAGGCTAGAAGGATAAGAGAAGAGGGGGACGTCGGGTGTCCAAGTCCCTAGCGACGCCGCCACTACCACCCGCCTAGACGCTACCGCCAAACCAGCATATGCCGCCAATACCAACGACGCACCATACCATGGAAACCATCCAACGACGCTGCCAACACCATCCGTCGAGATTGCCCAACCAGCAAACGTCCAGCAGTAACAATGAAGAAACGCTCGACGCTTCAGAGGAGGGAACTCAAGCCGACGCTTGAGAGACGCCCGCCAGATGAAAGCGACGAGCCTGGAAATGCTAGCCGTTGGAAGCCGACGTCAGAGCGAAGGAGAGATACGCGACGCCGAGAGAAAATGAAAGTGCCAAGTGTCACCATTGCCGGCCATCGTCGCGGTTATTAGCCGAAGAAACATTTTTCGTCACAATGGAACCACGTGTGATTATCCGCACCTAGGAAAGATGAACCACCTGATGACGTAGCAGAGCCTGGTACAGTATTCATCTGTCGATTCGTATCCACGTACGAAGGTATTGTTTTCTTTCATCGCCCTACCACCAAAACTAAAGCCATTTTGATTCGCTGTTTTCGAGGTGAATCGGCACGCCAAACCTAAATTTCGTGTCTTGAAATTGAGTACTGTTATAAAATAGGTCGTTTTGTGTTTGTTTTTAATGTCTTTTTAATGTCACCATTTAAATATAAAGCTCCTTCATTGTGTTAAATTCCATTGTAACTTGTCAAAGTGTGCTTCATAATAAAGAAATCCGCCACGCAGTCGTTTGAATAATTAATCGATAGTTGACTGTTTAGTCTTTTGTTTGTTGAATAATATGTGTTAACATTCCCAAAGTCGTGCAAGTGATGCTCCTTTATTATAGAGTTGTAATGTAATTTTTGCTCGCGCCGAAGGCTAATTGAGATATCCCGGCAGCTATAGTATATTTGTGTATTACGTCACGCAGCAGAGTTGTAATTGGTTGAAAGGACGCGAGAGGGCTTGTGTGTAAATCCGAGAGAATTGGTAAATTTGATACTTGCTGCCTAGACGCGAATGTTCTTGTGGAACGAAAGGTTCAATCACGCCGACCGTTAATTTTGATAATTGTTTTTATTGAGGGCTGGCACATATTTAATTATAAGGAGCACAGGAGCTGAGATTAACGACCCAATTCAAAGAGTCCATGTTAAAAGAAAGAAACGTACATCGATTATATCCAAGCTTTGCATGTATAATTTTATGTTGATATGGCCCATCGGAATGAATGTGTGTGTGTGAATGGATGAGTGTTTCAGGGCGAGCTGTACTGTGTTTTGTTTTGTTTATGTCAGATTCCAATACATATATTTTTTATAGTTTGTACGAGTTATCGTTCGATGTTTACAGGTACCAGGTGGTCAGGTACAATGCTATTTGTTGTTATATTTTATGTGCCGACAGGTGTCAGGTAAAATTAAGGTGATATATTTCAAGGTATTATATCCCCGCCCTCTCATTGAAAGGGTGCGATTACCGTCCAGAACCCGAACTCATCCTGGACCGTTTGCTAACGCACGAACGGCATTTCCTGCCTATTAGTGTGTGATATGTATACCTTGTGTTTACACGTTAATATCATTTTAAGAGAGCGAGTTAAGATGATATAGGAAAGAGTGACTGAGAATAAGTGAAATGAAAGATACACGCACAATCACAGACAGTGAGAGAGGGGGAAGAAATAGTAAAGAAGGAGGAGAAAATGAGACAGAAATGGGGAATTAAAGGAAAAGCATTACCCTGTGTATTGTCATGTCATGTCACACATTCCCAATCTTTACCGCAGGATAGTTGACTAACATCCTCTACTGGCCGCTTTAATCATCAAAGGTTGTCCCAAGTACATACCAACTGATGACTTCGGTATGAAGGAGTCTCCCATCTAAGATCACAATGGAATCCGTTAGTGTGACGTCACAGCAGACGACGAGCTGGGACTGAGTCTAAACAAATAAAAACGTGCTTTTCTCACTATTCAAATACATCAAATTTCAAAGGGTAATTAAAACTACTCCTTCCGATGGAAAATCCCATGGATTTGAATAGAAAGAAAACACGTTTGCCCGTTGTTTAGACTCTGTTCCAGCTCGTTGTCTGCTTGTGACGTCACCACTAATGGACTACATTCTCTGAATCGAAACTAGTCTCCCGTGTGTGAGTGAAACGTCCTACCACCATAGCAGAAAAATGATCTATAAAATGACCTTAAAATATCAATAAAATGACCTAAAAATTTAACATTTTGTCTTTATTTAAGGGTATGACAGTTAGTACGGCACAGTCCTTACTTTCGCAAACGTTAGAACTGAAATTACAAGGTGTATGTGAATTTTAGGTATAAAAATCTGTATAAATCTTACCATATTAGTAGGTGAAACCCAACGTTCTGGAGCGGTCTTTTGACCTACTTTTCGCCTTACGACATTTTACTATAAGGCTGTCTCCCCTTACGATATTTTTCTGTAAGGCTAGACCGGTCCTTTGACCTACTTTTCGCCTTACGACATTTTACTATAAGGCTGTCTCCCCTTACGATATTTTTCTGTAAGCTCAGTTCTAGAGCGGTTCTTTGACCTACTTTTCGTGTAGACCCAAATGGAGAATTCAACGCCCGAAAATGGAGCTCGGTGGAGCTCGCCTTAATGGTTTGCTCTTGTAAGGCATGAGCTCCATTTTCTCGCAGTGTTACCAACTCCTCACTCGAAAAAATCACCAGGGTTTTTGTTTTTGGGTATAACCTAACCTAAAGCAAGGAGGTGGCAACCTTGCTTGAGGTATTTTCTCGCAGTGTTGCCAACTCCTCACTCGAAAAAAATCACCAAGGTTTTTTTTCTTGGTCTAACGTAACCTAAAGCAAGGAGGTGGCAATTTTGCTTGAGGCTTGCCTTACAGTGCATAAAGCAAGGTTGCCAACCCACTGGTACTTTTGCCATAGCCTTTTACAAGAAAAAAAAAAGAGAAAGGGAAGAGTTAAACAACCGACAGCTTACCCACAGCCTTTTTTGCTCTAACCTAACCTAAAGCAAGGAGCTGGCAACTTTGCTTGTGCAATCAACCCGGTCGACCGCCCTCAAGTGGAGATAAGCGTTGCCAACTCCTCACTCGAAAAAAAAAATCACCAAGGTTTTTTTGGTCTAACCTAACCTAAAGCAAGGAGGTGGCAATTTTGCTTGTGCAATCAACCCGGTTGACCGCCCTCAAGTAAAGATCAGCGTTGCCAACCTACATATACTAAACAAGGAGAGCCGGCACTGCCGTAAAAGAGAGAGAGAGATGGGTGGATGGTAATATAGTATGTGTGTGCGTGTGTGCGTATAATATGTAGCATTATTAACTAGAGTGTGTTGGCAATTTACTTGCAACTAAAAAAATAGAGATGCCAACGTTGGTGTAAGATGAAGAGAGAGAGATTTATGGCTGGCAACAGTAACGAGCGAATGCGCCATATCGTAATTTTCCAACTCCGTATATCGTGATTTTTGTAAACCTCTCTCTCGGGGGAAACACGATGTGTTATACACACGCGCGCGCGCGCCTGTATTGTGACGCAAACAAACAAACAAAATAATAAATGTTGTCTTTTAGGATACCTGGCCCCCTATAACCTCGCGAGGGTGCGTGGTGCCCAACGCAGTTCTAATGGCCGCGGCTAACAAAGCCATGCCTTTGTAGAGTTTCATGGGTTCTTTTTTTTTTCCTCCCACCCCCTCAATTTGTTTAAGAAATTCGATTTGATCCTAAAAAACACTCTGCATCCTATTGGAGTGCTTTGGATGTGTTTTTAGATTAAAAATTTTGTAATTGGGGAATGTAGAAAAGCTATTCTTGCTTGTTGGCGATATTTTTTAAAACTGCTCTGTGACCCTCTCGTTTTTCACGTCGTAGGCGAAGGACTTCTCTGCAATCAGGATGACACTGCATAGGGTATCCTCGGGCAAGGCATCGTGGAACTCGCAGACGACCTTGATGTTGGTTCGATCGTTGACCACAATCTTCTTTCTCTTAGATGTGTTGATGACGGTCATGGGTCTCCGTGCTTTGAACTCGCTGGGCGTGTAGTACATGTCCACGCTCCCCTCGGTCACGCGTTTGTAAGCCGAGAACGCTTCGTAAAGTTTGAGGTAATCGTTTTTGGTCACGTCGAGGTTGTAATTCTCGCGCGGGAACACTTCGTTGCGTCCATTTTTGAGATAAACATTCTTGATCTTGCAGTCGTCGAATTTACTGGAATCTTTTTCCTGATTGTTATTGCGCCCGGTCTGAAAGAGCACTACGACGAAATCTGGCATGTCGAACTGTATGTTGTTGAACTGCGTTGTCACGTCGAATTCCATGTGACTTCCCGATGCCACCTTCTGTACGCACTGGTAACTGTGAAAGTGAATCGCCACCTGCGGACTTTTCAAGATCTCCGCTTTGTACTTGAGGGCGTAGTTTGTTTCGTATTCCACCACCGGCATTCTCAATTCCATGCTCCGGATGACGCATTTCGCTGCTTCGGGTAGAGTGTTGGCTATCGGCGTGGTGCCGTCCGGACCCAAAGTAGCGTATCGCATTAGTGCGTCGTTGTCGTTGGTCGCTCTTCGAAACGTAACGCGCAGTCCTCCCTTCCACATGATCTCCTTGTAGTCCGAGAAGAAACCAGGCAGCAGACGCATGGGAAAGAGCACCGTGTGACTTTTCGTCGATATTTTGGTCCCGGCTTCGAATCCTCCCGCTTGATAGTACGCTGCGTCCGTTTTGGATAATTTCAACGTTCCCACTGCCGTCGACGTGATGCCTGGATAATCTATTCTGTCGATGACGGTGTTGTGTTTCCTCACCTCCACCTGCGAGAACAGGTGAGGCACGAAGTTGTCCACGAGTATCAAGTTTGCTGCTGCAGGAAACGCGTCTCCGCTTTCATTCTTCACCACGTCGAATTGAAGGTAGAGGTCCGCTCTGTGAGGATGAATGAACCCGTCGCCTACGTCCACGTCATATTCGATCTCCCTGTTCGCCTCGTTCAGATTGGCAAACGTGCGACGGTTGGGAGGGAAAGATTGCAATTCGTAACTTTCGATTTGCTCCATTTTACATGTATGGTTATTTATTATACGTTGATCTCCACGATGGCCGTCGTAGTGGCACCTGCGAAATCCACCACGTCTCCTTTCTCGTTCGTCACCACCAACTCTATGTCGTCTATGCGGTTACGACATACCGGAAAATAGATCGGCGAAGAGGGCGTGTAGATGATCGGTTCCATGAACTCGGAACTTGGTTTGAAAGTGGCTATGATTCCCGTCTGCTTATGACTTCCTAACAATCCGTCCGAAGATTTCGTGATCATACCTTCGGCCACGTTACAGTGTACGTTCACAGTCTCTATGGCCAAGAATTTAGGAATGTTGGTTGCTACGTGCTTGATACCAGCTTCGAGTTTGGTGTTGTTCTCGAAACCTAAAAGTTCTCCCATGGTGCTCAGGTCCACGGTCTCCGTCGCGGATAGGATTTCCACTCTGTGCGTGACCGAATTTTGAGAAAGGTATGTGCCTTTGGGTAATTGAGCTTGCAAAGTGGAAAGATTGTATTGTCCTGGCGTGACGACGATGTGTTCGCTTCCGACGCTAATTTTGTTGTTGTGCTGCGTGACGTTGGGTATGAGGTACATGCTGTAGAATGCACGCAGAGCCACGGATTTAGGATAGACGATGTCGTCGTGCAGCGTGAGTTTCAAGATTGAAGATTCGCTCGTGAGATGGAACACGCCCATCCTAGTGATGCTGTTTGAGGTTCCACAATGCTTTCTGGAAATCCTCGATCGTAGGGTTATTTATTTTAGAGAGAAACGCGAGCACGGAGAGGCAGAGATGACCGCAGTTCACGTCTCCGAAATTTTGAATGCGTTCGTCGTTGTAGTATATAGAGGTTTTGTTCGTTTTCAGATAATGAATTAAATTTGTAGGTGGAACACCTCCGAAAGAATCGAAAACGAATGCTTTATCATCATTTTTGTGGTAACATATCCAATGCGTGCCTGGATTTTCTTGACCGTCCAAGTTGACTACTCCGCATTCTCTTCTTTTGACGGTTGAAGGTAACGAGTCGGACATGAAAACTCCTCTGAAGTGTTTGATTTGTAACGGTTCGATCAGAGATTCAATGTCTCGGTTGGTGAGTGCTTCTGTTTCTTTTTTTTAAACTTTTTCATCACGCCCTTCCCCTTTTTCTTCTCCATGGCCAGGTTGTGACGTTTCTGTTCTTCCAATTCCGCCTTGTTCTTCTTCGAGTCGATGACGGTTTTCGCGATGGCGGCACTTCCGCCGGCCAAACTTCCCACGGCCCCCAATGCTGCCAGGATGGCCGGGATGCTGAATATGAAACCTCCGATCTTTTGCTGTTTCCGCGAACGTTGCAATCTTTTCAATTGAGGTGTGCTGAGCAGCAATTTCATTCCGTGTCCTTTTGACAAGCAAGAACGTTTCTTCTCGCGTTGTTTCTTGGTGAGTAACCCATCGAGAGCACCTAGATTTTTTAGATTGGAGTATGGTATCTGGTACACGACACCCTTGGGCTTCATGTTGATGCTCTATGTGTTATTTTCACGGTATGTTATTTATATATATATTCTGAGATTTTTTCTTGTGTAGTTTTTTACGGTATGTTATTTATATATTTTCAAGGCCTCGCTGTCGTTACACAAATTCTATTACGTGCTTCGTTTTCTTGCCAAGAAGTTCTTTTGTCCCCTTGTACACGATTCGAGTTTTGTTCTCGATTAAAATAGATAGCTTCTCGTCGGATAACATGTTAGCGTATCGATCTGGTAAAAATAGACTGTATTGTGCGTTGAGCAACAGGCGTACCTTGGGACCATACTGGGTAGAAACAATTGAACCGGAAGTTATCGTGTAAGGTTTGTCGACTTCCAATTCCTGAATTTTTACATACTCGACTGACAAATTTAGCATTTGTTTTAATGCTTGGAGATCACTTATTTTTTCGGTCGTCATATCAAAGAAAAATTTCAAAGTGTTAGAGAGAAATTTAATTGTTTTTCACGATGTGTGTTATTTATATATACCGAAGATTATTTTTTTTTCACGATGTGTGTTATTTATATATCAAGTTTTTTTTTGACACGTATATATATTATTATTTTTTAACAGAGGAAGAAAGTTCGTGCTTCGGAAAACGCGAGGATGTGCGTAGTGATATCTTCCGTCTCCTGCATAGACTTGTACCAATCATCAGTATACTGTCTTCTTCCCTGCCTTGCCTCGTACAGTTCGTCCGACCTATCGTCCAATTTTTGCCCTGCAGCCAAAAGCAGAATGTTGAGATCACCGCACCTCAGGCCGCTGATCTCCCGAAGAAGGTCCTTGAGAACCATTTCACAAGGGATGCGAAATTCCGGCATTGTTCTTGCTATGTTTACAAGTTTATTAACATCTCCGTTAACTACCTTTTTGAATATTTTAGATAGTAGCTCGGGTGGCAAATTAGTTATGCAATCCATGTTGTTTTTTTACTGTATGTTATTTATATACCCCACCCCAATTTTTGTTTCGTGTTCATGGCGATGGTGGTGCCTAGTGCGGCGACCCGTTCACCCAACGATGCGTCTCTACTCACGAATCTTTCGAAAGCTGCGTGCTCTAACTTTCTGTCTGCTTCGTGACGTGCATCCAGATCCGTCTGCGTGGTGTTGTAGGCGATGTCGTGATCTTTGCATGCGGCGTCCAACGGATTCACACCCTTGTCTCCTCTCTCCAATCTTTTCTCGAGTTTGGTACCCGGTCCGCAGTACTGGTAGCCAGGTAAATGCATCTCGAAAGGTAACTTGTTGATGATGTCGTTCACGAGTCCCTTTCCTTCGGCAACGTTCCAGAATTTCGGAGGCAGCGTGTTGATGATTTTGATCAGGTAACCTATGCCCTTGTCGTCGTTCACGATGAAGTTGGAAAGTTTCGTGCTGATCATGTCCACGATGCCAACCTTCTCGTTGTAGAAATTACGGTTGCCTGCATTCTCTTCGCCGGCTATCACCAACAATCGGTCCACGAGTTTCCTAACGTCGTCCACCCAAACGAATTCTTTGGGTAACGTGTTGTAGCGTTTGACGCCGCTGCCTGTTTTGACCTGGTTCCAAATCGGTTTGATGAGATTCCTGTACTTCTCGCCGCTGCTCGATTTCACCCTATTCTGCGAGGCGTCGTTGTTCTGGTACAAGGCATCCGTCATGATCAGAATTTCCTTGTAACTCTGGTAATCTTCGTCGGTGTAATCTTTCGGCTGCTTTTTGGCGACGAGTTCCCACAGTCCAACCGTACCCGGATACCTGTTCCAACTATCCTTGTCGCCTAAATTGACTTTAATGTCGTTGCCTTCGAAGGTCACCTTCGATTTCCCAATCTTCCACACCACACCGCCGCCTTCGCTGGTTTCCATGCTGGGATACAATCCGAACACTTCATCCTTGTCGAATTTCCCCGTGCTCAGGTAGTCTCGTGCCAAAGGTCCCAACTCGATCTTATCCGAAGACGACGACGTGCTGCCTATGGCTCGACGTCGTGCAGGTGCATCCTTCAGTTCGAACGGCGTCGAAGGAATGCTCGAAATGGGCGTGGGTACGGTGTAACTTTTAGCTGCGAGCGGTACGAGTTCATTAATCAAATTTTTATTTTGTTCCGTGACACTTTTAATTTCTTTACCTAGACCGCTGATGGCATCGATCACGGGTTGATCCTGACGTTTCTTCTCTTCGTAGAATCCGCGATTCTCGGATTTCCAACCTTTGAAGCGTTTCGCGAGGTAATCGCGAAGCTTGAGATTTTCGTCTTCGATTTTTCGTTTCGTCATGACGTTATTTATATACGTCGTTTCTCACAACGTTGCAACGTTTAGAAAGTCGTTGATTTTGTTTCTGTATTTTCCATCGTTGGGTTTCCTCGTCATGTCGATCGTCGCGAATCCGAAATCGTCACCGTTCCAGCAAGTAGAGCAGCAGCGTTCCGAAAATTGATTGTAGTTCATGTCTCCGCCTACGTAGTCATCGTACGCGTGCTTGAGGTTGGTGTGATCTTGACGAAACAAACATATGAAATTAGCGTTGTCGCGTACTAACTGTTTTGGAATTTTGGAAAACGTTTGAGCTAGGTAGAAGCAATCCATTCCTTTGTGACGACCTTGCGTGAAAAAGTTGCGAATTTCATTTTGATTTTCCAGGATGGCGTCGTCGAACACGACGACTGAATTTTCACGACAATCGTCGAGTGGTTTTATTTCCGAGGCGAACGTTGCAATGTCCAGACCATCGTACAGTTTCATCAGTTGCTGGTATTTGGATTGCTCCAAACTTTTCGAGAACACGTACAGGTGCCTGTTCTTCCAATCTAACCAATTCGGTGCGAGGAGAAAATTGTCCACGAGCAGTGTCGTTTTCCCACACCCCGAAGGACCTACGATCAGACAGCGGATGCTGTCGGGAAGCAACTTGCCGTTCTTTTTCTTCGTTTGACTTTCCGGATCCGGTAGACGCTTCACCACGTTCCACGTACTCACAAGATCACTTCGTTCGCGTCGATCCAACTCTTTTCTGGAAGTCCCAGCCATTTGACAAACAGTTTGTCACCTTTCCTACGCAATACTTTCTCGATGAGGTACGTGTCGGGGTGTTTCGTTTTAGAGAGTTCCTCTTCGTAAAATCTTCCTTTCAAAATCTCGCCGCTACTATCTTTTATTATATACGTGTGTCGGTTTCCGGGTAGAACTCGAACCACCGTAAAAAGTTCCGTGCTCCAATTTTTTGTGAATCCCTTCTCGAAGGTGCGTTTGAATTTGCTGATCCTCACCTGGTCTCCAATTTTGTATTTAGCTTTTTTTGTCGTGGGTGTGTACTTTGGACAGTAAACGGTAGAAATTAAACGCTGCTCGTCGGACTTGGTAACGTCGGCTGGCTTCATGCCTATCGTTCTGTGTACCGTATCATTATAGGTGTCGACGAGTTCCGGCAGGACGTCGACCCATTTGTAATTTCCCCGAAGCGTGAATCGTTTCCACATGTGTGTTTTCAAGGTTCGATTGAATCTTTCCACGATGCTGGCTTTGATGTGACTGAAGCTCGAATAATGTCGAATCTTGTGTTTTTGAATAAACTTTTGGAATACGGCGTTGTAAAATTCTTTACCGTTGTCCGTTTGCAGAAACCGTGGTCGTCTGCCGCCGCTTTCGCGAAAAATTAATTTGAATGCTTCCGTGACGCACGTTCCCGTTTTCGCCTTCAAAGGTAGAGCCCATGCGAATTTCGAAAACGTGTCTATGACGGTGAGGAGGTACTTGTTGCCCTTGTTCAATTTATGCACGTTTTTCAAATTGCCGCTACTCATCTCCACGAGGTCACTTTGCCAGAGGTCGTCGATGCCCTTGGTTACCACGGCCAAACGTTCGTAGTTACGGCGTGCAGGTTTATGCAATTCTTGGACGATGGCTTGCCTTGACATTTTTTCTTAGAGATTACGTTTCAAGAGAAGCACAAGCGTGATGGGATTCAAAGAGGGTGGCACTTCGCTCGTGTTTTGAACGATCAGCTTATCGCCGGCACTCACGTCGAAAACAGTAAGATCTTCGTCTTCGTGTATTTCATATATGTTGCGCGTTTCGTTCCAACGCGCCAGAGGAATATTTCCTGCTTTCTGGACACCACGATTCGATATCAAAGTCATGGTGGGAACGCTAGCTTTTCTGCCGTGAGACCAGTACGAAAATTCGTTTATCTGAATCGTGCCATCGAGGAGAAACTTGTAGTACGGATGATAAGGATGCAACATGTACAGTTTGTTACCTTCGACGAAGGTGGAGATTCTCTGTTGATTGGGTACGCTGTTGATTTCGATGGCTTGCAGAGAATGCAGTTTAGCGAATTTAGTGTCGACGCTAACGAGGTTGCTGTGAAGCTGACCCAGTGTGTTTTGTATGGGCAACAAATGTTCGACTATGGTATCCGTTACGGTAGAAAATGACGGTTTGATTTTCACTTCCACGTTCAACTGCTTGTAGCTTTCGTTGAGTTCTTGCAACTTGGCACCGAAAGAGGCCAGCGTCGATTCCTGTGTTGATTCCAGCACTCCAACTTGATCTCTGATGTTGACGACAATGTTCTGAAGGTTCTCGATTTGATTCAATTTCGAGCTCTTCTCGGTAAGATCGTTCACGATGATTCGCATCTCTGTAAACTGCATGTGAAGGTCGGCGACGCTCTGCGAAGTGGGCAGCGTCGACACCAGCGAGGCAAGTTCGTCTCGAATCTGTTCCACGTTCGCCGTTTCCGTTTCCAGTCGTTTCAGCATGCGTGATATGTTCCTTTTCAAAGCGTGTAATTCTTTGGAGGTAGGGAGATTGCCCACTTTACTCTCGAGATCGCTCAACGAACTTTTGATGTCACTCGAATCTGATAGTGCCGTCACCGCCGTTTTCAATTTTTCCAAATCTTCGCTCGAAGGCACGCTCGTTCGTAACGATTCCAAGTCACCCTGTATGTTGTCCAGTACGTGATGAAAATGAGCGAGATTCGTTTCGACGTTTAAATTTTCTAAATATTCGATCTTCTGCTGAACCGTGCTTAACGTGTCTTGAATGCTCGTCAACGCTCTCGCTTCAGCGTGAATATTTTTAATTTCTTCGTTGATCAATTCCAAGGACGCCTGAAGCGTGGCGATGGTGGTTTGAATGTGTTCGAAATCTTGATAGGCCTCCAATTGAATTTTTATGTTCGCGACGCTTTTACCGATGACCTGCAGTTCGTCCGACGATGGTAGGTTCGTCATTGTATCTTCCAAAGTCTGCAACTTGGATTTAATTTCTTCCAACGTGCTGGTGAATTCTTCTTGTAATTTGGAAACGACGACGTGCAAGCGTTCTACATCAATATCGTTCACGACGGTTTGAAGTTCAGAGAAATTCTTTTCTATTGCGGAAGTTCGTTCTTCGATTTCGAGTTTCAATTTTTCCAAATCTTCATTTTTCGCTTGAAATTGCTGTAATTTGGCCAAATCATTTTGAAGCGAATCCACGCTCAACTGTATATTTTGAACGTTGTCGTAAGAAGGTACGTCGACATAATTTTTTATCAGCGTTTTCAGTTCGGAATCGATTTTCAGAATGGGGTCGAGACATTGCGTTTGGAGCGTAGCGATTTCCGACTCTAAACTTTTGTTTAAGGTTTCCTGCAAAGCAATCAAATCGGTCCTCAACTTCTTAACTCGAATGTCCAACATGAGAATCTCTTCTGCGTGGTCTACACGCTTGGTGTTGCCGAAAATGTCGTTAGGCATTTTTGGTTAACGGTTATTTATAATAGGATAGACGATTCGTAATTCTACGAAGAGAGGAATAAGTTTATCGTAATCTCCGAGGAGTTCCACGTAAAGATAATCTCCTGCAGACACATCGTACGTAATGTTAGAAAGCATCTTGTCGTGCTTGATTCGAAAAATGTTCTTGCCGGTAGAAATTTTGATTTCGCCTGCGTTTTCCGGATTCACGGTGATTTGAAGTTTCCCGTCGATCGGAATTTCGTAGAAATGTAAATTGTTATTAAAAACATAAAACATCTTGCCCACGTCCTCATCCAATTTCGTCCAAATGCTGTTGAGGTGAATGATCAACAGACCGTTGAGTTTAGTTAATACGGAAGGTAGACATTCATGATCTGTCGTCGTGCGGTGTACAGTCTCCATTGTTTGCTTTCGGAAACCAAAGAGATTCATGTTGGTTATTTAAGAAAAAATTGAGAACGTATCTAATATAAATAACACCACAAAAAAAATGTGTGCAATTTAGTAACCATCTTTTTTTCTTAGCAAAAGAATGGAGAAGAAGGAAGCAAAACGTGCATGCGACCAATGTGGGAAATATATATCCATTTCTAAC
This sequence comes from Lepisma saccharinum, assembly GCF_977018435.1. Classification (NCBI taxonomy): domain Eukaryota; kingdom Metazoa; phylum Arthropoda; class Insecta; order Zygentoma; family Lepismatidae; genus Lepisma; species Lepisma saccharinum. The sequence continues at coordinate 59,801,591 of NC_139236.1, read as the reverse complement.
TTGAGAAGACATCGGAAGGATGTGCATGGCAAAGGATCAAGTAAGAGAGAGCTCGATGTTGACGATCAAGCGCCACGAAAGAAGCAGAAGAGTGCCGGCGAAAGTATTCGAAATATTTTAACCGAGGAGACTTTCCGATCTGAAGAAACATCTGATCTAAACAACTTTTTTCGCTCGGTCAAAAGCAAGTTAATTTCGTCTATCACCGAAGCTTTGTTGCAATGCTCGTTGAAAATCCACCTCATCGTTTCCGCCATTTACGAAAACGTAAAAAAAGAGCGAGAAACTTTCCATCATTACACTGGTGTAAAGAGCCTCCACGCCGCCGACGTCGATGAGGTGGATGCCATTTGCAACCAGATGATTGACGCTTTGTTGAACAAGCACGAGACTTTCCAAAAACGTGGATCGGGTTGGACACTTTGCGGTTCGTCTCACACTTTAACTTTGAAGGTGGCACGATACAACCCGATGGGAGCATCCAGCTACATCAATTTGCCCCCGGAAATAGCCAGTAAGAAAGCCATCATCAACATTCAAAATGAGGATAACAGATGCTTTTTGTGGTGCATCATTGCCGATCATCACCCAGCCAATGATGACAAACATCGTTTATACCACTACAACAAGCCGGAATATCTCTCAGAATTTGAAAAACCTATGGCTGGCATTAATTACCCCGTAAATCTACGAGACATTAGTAAATTTGAGGCACAGTACAAGACAGATAAAAACGAAAATATAGCAGTACACATCTTCGGATTAGACAAAAACAACACCATCTACGTTCTCAGACACAGCAACATTAAAAGTAATCGTGTCATCAGATTACTCCTGATCGAAGATGATGATAATTATCATTACTGTCTAATTCAGAATCTTCCAAAATTAACAAGAAGTCAAATTACCACAGATCACCATAAAATTGGAGTATGCGACAGATGCCTGAGTATATTCTACGGTCAAGGAAAAAAGAATGCTGATGAAGAACTCCGAGATCATCATGAAATGTGTAGTAAACATTCGGCTACGACTATCAAAATGCCTTCTCGAGACATGACATTTTCCAACTACACCGCATTACTCTGGCATCCCGTGGTGATATGCGCCGACTTTGAAAGTTTCCAACTTCCACTCGCCACATGCGAACCGAATCCCAGCGTATCAAGCACCACCGAAATTCTACATCACGAAGCCTGCGCTTTTGGATTGATGGTCAACAACACAGGCGATGTTATTTTACATCGTGGCAATGATGCTCCACAAATATTCCTTCAAACCTTGAAGCAGATGGCCATACAATTCGCTCCTCCACTAAGAGAAGACAAAGCAATGGAGCCTCTTACCCAGGAAGAGAAGAAAGCATACGACCTTGCCTCTCAGTGTCATGTGTGCGAAAGTAACTTCACCCTCGAAAATGTCAAAGTTCGCCACCACAATCATCACACGGGAAAATATGTGGCCCCCCCTGTGTAACAACTGTAATCTACAAATCAAAAAACCGAATTTTATTCCAGTATTCATTCACAATTTGGAGGGCTACGACGCCAAAATCTTCATAAAGGAGATGGGATGCGACGCTCAACCCATTAGCGTCATAGCTCGCACCAACGAGAAATTCATTTCATTCAGCAAGAAGGTGGACGTTGGAAATGGCAATCGCGTAGAAATTCGCTTCTTGGACTCCTACAACTTTCTGTCTTCGAGTTTGGCGACACTCGCGTCTCAACTCACCGACGATGATTTGATCGCCACCAGGAAATGTTTCGGCGACCAACATTTAGCACTGTTGAGACGCAAGGGTGTTTACCCGTACGAATACATGACGGATGCTTCCAAATTCTCAGAAACATCATTACCACCAAGAGAAGCATTCTACAGTCGTCTTAGCGACACCTGTTGCAGCGAAGAGGACTACCATCATGCTCACCTCGTGTGGTCTACATTCTCTTGTCAAACCATGGGTGACTATCACGATCTGTATCTGAAGCTGGATGTTACGCTATTGAGCGACCGTTTTCATCTCCATCGCTCGAGAGGAATGGCAGCATATGGTTTGGACCCCGCTTTCAGCTACACCACACCGGGTTATTCTTGGCAGGCGATGTTAAAATCCACGAAGGTGAAGATAGAACTCATCAAAAACGTCAATCAACTTTTGTTTGTCGAAGAGGCAAAACGTGGTGGAATCGTCCAGTGTCCCCTTCGATACGTCAAGGCCAACAATCCATATGTTGCCGATTTCGATGCAGGGAAACCGACAAACTTCTTGGCATACTGGGACATGAACAATCTGTATGGTTATGCCATGTCCGAGACTCTGCCTATCGGAGAATACGAGTGGATGAGCGAGCAGGAACTTCAAGATTGTTTGGAATGGAGTGAAGATCATAAAAATGGATGTTTCCTGAAAGTAGATTTGGAATATCCTGCATCGCTTCATCGAGAACACCATGGATTTGCGATGGCACCTGTGATGGAATCGACTCCGGAGAAGAAGCTGATGCTCACCTTCAAGAGCAAAGAGAATTACGTGGTGCATTATCGCCTCCTACAATTCTACCTCCAGCATGGATTGGTTTTGAAGCGCGTGCACTCGGGATTGAAGTTTAGACAGACCAGGTGGCTAGCACCCTATATCGACGGCAACACTCAACGTCGAGCATCAGCTTCTTCTTCCGCAGACAAAGACCTATACAAGTTGATGAATAACAGCATCTACGGCAAGAGCATGGAAGATGCGAGGAAAAGAAGAAATATCAACTTGGTCTCCGACCCGAAGAAAATAAACAAGCTCGTCGCTCAGCCCACGTACAAGAACTTCACGATACTGAGCGACACGTTGGTATTGATCGAACGTGCTCTCCGCCACATAACATTCGACAAACCAATCGCCGTGGGAGTCGCAATCCTCGAGTTGTCAAAGCTGGCCATGTACAAGTTTCACTACGACATCATGAAACCGCGCTATGGAGAGGCAATCGAGGTGGCGTACACCGACACGGACAGCTTCGTGTACAACATCCACACCAATGATCTATACGAAGATCTAAAAAGCATAAGCCACCATTTCGACTTCTCGAACTATCCAAAAGATCACGCGCTCTTCGACGACAGCCAGAAAATGACGATCGGGAAGATGAAGGATGAAGTCAACGGCCGCATCATCACAGAGTTTGCGGGTCTTCGAGCGAAAATGTATGCCGTGAAAATCCAGGACGAGACCGAAATAAAAAAAGCAAAAGGGGTGGGGCGTTCGAGCACAAACAAACTGACCGTAGAAGATTACAAGTCGTGCTTGTTCGACAAAAAAATCAAACGCATGACCGAACATCGGATCACGAGCACCATCGACCAGTTGCATACATCCACGATCAACAAAGTGGCGCTTGATCCCCACGACACCAAATTGAGGCTACTCGACTGCAACATCCACACCCGAGAATGGGGATGTCATGACGAGGAAGAAACCTGCTCGCACCATTAGACTTCTGCATCAAAAAAGTACGTATTATTTCTTGCACCACTTTTTTTAAAAAAAAACAATCATTCAGACTAATTTTTGTATTCACACTTTTTTTTTATATTTTTCTATCATTTTTTTTAAAGAAAAATAATCATTCACACTTTTTTTTATATTTTTCTATCGTTTTTTTTTAAAAAAAAACAATCATTCACACTAATTTTTGCATTTACATTTTTTTTATATTTTTCTATCATATTATGTACACTATTTTGAGGATATTTTTTTTTCTTTCAGATGCAGCACCCTACGGAAACTTTTTTACTTCTTACACTTTCTATTCTTAACCAAAATATTTTTCTTCTCTTCAATCATAAAACACACACATTACACACGGAGGTCCTCTGTAGGGAGTTATGGGGGGGGGGTGGGTTAAAAAAGAACCCATGAAACTCTACAAAGGCATGGCTTTGTTAGCCGCGGCCATTAGAACTGCGTTGGGCACCACGCACCCTCGCGAGGTTATAGGGGGCCAGGTATCCTAAAAGACAACATTTATTATTTTGTTTGTTTGTTTGCGTCACAATACAGGCGCGCGCGCGCGTGTGTATAACACATCGTGTTTCCCCCGAGAGAGAGGTTTACAAAAATCACGATATACGGAGTTGGAAAATTACGATATGGCGCATTCGCTCGTTACTGTTGCCAGCCATAAATCTCTCTCTCTTCATCTTACACCAACGTTGGCATCTCTATTTTTTTAGTTGCAAGTAAATTGCCAACACACTCTAGTTAATAATGCTACATATTATACGCACACACGCACACACATACTATATTACCATCCACCCATCTCTCTCTCTCTTTTACGGCAGTGCCGGCTCTCCTTGTTTAGTATATGTAGGTTGGCAACGCTGATCTTTACTTGAGGGCGGTCAACCGGGTTGATTGCACAAGCAAAATTGCCACCTCCTTGCTTTAGGTTAGGTTAGACCAAAAAAAACCTTGGTGATTTTTTTTTTCGAGTGAGGAGTTGGCAACGCTTATCTCCACTTGAGGGCGGTCGACCGGGTTGATTGCACAAGCAAAGTTGCCAGCTCCTTGCTTTAGGTTAGGTTAGAGCAAAAAAGGCTGTGGGTAAGCTGTCGGTTGTTTAACTCTTCCCTTTCTCTTTTTTTTTTCTTGTAAAAGGCTATGGCAAAAGTACCAGTGGGTTGGCAACCTTGCTTTATGCACTGTAAGGCAAGCCTCAAGCAAAATTGCCACCTCCTTGCTTTAGGTTACGTTAGACCAAGAAAAAAAACCTTGGTGATTTTTTTCGAGTGAGGAGTTGGCAACACTGCGAGAAAATACCTCAAGCAAGGTTGCCACCTCCTTGCTTTAGGTTAGGTTATACCCAAAAACAAAAACCCTGGTGATTTTTTCGAGTGAGGAGTTGGTAACACTGCGAGAAAATGGAGCTCATGCCTTACAAGAGCAAACCATTAAGGCGAGCTCCACCGAGCTCCATTTTCGGGCGTTGAATTCTCCATTTGGGTCTACACGAAAAGTAGGTCAAAGAACCGCTCTAGAACTGAGCTTACAGAAAAATATCGTAAGGGGAGACAGCCTTATAGTAAAATGTCGTAAGGCGAAAAGTAGGTCAAAGGACCGGTCTAGCCTTACAGAAAAATATCGTAAGGGGAGACAGCCTTATAGTAAAATGTCGTAAGGCGAAAAGTAGGTCAAAAGACCGCTCCAGAACGTTGGGTTTCACCTACTCATATTCAGAAATATTGCAGTAGGTAATCTCGAGTGACATGTTGCTTTGTTCCTACAATCAAGTGGCGATAGAATTCTTGTTTTCATTGCTACCAACATCAAGGCAATAAATGTCAATTCCTGGCTAAAAATGAGTAAGTGAAGTGTAATGAAATTACGAAGAAAAAAACAGGGAAAAACGTAATATGCGAAAAATGACGAAAAAATGACGTAAAACTTAAAAATAGAAAATAAAGGAAAACATGCACAATAAAATTCACATTTTTATAACTTAGGTATTAAAATCCTGAATACGAACTTCTAAGAGCAATGCATACAACATGAGGAAAAAAGATGACATGCCATCAAAATCCGGGCCCTGGAAATAAACAAGATGTTGACTAAGTAAGAACAAAAACCTACTAAAGCTGAAGGGGCAGAAAATACAATACGTACAAGGGAAATATAAATATACAAATAAAAGGAGAATGGAAAACAAAGCATACAGTTTTTTTTTCTCCGGAATATTCCTATATCTGGGCATCAAAGGACACTCATTAAAATGAGCAAACAGTCTCCATTGCTTATTATCAGATGATTGAAGATTTGTTCTGGTTACATATACCTTGAATACAGAAGCTAGTGGAGAAATAGTAACGATATAATTGGCCGTATCAGCGAGCTGGTTCCAGTTCGACAAAAATGGTCCTCATTGCATACTTTACCAAGACAAAATCAACTTACTGTCATTGAAGCTCCTGCTGTTAGCGCTGCCACATTCTTGACCCAGGCTTCAAGCGGAGTCGCCAGACCGAACATCAGCAAGCAGTAAGAAGGCACCAAAAGGAACAGAGCGAACAGGCCTTGGATGTGATAAAAAGGCGCTGGGTCTTCTAGGAGAAGAATGCGTTCCACCTCAGTACCATACCACATGGGAATGTCCTGTTTACTGCCCAAGCAGACCTATTCAAAGCAGAAAAGAAAAAAGTAAACAGAATTACAGTACTGTGTCTATGTGTGTCGTGCATCGGGGTTTTACTACGTCAAGAGACAAGAAAATATTAAAATACTCCTAAAAATGTAATTTTGACTTTCCTTTTCCTCTGGTAACAGCTGATGATATCCATTGTTGACTTACTTCTCTCATCTCTTCGACATTTTTTCTGTCTTTTAATATTGGCAGAGACCTTATTTTTTTTTAATACTTCTGTCAAGCCTTGCAAATGTCTACTATCTGGTTTAGCCCCAGTTGGGTGCCACTTATATTTGTAACGTAACAACGTTGTAGGTTCGATCTTCACCACCAGTGAAAAGAAAGTAGCGAATCTTGCTACGGCCAATGTCATTGGCTAGTATCTGCACCAATGAAACAATTTTCAAACTTGCCCCTTGCGATGAAGTTTCCAATGCTATCGCATAGGGAAGGACCACATGACGAGTTTGTTTGGACTTTATCTTGCTCAGTGGTCTATTCACACTAATACGGTCCATTCCAAATGTTTGAAATTCTACCTTGTGTCAAGGAAGGGTTCTCTCAGCACTATCTCGCTGTTGTATTTTGAATAGGTATTTGAAAATGAGTTGCCGGTTTTGATTTCTGAACCCTAACCCCATGGCCATGGCACGGTGAACTCTCGAAAAAATCAACGAGTTGTTATATGAATTTCACACCATGATATCACTTTAAGTTAACCTGTTACTTTTGTTTTCCTGAACCAGTTTAATGCAGTAATTCATTGATCCCATCTCATATCACCTAATCCAGTTTCACCCAATGGCTTATCAGCACATGTCAATCAGATTTGACAGCTGTACGATTTTTTAGGCGAAATGGGATATCCCGTTTCCCCTAAACTAGTTGGAAGGAAACTATCGTAAATGAGGGAAATTTTGTCGATCAACGGAAACACCAGACAATTCAGAACACGTGCTGATTACGAGCAGTCACATGAACCAAATAGTGTAGTCTAGTCAGGTATGTCAGCCACGTGAGCCAAAAGTCAGCAATACAATACCAATAGCCTTTGTCATATTCTAAATGCTAATTGAGGTTCGGTTCGGTTAGGACTTGCACCTCTTCCAAATTTCATACATAATACATTTTTTCGAAAAAAAAAGTTTTATGCATAAAGAACAATTTAAAACTTTATTTTCACATAGTAATAGCGTTAACTAAACATCGTTTCCCGTGTAATTTTGTATTTAAGTACATTTTTAACGACCACGTGCACACTATGAGTAACATAAAAGACTAAATAAGAATTTCTTTACATAGCAAAGTTTAAACAAGGTTCTACATGGAATAAGATACCACTAAGAAAAGTAAACGCAAGGCGTGAAAATAACGTTAGTGTTAGTGTTAGGGAAAATAGTCACGGTTATACAATAACTATGGAAGTGTGTAACCACCGCCATGTTAAGCAGATTTCAGTTGTATATTGGCATTTATCTTATTCGTATACTTTCAAGTTAAGAACTTGGATTAAATTATCTATACTTAATTGTTTTTATAATTCATGTATATATTTACGTCTTATCTTAAGTTATAATATTATTCGCGTATTTTTGCAACATATATTCAGAATTTATAGGCTAATTATTATCCCAAATAATATATTCAACGTTTTCATTGTTTTTCAAGCACAAGTTAAATACATCTCTTTTTAATATCGATTTTTGTTCAACAATGTACAAGAGTGAAGTAATTTGTCTTCGTTATAAACTAAATCTTTATTTAATCATTTTTATGCGCAAGGGCAAATATGATTTATTTGATAAAATCAGTTTAGTTATTTCTATATAGTTTAGCATTGTAATATTATAGCAAAGTATTTCTCCCTCGTTTTCAATAAAATATCGTTTTCCTATTGGCTGTTTATGTTAGGAGTGGGGGAACCACGCTTTGTGTTCTTGGCGATCTAAAAACTTCCACGTTGGCATTTTTAATTGTTGCCAACCTGAACTTTAGCTTACTATCGCTAATTAACATTGATGTGTTATTTTATGTTATGAGTTTGTATTGTACGTTATAACAATCTGTTATGCTGCGCCTCGCGCTTGAGGTAGGCAGTTGAGGTTTTGCTATTAACTGTGAAGGCTGTGCACGGACTCTCGTGTTAAATAAGTTGTTTATCACTGCCTGCGATCGTGCAAGACCCAACGAAATACAATTTTTAACTTGTGCGAATCAGTATGTACGCGCGCGATTGGTGATTAAAGATTTTGGACATTTTAATTATAAAGTATTTGGAATTTTATTTACTGTCACGTGTCGCAATTCGGTGGTTTCCTTCCTGGAGGAAGGGTGGATCGTCTTAATCCCGATCCCTGGGTGAGAACTGGTGCTCCCAACTGACCAGCCGGAGCAAGGAGCGGTGTGTTGCCAATTCGGATCTCCATACCCTGGAGTTACGAGTGGTGGCACGTTGCAAGTGTTAAGAATTTTAATAACTTTGAACTGTTTTCTTATACGTTAGGGCCAAAATTGTTCCAGCATCCGCATATTATTACTGGCTTCATTTTAAATACGTTTCCATTCCATTTTAAGCCATTGCAACATGGTGTTTCATTTTAAATGCACAAGACCTGTTTTCTCATCAAAAGTAAAGTAGAAGAAGCAATACATTCAAGCAAAGTTACTAGCGACCGGTATTTCACAGCAAATTGTCATGAGTTTTAGAAGTAATCGATAAACAAACTGGTCGTGCATACGCAAACGAATCCATTTCCTCATTTTCTTTGTACAGTTAAACGCAGAAGCATGTTAAGGACATAGGTATTGACGTAAAAACACGCAACACAATATTGCCGCAGAGGGTACATTTCATACCTCACTCGAGAAATACAGCACGAGCGACCAAGCTTCAGTCGTCCGATCGCAAATCTTGCGCGCTGGAATTAGAAGGAAGGAAGAATTTTGTTGACGTAATGACTTTCCCTGCAGAACCTCTTCGGCCATTGGGATCAGGCAGCCAGCCAGCAAAACCCCGGTCGCGGGATACATGTAGACTCGAAGCAGGAAAATGATCTAAGCAGAAATGATGACGGCTAAATTCTTTAGGATACCACAGGTTGCCAGATTGTGAGAACGTTGCCAAATCAACTCTAAAACCCTTCTCAGAAGAGCGATTCAAAAAAGGGGTTTTCTTCTTCAACTTGGGCGATTTTCACTAAATAATAACAATTAGAGATTGAAGTGTAATTAGGGAACTTAGTACAATATTAATCCAAGAATACTGTATATTTCAGTAACCCTTAGATGGAGATGTAAAAGAATTTCACATTGTCGCCAGGAAATGTACGTATAGACTAACCGAGACGATTTTCTTTAACTGCGGGGAGACAAAATCCTTTTTTTAATGTTGTATTTATATTTTCCCAGTACAGTACGTCCATGTTCAAGCCAGTGCTGAATATAGTATAGCAGAAGCACTGCAATTATTAGATATTCCAATTTAAATTTTAATAATAGTAATAATATGCAAAACTGAGTTCTAAATTTTCAAAAGCCACAACATAACTAAATTCTGATATAAAATGTCATTTTCTGTACACCGCTGCTAACCGCAATAACATTATTTAGACTTCCAGATTAAGATTATTACACTGTAGGGTCACTACAGTATCTATGGAAGCAGTAATCAATTAAATTCAATCAATCGAATCACGACATATATCATTGTACATAACAGATTCTTGAATAAATGTTGTAACCTTCACAAAGTTATTCTCGTCATTTTTTATCTTTTTCCTAATATTTTAAGCTAGAAATTTATTAGGATTTTAGTCATATTTATTTAAATGGGTATAATATAAGAGTTTATTACTAGTTTAAGTATATTTTCAATTGATAATGGCATTTAAAATTCACGGATGGAAAAATATTATTCTTGAGTGTTGTACCAAAAAGGTTGGATCAAAATAACCCTTTCCCGTAATTTTTCCTATCTCAAAACTATGTTAATATTATTCCCATTACCTTACACTTGTCTCAAATTCGAAGTTCATCAGCTGTCGACCAGAGAATAGCCAGAGTCAGCTGCAAGGGAAACAATTCGGCATTCCCAAACCCGGAGGGAGGATATCAAAACAGGAACCACGAGCAACGTACCCAGTATCCTGACAGGTTTGCCAGCTTGGGAGAAAGAATGCTCCGACATGTTCCAGCTGTACTCCATAAGGGATCAAGGAAACTTTCTCTCCCTTGTTAACGCAGTTCGTCAAGTACCCCACGACGTGCCATGTTCCAGAGAGTCTACACAGCCCTCAAAATTGTCATGCTGTGTCTCGAACAAAGATCTTCCATATAATCTACAAATCCAGCAGTAAAAGTTTTACAACAACGACATGTTCCAGAGGGTAAATTACATGATTCCTCCACTAAAGTGTTATGCTACATTCCTAATAAACATATTACATGACACACTTCCATGTCAGGAACAACTCTACAAACTTAAGTCTATTCTTCTTCACAATCCTCAAAAGAAGAATTGCCCAACGAAGTGCTCAGGGCCGCATTTACGCGCAGGCTATCTAGGCTGCAGCCTTTGGGCCCGCACCACAAAGGGGCCCGTGCCATTAAAAAAAAAAAAACGGTTTAAAAATGTTAATTTTGAATAGACTAAAATAAAAAAAAATGTATTTGTTTTAATACTGTGGTGCGGGCCCTCTTATAATCATAAAATACGTCGACGCAGTTATTTTGTGTGTTCTGTGAGCTAATTCGACTGAACTCTTCAATGGACAACTGATATGAGTTGAGACAGCATTCAGGAATCTCGACGGTGAAACCATAAAACGTTCATGGCTCTGTTTTTCTTTCTAGCAATGGACATGTATACTGCTATGTATGTACACTTTTTTGTACCGAACACGCTCACAGTTTACTCATGGTGGTTATTGTGATTGGAAAAATGGTGCTGCACGTCTGGTTGAACACGAAACTTCTAAAAACCATCTGAATGCTGTAATTGATTTTGCAGGACGCTCTAAAGAAGTGGGGCGTATTGATCAAGAACTGACGCGACAAGCAGAAGATGTAGCAAAATACTGGCGAGAAGTTCTCAGGAGATTGATAAATGTGATAGCTTTTATCGGTGAAACAGGTCTAGCATTTAGACGTGAATATCAGGCACTTGGGTCACCGAGAAACGGTAACTACCTTGGACTACTGGAGCTTATTGCAGAGCAGGGGCGGCGCCAGAAATTTTCGACCGGGTGGGCAGAAACTCCTTATTGATAAATTAGGGTGGGCAATATAAATGTAAGACCATATATACAGAGCATTCCCTGACATTCGCTGCGAGACTCGGCGGCAAGCGGCCCTGCATCAGCGTTTGTCTTTCCCGGTGAACGGGGTCCGCGACAGTCGCTAGAGTCGGCTATTAAAATTACAGTCTTCATAATGCGTACTAACCTTGACTACAGAAGGTGTTGAAAATGATGTCCCTCTGCTGCAACACATTCCTGGCATCTCCGAAGGAAATTGGCATTTACACGTGAAAGTTGGTCTACTGTAATTCTCCCGATTTCTTGTACAACACTCTCTTTTAACTCACGGATGGTGTGCGGATTGTCTTTGTATACTTTATTTTTAGATTTCCCCATTTTTCTTTCCACTTTTATTCAGACTGACCCTGTTATTCTAAACTTTTTTTTTCAAGGTTTAATATAGTGGTCCTATGTGGAACGGGAACACCAGCAAATTTCGTTGCAAAACGTCGTCGCACTTCTCCACAATTCCTCTTTCCGAAGTAACACTCGACAAGATAAATCCTCTGTTGTAATGTAAACTTTTGTGGTGCCATATTAAGCCACAATCTTCAACACACGGACACGACACAACACAACTTCCGAGGGAGGATTATACTGGCGTCAGTCTGCAACGTCAACAGAAAGGGAAAGAGAGCGAAGGCAGGGAGAGCGAAAAAAAACAGACTGTAGCGTGCGACTGTCGCAGACTCGTTCACCGGGAAAGTCAAGTTCTGACGCCGGGCCGCTTGCCGCTGAGTCTCGTAGCGAATGTCAGGGAATGCTCTAGTGTATATTTGTATGTAAGACGTATGTATCCCCCTCTCTCTTACACTCCCGATTTTCCTCCTACTTCTTTTCCCTTTCCATTTCTCTTTTCCCTCTTTATCTTTTCGAATCTATTGTCGCATCTTGTTCCATTTCCTTTCGCTTTGTCTCTGATGGACACAATTATTTCATGCGCAGCCATACCACAGCCATACATGCATGTTAATACAGTGAAGTAAATGTGAATTAGGTTTAAGCTTGTGTTGCAAATACAAGGCACATACTTGATTTTATGTATTCGGCGTCAATGATAGAAAGTGCGATGTTAGACAATTGTGAAGCTTATCGTAATTAAAATGCATGTTCCTGAGCATAGTATTTTCATCGTATAAGCTTTTGACTGGAAGAGTTTTCTTACTCCTTGGGGGTCACTTTTCTTAGCTTACAAGGTTTGTACAACTGAGAAATCTATCTGAATGTTTGTAGTAGCGGGGATGGGGTGCCAACGTTTGAGAGGCAATGACAATATACTTTTTCTTGGTAGAAAAGGCTTAGCATAAAGAGGCCATAGTGCGGGGGCAAAAGGTGGCAAAATATGGCGGGGAACTGCATCCCCCACTTCCCGCTCCTCCTAATCGCCGCCACTGAATATTTGGATCGTCTTATTAGGAATGATTTAAAGCACACACGGAAGACAAATTCTTTGTTCATTGTCCATGGAAGTATTCCTAGGCTAATGAAAGGCTATATTGACAAAATATCACTCATAAGTAATAAACAAGTAAGATTGAAAAATCTGTTCAGAATTGAAGAGATTATTAGCTAAGTTGCTATTTGTTTTCGGAACTGTCATGTTACTTATGCGGGAGAAGCAATACACGTATGGTTACATGAACATATTTTTTGAGGTAACAAAATGATTTAGGACACAAAGAATTCATCGAAGTTGATCACCGTGCCAATAATAATTCATATATGTTTCATAAATGACTTGGGTTGTATGGTGTGACCATTTCGAACACAATAGAATGTCAACCTCTACCCTGTGCAGCATACCCTGGAAACTTTATTCATTCAGGGCAACGAGTCCCTGGCGCTTGGAACCACTGTCAAAGTAATAATTTATGAGGGTTTGTATTTTGAGTGTCAGCGTGTGTTTGTTTTCGCCCCTTCGTTACTTTCATCTAATCACCATCGAACCTTATCGTCGTCATTATCAAAATTAGCAGAAAAAATACTTAAAATAAAACAAATCAACCAGAACTTACTCTTCCAAAAATGGAGTTTCATTAGTTCATACCTCTCAGAAAGTTGAGGTGGTAGTTTCAATTGCACAGAGTTTCATTAGTGGATCAAGGCAGCTAATTCCGTGAACAATGACGTTGTTTTCCAAAAGTCTCAAATATTTGTCTCAGGCAATCACCCTCTTAAAATGGACGCATCTTCTGTTGTGATAAAATGCCACGTTTGGTGCGAGTTCTTTCTGTATATTTTTTCCCAACGGCATAACGCTGTCGCATAATAATGAAGAGGTCCCGTGTTCTACTCCCCCCTCCTCTGGTGGGAGCACAATGCACACTGGTTCGGACTACACGTTAAACTGTAGGTTTAGTCCCGATTTGCCTATTTGAGCATAAAAGTGGGCTTAATAACAAACTAACAAAATCGTCTTCTGGATACTTCGTGACAACTTTTTTTCTTTACTTCAACTGCATCTACAGATTCTGTTGACATTTTCGGCTGATTCATGTGGCAAAATTTATGTGTGGGACGAGAATTTCTAAATAGGATAAGCCACTCATTAGTAATTGAATAATTCTGTAGCTTTTTCCATACATAACTGGTTTACTAAAAAATTTTCACTTCAGTATTGTAGTGATTATTGTGATTGCTTCTTATTAGTAGAACGAATATAAAGTTGATATTTCGCATACCATATTGATATTTGAAGATAAGAAGTATATAAAAATTTTAATGAAATAAAAAAGGGGACACTTCTGGAATTTCAATGAAGAGCTAATTAAAATTATATTATAATCTCTAGCATACTTAAACCCGAAGGTTTATGGCTGCAGCAACACAAGCCTCCCATCTGTGCCTATCCGGGGCAAGATCAATCCAATCTTTCCCATCCTTGCCGATTTCTTTTAGGTCCATCTCAACGATATCCTTCCATTCTCGTCTTGGCCTTCCTACAGGTCTCTTACCATCAGGTTTCCCAACAAGAATCCTGTAAACTATTCTTTCCTCTGCCATCCGTGTCACATGGCCTGCCCATCTAAATCTTCTTGATTAAATTATTCTAATAATAATAATAATTAAAAAGTCGAAATAATGTATTGTGTTGCCGGAGGAAGTAACGCTAAGATGATGTTTTTATTTGTTTATTTGAAGATTATTTTAACCATACCCAGGCCGGGATTTATATACGTATGTGGAGGCCCGGAGCTGCAGTTCTCCAGTTCAACCTAAATTCTGATCTAATCTTGATCATACCCTGCATAATTTTGAGCCTCCTAAGCATACTAACTGATTTTAATCAATGACAAAATTGGCTTTTATGGGATGATAACATATGAACATTTCATACATGTTATGAACACCAGAACACACTTATTTATCGAATCATTCATATAGCTATCTCCAAGTACATGTACTTATTGAATTTGATTGGGTGGGCAATCGGGTGGGCACAGGAATTTTTGGGTGGGCGCTTGCCCACCCGTGCCCATCCCTGTCGCCGTCCCTGCCCTGTAGCGCGTCGCTTCGGTCTCAGCACCCTTCCTTTAAGGAGCTTTCCGACCGAAGTAACAAGTAGCACGCGAATACGCCATATGAACGTGTCGTTTGCTGTTTGGACCCTCATGTGCAATGAATGCTATTTTACAGTCTGGAAGTGTGTGTCACTAGTGTGACAGTGTGAACATTCCGTGTCGCTTGTCCCATTGGTTTGAAAGTTGCCTTATACTCATGTCGATGGCACTAAGAAAGTTTTGTGAGGTTCCCCTTGTCGTTTCATGCAATCATCATTATCATCATCGCCGCGATTAGTTTAAAGCGGAAGAAAAGATACAGTAAATATCAAAAATACAAATGCTTCAGTGTGTATATCTTTAAAAGAAATGATGATGATGATAATAATAATGAACCTAATTCATACACAAAAATTTAGTTGCCAAGAACATTCCACGCGTATTTTTTCTCCCGTATTATTAACGAAAGTATGACGATAACATTACGTGGTCGACTGTCTAGAATGTTCGTTAATATCTTCGCGACCACTGTACCAAATATCATAGCAATTATCACATTCATAGAAATGCTTCATGTAAAAGAATCAGACGTTGCAGCGAAAACTCCATTTACTTCCATTATAAGCAGTCGAACACCAAGCACCGGGGTCAACACCAGCGCCTCTAGCGGATCATTTTCGAGTGGAACCAGCCAGTGAGCGCAGAAGCATGCCGTTTTCCACACTACGTTATTCTAGGCGCTGTAATTCCGTAAACGTTGGCTGCTGATTGCGTTGGGCAGCAGTTTTCAACAACAATAGAAGGTAAGTATTATGAAATATGGCCTATTGTTAATATTTGTCATGTTTTTATTCTTGTTAGGTGTTGTTGTTTTGTTGAAAGTTTAGAACTTTAATTTTCTTAGCTTCAGTGAAGACCGAGACAACTTGTCGTGAATTCCTTCTTTATCGGAAATGAACCAAAGCAGGGTTGCCAACTCATTTTTCTATATATTACCAATCAGGGTGAATAGGGTCACTTTTCTGATTAAAATGTGAAATGTATGTAATTGGCCTGACGTTGATAAATAAAAGTAACGTTCTTTTTTATTTCAGATGAGGAAATATAATCGTAAAACACAGCAGTAATGGAGTGAAGATGACGTAAGGAAAGCAGAAAGAAGAAAGATGTTTACTCGCAGACGTTGTCTCGACAATCCAGGAACATAAGAAAATAAATGTTCCAAAAATTAGCACTCATGAGCATGCAAATCTTGCCATTTTATAATTTTTTTCTGAAATATTGTACTTTTGTGTGATTTTCCAAATTATGTATGATTTTGCATGGTTGACGCAGTTTATATGCATAAAATGTATGTGGCCCTATTCATCTTACAAGTGGCCCTATTCAGCCGGACATGTTAGACTGAATAGGGCCAATGCATGCATTTCTTTTTTTATATTATATAATTATATAACATTATAAATTTTTTTAAATGCAAAATTTGATGTGGACTCTGTAGTAGACATATGGTTAATTATATTTCTGTAAAAAAAAATCCTACATTAAAACATTGAATACAGTAGTTCTAGGTGATTTTCTTGAAGATGGCCCTATTCGCCCCAATCAACCCTATGTGTTTCTTGTCGACCTCACATTCCCATTCTGTATTCCATTAACTCGATCATGGGCGTCAAACATATACCTGTAACTCCCTATTACTGATCCATTTTCTTTCATAGAAAAGTAAAAAATAATAGTGGCGACTGGATGCTAAAACTGCGGGAAGGGGGGGGGGGGGGCAAGACAGTTTACTTTCTCTTGGTAGACATAGTGCGGGGTAAAAAGTGGCAAATTGTGGAGGGGGCAATTGCCCCCACACGCCCCAACTGCTTCCAAAGAGTGAACAAATATTGCACAATGATTCAAACATTGCTAATCAGTAATGACATATATTGATTTTTATTATCTACTAATTCATGTTATCTGCATTTCACGATAAATGGATTATCATAAATTTGTAGACATTCTCGTTGAATCTAGCAACAGGTATGTTTTGCTGCCTTATCATTGTTTTTCTGATTCTTGTAAGATTACACCTTTTTTCATTGATAACATTAAAATTATGTAAAGTTTTCACTGATTTTAACCCCTTTAGTGATTGATGTATTTTTTATATACAGTATATATTATACTTTTTTCTCTCAAATATCAGCTGGAACTAATTTTATCTTCTCATTCTTGCATGCACGATTGTCCTTGTAAACACATGTGAAGTGTTTCTTAGTCGGAAGCACATTTAAATATAAACACGAAATCCCATTAGCAGATGTCCATGAAGGAGTGGTTACAATAACGAGTTATGATTCTAGAGATCCAAGGTTTGAATCCTGGGTATGGCATAATTGTTTTATTTTTCTAATTTATTTCATCAGTTCTGATCATTATCATCTTCACAATATTCCAGAAAAGTATCAAAATAACTCTCTTAGAAATGTGCAAACACAGCGTAGATTGCTCACTTTCCTTAAATAATGGACTAAACAGTGCGATTGTTGACCTTGAATGAAAGGTACTAACGTGAAGCAAAAGTGTATGACTCGTAACATTAACGCATCATTAATTTATGCTCATCATCATTACCCACGTCAGCTTTCAATTTGATAGCTTATCTAAGTAGAGGGTACTCGGGATTTTTTTTTATCTTGGGATGGTCCTACTGTTTCTCTCTCTCAAAAACACACACACACACAAAACCTTACAATTTGAAGAAAATGTAGAGACGAAGGACTTCTACCCTACATAGTTTGTTATGTCCATTCAAATTGTACTATTATAATACTCTGCGCAGGGCCGCCGTTAGGGGCGTGCGACGCGCGCCACCGCACAGGGCCTCGCGCTTCTAAATCAGTAATTCATTAATTTCTTGTGCGTGCAAGCGAGATTTTATTCGAGTAGAGGGAAGAGAAGGAAGAAAAAAAAATTCTGTGAAACGAAAAATTTCACCATAAGAAAGTTTAATTTCTCGAAACGGACAACAGAGTCCATTCTTGTCAAGCCATCAGACAGAATTCGCCGACAAGGAACAGCAACGTATTTGTGAATCCAACTTTCCTGGATTTCCTGTCAGATATTATTGCTCGACAGAGGACAGACACCTTAAAATGGTTATTTGTCTACTCTTCAAGCAGAGGGACAACACATTTGACGGTGTGCCGCCCCGCGTTTGGAATTTATGATTTGGCCAATTTGAGAAAAGATGAAAAGAAGAGGCCGCATCAAAGTCCTGAATAGTGTTGCCCACGGGACGAGACGGGACAGACTTTTAAAAATTCGAGACGAGACGAGATTGACCATGTGTCATGAGACAAACGAATATTTTCGAGACGAGACAGCATTTCCACGAGACGAGACAGGCCAAACTCTCGTCTCGTGGGCAACAGTAGTCCTGAAGGACCTTTTGAGCTCTTTTCAAGCCATCGTGTTTACAACCGCAGCAAGGTTTCTCTGCCGGAAATATGAAACTGTCTTCGAGTGTTTGGTACTTCAAGTAGTGCAAAGCACGTAACGCTAATTTTTTTTTTAGAAAGTAATGAGTAGAACCTGGATTTATAAGCACAATCAAACAGTAAAATAATCAAGTTAATAAGCACAAAAAATGAAAAAAAAATAAGCACCAGAATAAGCATAAACAAATACAGGAAAATCTGAAAAAATATTTGTTTATTAGATCTCTTGCCTTGTTCAAAGCTATTACAGTATGTTTTCATGCTTCAGTTCATCACGAATATTACGAATTACATCATGAAAATACTGTGGTACATAGTTTTGCGCAATGTGGATTCATCTTGCATCCCTTTGTTTGTGTATTTTTCTAAAACTTACGAAGCTGCGCATTATTCAAATTTTACAACGTAAAACTAATGCTAAACACAAGTTTTTGGAAAATGTATGACTTGAACTCGATTGTTCACCTACATTGCTTGTAATCCGTTGCTGATTTAACTTAGATTTCTTCTTAAGAATCTCCTTATGACGTGTTGTATTAATATGTTGCACAATGTCATATTTCTTCTTTACAGAAACACTCTTTTCACACGCCAACCAAACAAAATAACATATTGCCGTCCTCATTAAAAACATTGTTTTCAAACTCGTTTACATATTTGCGTAACAATGCTGTTTGAGAAATTTTTGTGGGTGGCATTACTTAAGTTAATTACAGTACCCAAAACAACGCGTGATCCTGAACTAACACAATACATTACGCAACTCTGCAACTGGGTGAGCTAACACCAAGCACCACATGGAATGGCATGACGTGGATCGCGTCTGCTGACGTGCGAGGAAAAAAGGCTGGGAAATTCCCGTGCGGCTATTTAGAAGCATTGATCTCGTCATTCTCATTCCGTCGTGTGACTGAAATAGGATTGAAATATGACAGATTTGGGTAAAATATGCTATTTTAAATCGAAATCATGAAATAAGGCTCCTGCAGAAATAAGCATTTATAAGCACTTTCAACCTTAGTTAAATAGCTCATCAAGGTATGTAATACGAAGTATAACCCCTCTTTTTATCATTAGAAGTCTGGAAAAGAATATGCATTTCGCTTATAAATCCGGGCTCTAGTAATGAGTATGGGTGCGATTTGTAGGCACTATAAACTCCATTGTGACGACGATGGTAAATGAAATTAGAAAAAAAGTTACTTTAGATAAAAAACAATAATAATTTAAGCATACCTATTACTGTAAAGATAGCTCCCGCGTAGCATAGTGGTTAGCGCTCTAGCTTTAGAGCGAGCGGTCCCGATCGGAACCCCCAAAATTTCGCGTTGACGCAGCATCGTGAGGACAATTGAGGAGATGCTTGAAAAGATGATGTGCAGGTCTCCGGTCTTCAAAGCCAGAAAACAGCGGCTATGGGATTTGATGCGCAGATCACGGGTCACTCAAAGAAAATTTGTTGGCACACCCTGGCCCTCGGAGGGCTGGAGTTGCTTGTAGCAGCATTAGTGTGAAGAACTTCTAAATTACGGATACGTTCAGTGCTTTTGCATCATTAATATCATACCAGTACGATTAAATATCGAGTTCTCAAAAAATGCTCTCGTTTATATATATATATATATACAACAATCTGCCATCTTCATAATATTTATTCTTCAGAATCCAAGCAAACCGCAAATTAGGTTTGCTCTGTTAGTGTTTCCTCGAAAAACTTTGTGAATATAGTTTAACAACTTGTCCTAATTTGTAATAGTGGAGCAGAGGAAGAGATTGGTTGATTTTGTGTTATTTAAGTCCACTTTATGCACAGTAAGGCTAATCGGGACTGGACCTACAGTTTAAAGTGGGATCCGAACCACTTGTACCTCCACCGGGTATCTAATAGAGGAAGAGACAAGGCCATCATGTACACGATAAATTGGTAAATACATTGGTTGTAAATTATACATGACTTAGTCTACCTGTTTACATTACTTGTGGCGCAAGTTTATTTGTGTGCTTTACATTCAGTTTCCTTTTTATTTTTTTAATGAAAATTCTCCATCCTACAAAGTTTGCCATTCTTATTGAGTTGTCTGCTAAGAAAGTCAGTGATTGTGATTTTAAGACCTGAACATATCTTAGTGGTCAAGGTGGTTAAGCGGTGAACCCCACCGAAAATTCCAGGTTCAAATCCTGGCATGGACTTCAGTGTTTAATTTCATTTCATTGTGAGTATCCATAAATTTCATATAGTGGTGGACATGGGTGTTTCTCTGTGAGTGTTCCTTCTTTAATTTCATCTAACCACCATTCGTGCTCATCGTTACAATGTTCCTAAAGAGGCAGAAAAGTGACGCAAAATAATAAAAGCTGCAGTAAACATACGTTTGAGAACTGTCCTGTTGCTGGCACAATCATTTGCCTCTTACTTGTGACTGCACAGCACTCAGTTTGCAAGAATTTTTTTCATGGTGTTTTCATTTGGGCTTTTCGAGGTGAGCAATTCGCAACACAGGATTGGCGTTCATCTTTATTTAGTCCCTTATAGGGTGGTATTCAAAGCACTTCAGATTTTAAACAGCGCTCGTAGCACTCTCGTGAAAAAATAAAGGGCAAATTTACAATTTCCTACCTCAAATTTGTCTTTTCTGTAAGATTTCGTTACTTCTTGTCGGAAGGAAACGTGGAAAATAAATATCAGGTTTTGTAAATTATATTTTATGGAGCGACCACAAACAAAAGGACCTTCGGCTAAAATCCTTCGCGCACCTTCCCCTCGATCCGTTCAGCTCGGGCCATATGAAAGCATGGTCCACCCGACCCCTCCCCTCCTCGCAGGAGTACGGTGCACAGGAGTCGCGGGTCTGTGCAAGTTTCTTTGCTGGTGGTTCCACTATAATAGTTTCATTTCAACATATACTTGCGGACAGATTTATTTATCAGAAGAAACAAACGGAATATAATAATAAAATGATACACAAACATATTTCACTTCAGGCCCGTAGACAACATTTATCTCCGGCGGGGGGGGGGGGGGAGGTCATGGGTTATCAGCGGTAGCTTTGTAAAGCAAGTCCATTTTCAAACGTTTAACAGTACTGTGTGTGTGTGTGTGAGGGGGTGGTTATGAAGTTACTAGAGGACACAGAAAATGTAGAAATATCATTCAAATGAATGTTTTTTTTTTCAATATCTTGCACATACCACTCGTAGCTGAAGCCGAGAGAATATTCTAATTACTTCCTGCTACTTCGACTTCGGGTCGTAAATCAGATGACAGAATGTGATATTTGTTATTTTTATTATGTGAAGTTTACCTTTATCAAGTCTTGAGCAAAATAATATCTGCAGTTTTACCAAATTTCAGAGGACCCTGTTTCACTTTCTAAACAGGCACGTTCTATGTTTTCTGCAGCGACCTTTCATCCCTCTGGCGTCAAACTTTACAGTTCTATCCATTTCTAAAAAGGGGCTTAATAAATAGACCTCTCAAGGCAAGTGGTGAGCAGGTCAACGTGCCTTGGTTCGGCATGATCCCCCGCACAGATGAATACAAATAAAGATCTGGAGATATTTTATTTTTATTTGCTCACAAACCCTCCCAGAACGGGCGTTTGCGGATTTTGCCAGATTCTACAACTATGCCTAAGTCCCAACAAGTTTCAAGTCAATGAAATCATTCTTTACCTTCCTTGTCATTCTTGTTTGAGACAGTAGTGCCTGCGGGTGTTTAGAATCGCGAATGTGGGAAATGAAAAATTCCGCCGCGATGGATAAACGGAAATAATGGCAAAATCCTGGGGTTTAGTGTTAGCGTTAGCGTTGTTGTTGGTGATTAGTCGCAGCCGTGAGTGCCACTGACAGTGGTGATCTTAAATTAAACTCTTCTGTGAGGCAGGTGGCAATGTAGGATCAAATTGCGAGGAAGTGTGTATTTCATCTTCTGCACCAGATGATAGATTAGTTCTGCTTCTGCTTCTAGACTCAGGTGAGTGACCGTCGGCTTTAGATAATAAATTTGCAGTACAAGTCTGCAAACACAAAGCATATTTATTCTAGGGCTTATAGCTCAGTAACGAGGTATCAATCAGCAAAAGTCATTAAGAAAAGTTGTTTACCTTGATGACACCTTCCTCTACAGGGTGTCAAATTTTAGATTTAATTGGTGGTTAAAGGGGATGCGATGAACACGCTCGTGGGTATAACAATAGATAATTACATAATACTAATAACCATGTTTGCTTTAGCGTAGAATTATACGAAAAACGGATGATGTCGATATTTTCACTTTTCATAATACAGGGGCCTCGCCGATATAGTTGGCACAGGGCCTCGCGTTCCCTAACGGCGGCCCTGACTCTGTCAACGGGGGTGGCGTTAGGGGGGTGGACGCTTGTGCACCCCTTAGTTTTCTTTCCCACCGCCTTCAGCACCCCTATCACTAAACAAATTTTCAACCAAAGATATTGTCAGCTCTTCACAGAGGAAAAACCTTTGGAATAACCAAACATAGTTTCTGGCAACCATATACTTGCTTAAACAAACTAAAAATAAAATATTATTTACCAATACTAAATGCTCTTTAGTAATCGAGCAAATGTGCTTATAGTTACCAAAGAATTTGACCAAAATTACCAACTTTAGTGAATGGTACTATGCTCATTGTTTACCAAATAACGTAACCAAATGTGCATTGTTAATTCAGGGACGACCGATTCGGTTGTCCCTGGTTAATTGAACCAAATTATAAAGACAGGCCACTATTATTGCATACTACAGAAAAGCTATTGATACTAATTTGAAAAGGAAGCCATATTTACTTCAGTGGTCAAAGCAAGAAAGCAAACGTGAATTTTGTCATTGACATATTTTCATAGAAGCCTACTAAAATTTGATTTGCATTTGATGTAGTGGCTAAAGCATACATGCATGTTTCATTCTTCCTTCATTTTCAATATGGCACCCATAGATGGTTAATCCCGGTGCCGTCCTGTCTGTCAAGGGGATCTCTGGAGCGAACGAATAGAAACAAGCCTCTGTGTAAGTGGTGACTCGAGAGGGCTTGACCAAAGAAGCCGTGAGAGGCGATGTGGGTGCATGGAGGGGAAACGTGGCTGCAGCTATCACACGTTTACAGCAGCGTGCACTGCTTTGCTCCGCCACCCACTCGCTTGCTCTCCCTTATGCGCGGCCTTCCTCCACAGCTAGATTCCTGAGACAATGGGTACAAGAATAGAGAAGAGACGTACAATTTAAAATATTTTTATTTGAAAATTATCAAATAGCCTCACATTTGATTTAAAAAATAAAAATAACAACAACACAATGTTCATGATTCTTGTATTCATATACATTGTACGAGTATTTCTAAATGGCCCCTCCCTTCTACTAGCTTCAGGAGTAACAGTAACCTGAGCACACCATAGATTATTAGAAAAAAAAATCACCATATTTTAGATACGCAATGAAAAATAACTGAATAATTCACACGAGGAATCGTTCTTTACTTGATAAGAGAGCTATGCACAGAATGAAGCTAATGGTTCTTTTTCTGAGCGTTGCTGTGTTGTTCGAGAGAACTGGTTGCTGAGCAGAAAGTCCTTGCGAAAACCAGATGGGGAGCAATCAGTACTAAGAGATTGCACACCCAATACACTAAAGCGTTGGCTGCATCGTTCGGAATTCCGTACTGTGGCGGCGTCAGCCAAAGAATAGAGCCTGCAATTGTGTACACTTCTACCTGGAAGACAAAGAGAAAACAATATTCAAGACTCACTTTCTGTAGCTAGATTGCTATCACTCATTTGATGTGACCGAAAAGTGTTCATGTGAATCGAGAAGAATTAAAATAAATGTATTGAATGACTGCAAAATGAAAGAACACATAAATAAAATAAATATTAGAACTAATATGCATCAATGTTTAGTTCATATATTGGTTATTTTACGTCATTACTCTCTATTAGAGGTGGATCATTCCTGATGTCTAAAATTAAGCAATCGGGGAGCCTTAAACAAGCTCCGAATCTTTAGTAGTGCCTTCGAACCACTTCGCCACACATTTAATACACAGGTAATATGTAGATGCCCTAATAATTAGGAACAACCAAAGCACGAAATAAAAGTGAATCAATATTAATCTCCATCAGACATACGTGGGTGCTGCTAGCAAACTATTTGCTGTCATACTTACACAGTGTGCAAACTGAACTTTTTGCTTTGGAGAAATACTAAGAAATTCGTTCTTTTTTAGAGTTTATATACCGATGTATCTGTATCGGTTAGTATCGCTTGAAACTTTTCCACCGATAACATTGTCTTTGAGTCGCTAGAACCAAGGCCAAAAACAACATTCATCCTTTTCTAAAATTAATTCACCCTTCCTTGTGGTAGGTTGCAAGGCCAGCACAAGACGTTCCGTATGTACGAGTAGTTTTTCCATAGAAATACTGAATCAACCTCCTGGGAATCAGATACAAGATCAAAGGCATGGGCAAAGTGAAAGCTGCGACCAAACTTCTCGAAGGCATGTCACTGCCTTGTAAAAGCTGTGTGGAAATGAACGAAATCAGTCATTCCCAATTCCTGCTCGCAAACTTGGGGGTTAAGAAAGATGGACATTTTCAAAACCAGCAACACTATATCATGCTAGGCTGTTTGCAGGCCAGTTGATTTCGGAGTTCTTGGGAAAGACTGGTGAAAGTTGCTATGGAATTCGTTTGGTTCATCTATATTCACGCAAGAATGGAGGGTTGTGGATTCAACAATTTCTTCTTGTAATCTTTCCTTCTGTGTAAGTTTCTTATGCAACTGTTGGTATCGGTCAATTCTGCAGCGACTTGTTTGTATTGCAAATGACAGAGAATGATGAATAGCACAGCATAAAGAGAGCCAGCGAAATGAGCGTTCTTTTAATAACTCTATTTGTATATATTTTTACGTCGCCTTTCTCCCTCCCTAGGTTAATCCAAACGACAAGAATGAATAATAGTGTTTACATGAAACTGAAGAAAAGAGACAATTCACCAAATTTTTTAGTGTAACTGCAACATGTTAAAAAGTCTTGCAACATTACAAAACTTTCTTTACATCCCCTGTGTCTACAGAGAAGTTCACATAAAAAAAATACCAAATGTCGCAAGACATCTTACAGATCTTAGTGTTGTAAAGCTACATAAAATAATTTGGGAGATATTGAAATGTGAAGTATTGAGTTACGTAGTATGACTCAGTAACTAACCTTTATCTTAAAATCGAATTTCACAAGTATCAGTAGTAGTATTACTGACGATGACTAGAAGAAACATTAGAATAATTGTATAATAAATCATTGATTTTGTCATCTTTTGCGAATCATTGCGACGGATTCGCTGTTCCACTGTTAATTATGACCCTTTATATTTGATACATTATTATTGCATTTTGATAAAAGTTGAACAACTTTACATTTGTGAAATATTTGTAAGAAGTGTACTATTGTTTTTGGTGGAGGGGGAGCGAAAATTTACCTCTATCGCCAGGGTTACTGGAGTTTTGTGGAGGAGAATCCCGTGCATCCTCCGTTAATGTATATCACGGTATTCTGTGGATATGTACATCTCTGTCTAATATTTTATTTTAATTATGTATAATTAATCAATATGTTACTGATGTATTGCGTAAGATTTGATTTTGAGGTTTGAAATGTTCATAGATATCAGTCGGAAAAATTAAATTCTGGCGAGAATACGGGAGTTGGGCGTAAGGTTCTGAGTCACGGTGAAGATTGTCACGAAGGTTCACTCTCTGCGGCCCACCTGAGCAATAATAGGTCTTATGGAATATCTCCGTTTCCAGTCGGCGGATACACGTGAATTTTGGACAACCAAAGCGGTATGTTATAAAAGATACCTAGATGTAATTTTAAGATGATCAACTGAATATCATGGACGCAAGATCGAATTTGTTATAAAAAGGCAAATCATGGACCATCTACGAATCTGAAATTCTGGGGCGGAGAGACTGAAACTTAATCCTAATCCTTCCGTACCTACCTGAGGACACGCGTTGGGCCCCGCGAGGACACAATGACAGTAGAAGGGAAAATACTTTAGACCTAACAATAGACCCGTTAATTGACATTAATGGTTTTTTAATTCATTTTCGAGGGGTGACGCTATTGTTATTTAATCTAGCGCCACGTGTCGTGGGTGGAGGAGGAGATGAGTCATCGATGACTCATGCACACGTGTGAGTTTGAAATTAATGGTTTTCCATTAGTGCACAAAAGACACTATTATGTATTCCGTTTTTGACCTAAGCTAACACTATTGTTGTATATTATATATGCGTTTCTGCCGGATATGAGTCACAGATGATTTATACTGACGTTGGAGTTTGGAATTAATGGTTTCTCCATTAAGGTACAAAAGACACTATTATGGAGTTCGTTTTCGTACTATTCTAACACTATTGTTGTATTTTATTAATGCGTTTCTGCCGGATATGAGTCATGGGTGCTTTATACAGATGTGGGAACTTGGAATTAATGGTTTTTTCCATTAATGTACAAAAGACACTTCCGGCCATTTTGGCGTCGGCGGTGTAATATTTGGTATAATTAAGGATCCGGATTTACCCGAATTCAACCGGTGTCGACGCGTTCGATCGGAGGTAGAAGATATTATAACACATGTTCGCTTTAAAGGCGAAGAAATTGAACGATGTATCCTATATGAAAACGAAGTATGCGAGCAGAATCCATGTTATTAATATTAACCTGTTACGGAAGAACCTGTTATGTGGTTGCATTCATCGGCACCCCCAAACCGCGCGCGTTCATGGACACGCGTGGGGGAAGAAAGGGTCGCCATTGTTACGGCCCCCTTCGCTTGGTCTTCTTCTGAAGTTGAATGGAAGGCAAGTGTCGCCAAATTTTTACACACGAGTATTGATTTTTTTTGAGGTTCCAATTTTATTTGGTGGAAGTAATCTACGCGGTATTTCTGCCGCCTTTTGTAACATTGCAAAGACTATTTAACCTAAGGCGTAACGAATTTGGCTGAACTAGGAACATTCTGTTCCAGTATCTACAGGTTAAAGTGGATGCGATCCACTATTTGCTCTTATTTCTGGGTTGCGAACCACGGCCCATTTGATTATTGGGTTATAAACATCAGGATTCATGTAAAATTGACCAGATGTTTTTACTGTTAGAGACAATATTTCGCATTTTTTGTGTATTTTTACTCAGAAAACGCTATTTGAACGATTCAAGCAAGAGTTCGCATGGGAATTTAGACACACAAACTGTGTTTCTTCAACTTTAGCTGAAATTTAGGTTTATTTTTTACTCTAATATCACAATTTCTTCTATTCAGGCAACATTTTTTATTAAATTTTGGACTCACAAAGACATTTTTCAACTTTTAACTTGTTATTTTAAAAGTTTATTTCCATTTTTTACTCTAATATCACAATTTCTTCTATTCAGGCAACATTTTTTATTAAATTTTGGACTCACAAAGACATTTTTCAACTTTTAACTTGCTATTTTAAAAGTTTATTTCCATTTTTTACTCTAATATCACAATTTGATCTATTCTTGCAGAAGTGTTTATTGCAATTTTGACTTGCAAAGATAATTTTTTCAACTTCTTTTATTATTTTTTCTATTTATTGCCTTTTGTATCTTATATTTTTAATTCTTAACTTTGAGTTTTGTTCTTTATTTAAAAAAATTCTCTAATCACTAAGGAAGAAGTACTTTTAAGTAAAACTGTACCCACAAAGTTTATTATTACTATTATTATTAGTATTATTATTATTATTATTGTTGTTGTTTTTGTTTTGATGTAGTTGTTGAATCTTGTTGTTGTTGTTGTTAGGGTTTATTGACTTCCACTACGCTATTTTTGGTTTGCTTCGTAGGAAAGTTTGTTTATTTTAGAGTTTCCTCGGTATTTTCTTACTGTTAGGGTAGGTAAAGTTTCCTAAATATATGAGTAGGGTTCCATATATTCTTGTTCTTGCATGTTTTTCATATGATGTGATCACAACAACTCTCCAAGTGCTTTTACTGCATGTTTCCATTTTTATTGAGGCTTAGTGATTCCTAGAGCCACTTTATGCATGAGAGAAAGCTTGAAAATTTCGATCTCAGATAGCCGTCAACCTTATGTCAGAGTATTTTCGAGTATATTTTAGACTTATTATGGGGCAGTAGAATATCACGGCTTGCTTATTTTTTAAGTATGTTGCGCAGTTATTGTATTTTTGCTTTTGCTTTCTAGATAAACTGTATGAAATGTTTAATATTTTTTCCTTTTTTTTGCACTTATAAGAGGCCAAACTTTTACTGTAACTAAAATTATTATCTCTATAAGCACTGAAACCCCTTTACCAAGAGTACTATAACTGAATGTTTATTAATATTGTTTCTTTCATCCCTTAAATATAACTACTTAACAATATAATGACAAATCACAGGACAAGACGATGTTAGCAGATGACTACGTGGCTCTTAAGTCCACCTGCCAAACTTTTCTTACCATGCTATTTACCCTTATAGTATTTTATTCGGGGTACGTTTCAAGTACTACTTGACTTTTTGAGTGTTTGATTAACACCAGGGGTTATTTGTATCTGTTATGCTGTATTATTTGAGGCTTCTTTTTTTATTCTACATTCACTATATGTCCCTGAGAACTAAATTTCCACTGACTGAAGCTTAAAGCTTAGGCTCTACAGCATGTTGAATGGTTAAGCACTGGTCAATATGAATTTTACAGAGGCTAGTAGGAGGCATAGGAACACACGCCAGAGCCTTATTAGCGTGCAAGAAGCATTTTCAGGGAGTACTACGAGGAAACGAAGTTGATTTTTTTGAGGGCTTTACCAGTTACACAGCCAATATTTGCTATTTCAAGTAACTACATGTACCAAAACATTTTACAGCCCAACACTAACTAGACTTCAATTTATATTTTATTAGGTGCTAAATGTAGCAAGAACACTGATTGTACATACTTTTGAGAATCCAACTATTTCAGGATTTTTTCTATGTACGCATATTTTTATTGATTACTAACTTTAACAGACCAATCAGGAAGACGCCAAAATTCACTAAACTTAGTACTATAGTGTATGTGATTGCATGAAAAGTAGAAATTATAACAACCACAAGATTTCGCTTTTTTTGCTTTTGGGACTAATCGTGACGCTGAGGATGAATGGATGGCCAAAAATCTTAAGGACTGGATGTATTTTACCATTACAGACGCCTAAGTAGAAACACTAGAGTACTGTTAGCTTTCAAAATTGAGGTTATACTGTACTGTTTTTTAAATATTTCGTATTTGGCACGCTTAACAAGTTACATTTATATCCATTTCAGGACAAATATTGCTAAAACTCTCAAATTAATGTGTACAACTTTATATTTCTGCTATCAAAGGAATTAACAATCCTATTTTACAAACAAAGGGTATTGTTTACACTTTATTTACTTCAATCTGAGACTAATATTTTACAGTAATTGAATCATTCAGCCCTAGTCAATATTTTACTGCATCAGAAAGTTTGTTATTAATCTAATAAGTATCCTATTTTGTGCTATTCTAACGCAAACGTTGTTTAATTCACTGGTTATAATGCAAACTTTTGCACAAATTCGATATATTCACTACCTTCAAACCAAACAATTGTACTTATTTAGCGCATTTCATTTATATTTCTTGTAATTAACTTATGTTTCTTATAATTAACAAACTAAACTAATTACTTTGGCATGTTAAAAACCTTATTTTTTACTATTTCCTATTCTATCAGGTTCTATATTGCTGTTTTTATCAATTATGTAAGACCACACTCTGGTAAATGCACATATATTCTCTTTTATACACACGCACGTCACACACACACACACACACACACACACACATTTACACACTTATACGAACATACATCTGACGTTTTTCAATATTTTGCTATGAAGTTTGCATCCACGCTATTCAAACAAGGGCAGGCAATGTAGTATTTATGAGTATTAGTAATCCCAAAGTGGTGTTTTTGGTGTCCAAGTTCAGATGAGAGGCTGCTATGTGCCTTTTGCAGGGGATTGCATGTGAAGTGTATGCATATTGAGCATTATTGACTGTGTAGGCTTCCAAGTTTTGCTGTTATTTTCCTATAATTCTGTGAGACTGTAGAGAGTTCTCCCTTTTCATCCAGTTTTCTTTCATTGATTGGATACTTTTTGGGAACTTAGCAGTTTTTATGTTATGAAGCAGATTGTTGTAGAATATTTTGCATGGTCTTTTGTGATATTGAGTGGGTGCTGTAATGGTAGTAAGTATCTTTCCTTTTTGTGTTGATGTTCTTGTGTAGGTTTCCTATTTTCTGTCAAGTTGCAGTACTTAGAATAATCGCTACTGTCTTATTGATCTACGAAGCTCCTTTGAATAATCATTTGCATGTGACCCTATACTCCACGTTGTACTTTGTTCTGGGAGCTATCTTTTGAAGCCTTGGCATTCTGCTAGTACAGTATTATTATCGTAGAGGTAAATTAGTTCGTGAAAATATGTATTTTTCTGATTAACTATAGTCGCTTAGTTGTTCTAGCAGGTATAAGTAGTTACTGCTGATGTTGTTAATTTTCTATTCGCAGGGGCTATGTATGATGTAGCGTATTTGTGTTGGCTGTCCCTTTTATTCCTATGTTGTTGAGTTTCTCCATAAGCATGTCCTGTTTTACTCTATTCTATGCCTTGTTGCTGCTAGATATCTGAGGTATGTTGCTGGTTCATATCTGAGTTAGCTTGTTTGACTATCTATTATTTTTGCTATGGCTGTGGCTATTGATGTCCCTTTCTGAATTCCATGTTGGTTTCTGTTTATCCTTGTTGCTGCTTGTTATCTGAGTTAGGTTGTTTGACTTCAGGACTATCCTTTTTTAACTTTATTGTTGATTGCTGTTTTGTTTATTTCCTTATTTGTTTTTATTTGCTTACTGAATCTATTTGTTTTGTGTCTTGTAATATTATTTACTATAGTAACAAAATTATTTTTAAAAATTGATATTTATCACCATACTTGTATATTTCTTGTTCAGTATTTGTCAAAGTTTAATTTATTTTGTCCGCTATCTTTAGCAAATAACACTATTTTGAAATTTAATATATAAATTCCTGAAAATTTACTGTAATTTTATATCAACTAACATATTTATTTTAACAAAAATAACAAAATTGTACAAAAGTTCAAATAGCAGAAGAATTGTACTCTTAAATTATTAACTTTGAAAGAATAGTATTTTTAAAACATTAACTTTGAAAAAATGTACTTTTAAAACATTAACTTTGTAAAAATTGTACTTTTAAAACATTAACTTTGTAAAAATTGTACTTTTAAAACATTAACTTTGAAAAAATTGTACTTTTAAAACATTAACTTTGTAAAAATTGTACTTTTAAAACATTCACTTTGAAAAAAATGTACTTTACACCAGAAATAATCAAATATATAGGAAAGAAGGAGAAGTTCTGTTGCTCAGAATAATAAATGTGGGATGGAAGGAAAATAATTTTGTTACTATAGTAAATAATATTACAAGACACAAAACAAATAGATTCAGTAAGCAAATAAAAACAAATAAGGAAATAAACAAAACAGCAATCAACAATAAAGTTAAAAAAGGATAGTCCTGAAGTCAAACAACCTAACTCAGATAACAAGCAGCAACAAGGATAAACAGAAACCAACATGGAATTCAGAAAGGGACATCAATAGCCACAGCCATAGCAAAAATAATAGATAGTCAAACAAGCTAACTCAGATATGAACCAGCAACATACCTCAGATATCTAGCAGCAACAAGGCATAGAATAGAGTAAAACAGGACATGCTTATGGAGAAACTCAACAACATAGGAATAAAAGGGACAGCCAACACAAATACGCTACATCATACATAGCCCCTGCGAATAGAAAATTAACAACATCAGCAGTAACTACTTATACCTGCTAGAACAACTAAGCGACTATAGTTAATCAGAAAAATACATATTTTCACGAACTAATTTACCTCTACGATAATAATACTGTACTAGCAGAATGCCAAGGCTTCAAAAGATAGCTCCCAGAACAAAGTACAACGTGGAGTATAGGGTCACATGCAAATGATTATTCAAAGGAGCTTCGTAGATCAATAAGACAGTAGCGATTATTCTAAGTACTGCAACTTGACAGAAAATAGGAAACCTACACAAGAACATCAACACAAAAAGGAAAGATACTTACTACCATTACAGCACCCACTCAATATCACAAAAGACCATGCAAAATATTCTACAACAATCTGCTTCATAACATAAAAACTGCTAAGTTCCCAAAAAGTATCCAATCAATGAAAGAAAACTGGATGAAAAGGGAGAACTCTCTACAGTCTCACAGAATTATAGGAAAATAACAGCAAAACTTGGAAGCCTACACAGTCAATAATGCTCAATATGCATACACTTCACATGCAATCCCCTGCAAAAGGCACATAGCAGCCTCTCATCTGAACTTGGACACCAAAAACACCACTTTGGGATTACTAATACTCATAAATACTACATTGCCTGCCCTTGTTTGAATAGCGTGGATGCAAACTTCATAGCAAAATATTGAAAAACGTCAGATGTATGTTCGTATAAGTGTGTAAATGTGTGTGTGTGTGTGTGTGTGTGTGTGACGTGCGTGTGTATAAAAGAGAATATATGTGCATTTACCAGAGTGTGGTCTTACATAATTGATAAAAACAGCAATATAGAACCTGATAGAATAGGAAATAGTAAAAAATAAGGTTTTTAACATGCCAAAGTAATTAGTTTAGTTTGTTAATTATAAGAAACATAAGTTAATTACAAGAAATATAAATGAAATGCGCTAAATAAGTACAATTGTTTGGTTTGAAGGTAGTGAATATATCGAATTTGTGCAAAAGTTTGCATTATAACCAGTGAATTAAACAACGTTTGCGTTAGAATAGCACAAAATAGGATACTTATTAGATTAATAACAAACTTTCTGATGCAGTAAAATATTGACTAGGGCTGAATGATTCAATTACTGTAAAATATTAGTCTCAGATTGAAGTAAATAAAGTGTAAACAATACCCTTTGTTTGTAAAATAGGATTGTTAATTCCTTTGATAGCAGAAATATAAAGTTGTACACATTAATTTGAGAGTTTTAGCAATATTTGTCCTGAAATGGATATAAATGTAACTTGTTAAGCGTGCCAAATACGAAATATTTAAAAAACAGTACAGTATAACCTCAATTTTGAAAGCTAACAGTACTCTAGTGTTTCTACTTAGGCGTCTGTAATGGTAAAATACATCCAGTCCTTAAGATTTTTGGCCATCCATTCATCCTCAGCGTCACGATTAGTCCCAAAAGCAAAAAAAGCGAAATCTTGTGGTTGTTATAATTTCTACTTTTCATGCAATCACATACACTATAGTACTAAGTTTAGTGAATTTTGGCGTCTTCCTGATTGGTCTGTTAAAGTTAGTAATCAATAAAAATATGCGTACATAGAAAAAATCCTGAAATAGTTGGATTCTCAAAAGTATGTACAATCAGTGTTCTTGCTACATTTAGCACCTAATAAAATATAAATTGAAGTCTAGTTAGTGTTGGGCTGTAAAATGTTTTGGTACATGTAGTTACTTGAAATAGCAAATATTGGCTGTGTAACTGGTAAAGCCCTCAAAAAAATCAACTTCGTTTCCTCGTAGTACTCCCTGAAAATGCTTCTTGCACGCTAATAAGGCTCTGGCGTGTGTTCCTATGCCTCCTACTAGCCTCTGTAAAATTCATATTGACCAGTGCTTAACCATTCAACATGCTGTAGAGCCTAAGCTTTAAGCTTCAGTCAGTGGAAATTTAGTTCTCAGGGACATATAGTGAATGTAGAATAAAAAAAGAAGCCTCAAATAATACAGCATAACAGATACAAATAACCCCTGGTGTTAATCAAACACTCAAAAAGTCAAGTAGTACTTGAAACGTACCCCGAATAAAATACTATAAGGGTAAATAGCATGGTAAGAAAAGTTTGGCAGGTGGACTTAAGAGCCACGTAGTCATCTGCTAACATCGTCTTGTCCTGTGATTTGTCATTATATTGTTAAGTAGTTATATTTAAGGGATGAAAGAAACAATATTAATAAACATTCAGTTATAGTACTCTTGGTAAAGGGGTTTCAGTGCTTATAGAGATAATAATTTTAGTTACAGTAAAAGTTTGGCCTCTTATAAGTGCAAAAAAAAGGAAAAAATATTAAACATTTCATACAGTTTATCTAGAAAGCAAAAGCAAAAATACAATAACTGCGCAACATACTTAAAAAATAAGCAAGCCGTGATATTCTACTGCCCCATAATAAGTCTAAAATATACTCGAAAATACTCTGACATAAGGTTGACGGCTATCTGAGATCGAAATTTTCAAGCTTTCTCTCATGCATAAAGTGGCTCTAGGAATCACTAAGCCTCAATAAAAATGGAAACATGCAGTAAAAGCACTTGGAGAGTTGTTGTGATCACATCATATGAAAAAC
This sequence comes from Lepisma saccharinum, assembly GCF_977018435.1. NCBI lineage: Eukaryota > Metazoa > Arthropoda > Insecta > Zygentoma > Lepismatidae > Lepisma > Lepisma saccharinum. Next base: position 59,766,554 of record NC_139236.1, on the reverse strand, counting down.
ATGCAAGAACAAGAATATATGGAACCCTACTCATATATTTAGGAAACTTTACCTACCCTAACAGTAAGAAAATACCGAGGAAACTCTAAAATAAACAAACTTTCCTACGAAGCAAACCAAAAATAGCGTAGTGGAAGTCAATAAACCCTAACAACAACAACAAGATTCAACAACTACATCAAAACAAAAACAACAACAATAATAATAATAATAATACTAATAATAATAGTAATAATAAACTTTGTGGGTACAGTTTTACTTAAAAGTACTTCTTCCTTAGTGATTAGAGAATTTTTTTAAATAAAGAACAAAACTCAAAGTTAAGAATTAAAAATATAAGATACAAAAGGCAATAAATAGAAAAAATAATAAAAGAAGTTGAAAAAATTATCTTTGCAAGTCAAAATTGCAATAAACACTTCTGCAAGAATAGATCAAATTGTGATATTAGAGTAAAAAATGGAAATAAACTTTTAAAATAGCAAGTTAAAAGTTGAAAAATGTCTTTGTGAGTCCAAAATTTAATAAAAAATGTTGCCTGAATAGAAGAAATTGTGATATTAGAGTAAAAAATGGAAATAAACTTTTAAAATAACAAGTTAAAAGTTGAAAAATGTCTTTGTGAGTCCAAAATTTAATAAAAAATGTTGCCTGAATAGAAGAAATTGTGATATTAGAGTAAAAAATAAACCTAAATTTCAGCTAAAGTTGAAGAAACACAGTTTGTGTGTCTAAATTCCCATGCGAACTCTTGCTTGAATCGTTCAAATAGCGTTTTCTGAGTAAAAATACACAAAAAATGCGAAATATTGTCTCTAACAGTAAAAACATCTGGTCAATTTTACATGAATCCTGATGTTTATAACCCAATAATCAAATGGGCCGTGGTTCGCAACCCAGAAATAAGAGCAAATAGTGGATCGCATCCACTTTAACCTGTAGATACTGGAACAGAATGTTCCTAGTTCAGCCAAATTCGTTACGCCTTAGGTTAAATAGTCTTTGCAATGTTACAAAAGGCGGCAGAAATACCGCGTAGATTACTTCCACCAAATAAAATTGGAACCTCAAAAAAAATCAATACTCGTGTGTAAAAATTTGGCGACACTTGCCTTCCATTCAACTTCAGAAGAAGACCAAGCGAAGGGGGCCGTAACAATGGCGACCCTTTCTTCCCCCACGCGTGTCCATGAACGCGCGCGGTTTGGGGGTGCCGATGAATGCAACCACATAACAGGTTCTTCCGTAACAGGTTAATATTAATAACATGGATTCTGCTCGCATACTTCGTTTTCATATAGGATACATCGTTCAATTTCTTCGCCTTTAAAGCGAACATGTGTTATAATATCTTCTACCTCCGATCGAACGCGTCGACACCGGTTGAATTCGGGTAAATCCGGATCCTTAATTATACCAAATATTACACCGCCGACGCCAAAATGGCCGGAAGTGTCTTTTGTACATTAATGGAAAAAACCATTAATTCCAAGTTCCCACATCTGTATAAAGCACCCATGACTCATATCCGGCAGAAACGCATTAATAAAATACAACAATAGTGTTAGAATAGTACGAAAACGAACTCCATAATAGTGTCTTTTGTACCTTAATGGAGAAACCATTAATTCCAAACTCCAACGTCAGTATAAATCATCTGTGACTCATATCCGGCAGAAACGCATATATAATATACAACAATAGTGTTAGCTTAGGTCAAAAACGGAATACATAATAGTGTCTTTTGTGCACTAATGGAAAACCATTAATTTCAAACTCACACGTGTGCATGAGTCATCGATGACTCATCTCCTCCTCCACCCACGACACGTGGCGCTAGATTAAATAACAATAGCGTCACCCCTCGAAAATGAATTAAAAAACCATTAATGTCAATTAACGGGTCTATTGTTAGGTCTAAAGTATTTTCCCTTCTACTAATGACAATGGACCGGGGTCGAACAAACCTCGCGGAGAGGGAAGCGACGCTTACCATTAACGAGATTCCAACCGAAATTTCAAATGAGGTATAAAACCATGGAAACCCAAAACATCTACACAGTTCGCCGCGATTCTCGTAGTGAGAGCACCTTCGTGCTAAACCGCTGTATTCCGTGGTCTTAGTATTTTTTTGCGACCAACAGCGTGTGACTGCAAGTGAGTTGATACGGGTGTGCTTACATCAATCGCTGGAGGACGTCGAAGAGAGACTGTCGTTCTGTTATAATTTTACGCAGTTAATAGTTTTGTGAAACGAGGAACGTCAAAAACCATGGCAGGCTAGAAGGATAAGAGAAGAGGTGGACGTCGGGTGTCCAAGTCCCTAGCGACGCCGCCACTACCATCCGCCTAGACGCTACCGCCAAACCAGCATACGCCGCCAATACCAACGACGCACCATGCCATGGAAACCATCCAACGACGCTGCCAACACCATCCGTCGAGATTGCCCAACCAGCAAACGTCCAGCAGTAACAATGAAGAAACGCTCGACGCTTCAGAGGAGGGAACTCAAGCCGACGCTTGAGAGACGCCCGCCAGATGAAAGCGACGAGCCTGGAAATGCTAGCCGTTGGAAGCCGACGTCAGAGCGAAGGAGAGATACGCGACGCCGAGAGAAAATGAAAGTGCCAAGTGTCACCATTGCCGGCCATCGTCGCGGTTATTAGCCGAAGAAACATTTTTCGTCACAATGGAACCACGTGTGATTATCCGCACCTAGGAAAGATGAACCACCTGATGACGTAGCAGAGCCTGGTACAGTATTCATCTGTCGATTCGTATCCACGTACGAAGGTATTGTTTTCTTTCATCGCCCTACCACCAAAACTAAAGCCATTTTGATTCGCTGTTTTCGAGGTGAATCGGCACGCCAAACCTAAATTTCGTGTCTTGAAATTGAGTACTGTTATAAAATAGGTCGTTTTGTGTTTGTTTTTAATGTCTTTTTAATGTCACCATTTAAATATAAAGCTCCTTCATTGTGTTAAATTCCATTGTAACTTGTCAAAGTGTGCTTCATAATAAAGAAATCCGCCACGCAGTCGTTTGAATAATTAATCGATGGTTGACTGTTTAGTCTTTTTTTTGTTGAATAATATGTGTTAACATTCCCAAAGTCGTGCAAGTGATGCTCCTTTATTATAGAGTTGTAATGTAATTTTTGCTCGCGCCGAAGGCTAATTGAGATATCCCGGCAGCTATAGTATATTTGTGTATTACGTCACGCAGCAGAGTTGTAATTGGTTGAAAGGACGCGAGAGGGCTTGTGTGTAAATCCGAGAGAATTGGTAAATTTGATACTTGCTGCCTAGACGCGAATGTTCTTGTGGAACGAAAGGTTCAATCACGCCGACCGTTAATTTTGATAATTGTTTTTATTGAGGGCTGGCACATATTTAATTATAAGGAGCACAGGAGCTGAGATTAACGACCCAATTCAAAGAGTCCATGTTAAAAGAAAGAAACGTACATCGATTATATCCAAGCTTTGCATGTATAATTTTATGTTGATATGCCCCATCGGAATGCATGTGTGTGAATGGATGAGTGTTTCAGGGCGAGCTGTACTGTGTTTTGTTTTGTTTATGTCAGATTCCAATACATATATTTTTTACAGTTTGTACGAGTTATCTTTCGATGTTTACAGGTACCAGGTGGTCAGGTACAATGCTATTTGTTGTTTATATTTTATATGTGCCGAGAGGTGTCAGGTAAAATTAAGGTGATATATTTCAAGGTATTATATCCCCGCCCTCTCATTGAAAGGGTGCGATTACCGTCCAGAACCCGAACTCATCCTGGACCGTTTGCTAACGCACGAACGGCATTTCCTGCCTATTAGTGTGTGTGATATGTATACCTTGTGTTTACACGTTAATATCATTTTAAGAGAGCGAGTTAAGATGATATAGGAAAGAGTGACTGAGAATAAGTGAAATGAAAGATACACGCACAATCACAGACAGTGAGAGAGGGGGAAGAAATAGTAAAGAAGGAGGAGAAAATGAGACAGAAATGGGGAATTAAAGGAAAAGCATTACCCTGTGTATTGTCATGTCATGTCACACATTCCCAATCTTTACCACAGGATAGTTGACTAACATCCTCTACTGGCCGCTTTAATCATCAAAGGTTGTCCCAAGTACATACCAACTGATGACTTCGGGCGAGCCCTTATGAAGGAATCTCCCATCTAAGATCACAATGGAATCCGTTAGTGTGACGTCACAGAAGACGACGAGCTGGGACTGAGTCTAAACAAATAAAAACGTGCTTTTCTCACTATTCAAATACATCAAATTTCAAAGGGTAATTAAAACTACTACTTCCGATGGAAAATCCCATGGATTTGAATAGAAAGAAAACACGTTTGCCCGTTGTTTAGACTCTGTTCCAGCTCGTTGTCTGCTTGTGACGTCACCACTAATGGACTACATCCTCTGAATCGAAACTAGTCTCCCGTGTGTGAGTGAAACGTCCTACCACCATAGCAGAAAAATGATCGATAAAATGACCTTAAAATATCAATAAAATGACCTAAAAAAATAAACATTTTGTCTTTATTTAAGGGTATGACAGTTAGTACGGCACAGTCCTTACTTTCGCAACGTTAGAACTGAAATTACAAGGTGTATGTGAATTTTAGGTATAAAAATGTGTATAAATCTTACCATATTCAGAAATATTGCAGTAGGTAATGTCGAGTGACATGTTGCTTTGTTCCTACAATCAAGTGGCGATAGAATTCTTGTTTTCATTGTTACCAGCATCAAGGCAATAAATGTCAATTCCTGGCTAAAAATGAGTAAGTGAAGTGTAATGCAATTACGAAAAAAACCCAGGAAAAAACGTAATATGCGAAAAATGACCAAAAATTACGTAAAACTTAAAAAATAGAAAATATGACGAAAACATGCACAATAAAATTCACATTTTTATAACTTAGAGGTTCTTATTCAGGATTTTAATACCTAAGAGCAATGCATACAACATGAGGAAAAAAAGATGACATGTCATCAAAATCCAGGCCCTGGAAATAAACAAGAGGTTGACTAAGTAAGAACAAAACCCCACTAAAGCTGAAGTGGCAGAAAATACAAGTAAAACAATGGAAAGGGAAATATAAATATACAAATAAAAGGAAGAATGGAAAACCAAGCATATACAGTTTTTCTTTCTCCGGAATATTCCTCTCCCTGGGCATCAAAGGATACTCATTAAAATAAGCAAACAGTCTACATCGCCTATTATCAGATGATTGAAGATTGGTTCTGGTTATATATTCCTTGGATACAGAAGCTAGTGGAGAAATAGTAACAATATAATTTGCCGTATCAGCGAGCTGGTTCCAGTTCGACAGAAATGGTCTTCATTGCATACTTTACCACGACAAAACCAACTTACTGTCATTGAAGCTCCTGCTGTTAGTGCTGCCACATTCTTGACCCAGGCTTCAAGCGGAGTCGCCAGACCAAATATCAGCAAGCAGTAAGAAGGCACCAGAAGGAACAGAGCGAACAGGCCTTGGATGCGATAAAATGGCGCTGGCTCTTCTAGGAGAAGAATGCGTTCCACCTCAGTACCATACCACATGGGAATGTCCTGTTTACTGCCCAAGCAGACCTATTCAAAGAAAAAAGAAAAAAAGTAAACAGAATTACAGTACTGTGTCTGTGTGTGTCGTGCATCGGGGTTTTTCTACGTCAAGAGACAAGAAAACATTAAAATACTCCTAAAAATGTAATTTGGCCTTTTCTTTTCCTCTGGTAACAGCTAGAGATATCCATTGTTGACTTTCTTATTTCATCTCTTCGACATTTTTTCTGGCTTTTAATATTGGCCGAGACCATATTTCTTTTTAATACTCGAGTCAAGCCTTCCAAATGTCTACTATCTGGTTTAGTCCCAGTTGGGCGCCACTTATATTTGTAACCTAACAACGTTGTAGGTTCTATCTTCACCACCAGTGAAAATAAAGTAGCGAATCTTGCTATGGCCAATGTCATTGGCTAGTATCTGCACCAATGAACCAATTTTCAAACTTACACCTTGTGATGACGTTTCCAATGCTATCGCATAGGGATGGACCGCATGACGAGTTTGTTTGGACTTGATCTTGCTCAGTGACCTATTCCCACTAATAAGGCCCATTCCAAATGTTTGAAATTCTACCTCGATTGTGTCAAGGAAGGGTTCTCTCATCACTATCTCGCTGTTGTATTTTGAATAGGTATTTGAAAATGAGTTGCCGGTTTTGGTTTCTGGACCCTAACCCCATTGTCATGGCACGGTGAACTCTCGGAAAACCAACGAGTTGTTATATGAATTTCATAAGATGATATCACTTTAAGTTAACCTGTTACTTTTGTTTTCCTGAACCAGTTTAATGCAGTAATTCATTGATCCCATCTCATATCGCCTAATCAAGTTTCACCTAATGGCTTATCAGCACCTGTCAACCAGATTTGACAGCTGTACGATATTTTAGGCGAAATGGGATATCCCGTTTCCCCTAAACTAGTTGGAAGGAAACTATCGTAAATGAGGGAAATTTTGTCGATCATCGGAAACACCAGAAAATTCAGAACACGTGTTGAGTACGAGCAGTCACATGAACCAAATAGTGTAGTCTAGTCAGGTATGTCAGCCACGTGAGCCAAAAGTCAGCAATACAATACCAATAGTCTTTGTCATATTCTAAATGCTAATTGAGGTTCGGTTCGGTTAGGTTATCATAATTGAGGATGAACTAACATAACCAAACAGAGCACGTATCTCCCTATTGAGAGACCGTTCTATTTACCTCATTTGAAATATTTCCCATTCAACCAGTTTCGAAAAAAATCGCGATTAAAATTACCACCCGAGCGCTAGTGTGGCTTCCAATATGGCCGCTCTATGTAGGATAAAACGTTTGTTTACATTCAGTAGTAGTACGAAAGAGCAGCGTGTTGTCATGGCTGGGTACGGAAGAAACGTTTAAATTACGCGATATTTTTAAATATTGCGAATGCGATGTGAATTCCAGGAACTATAACGAAGGTGAAGCTGTGTTAAGAACGAAGCATTTAATTGTAATAGGCAAAAATAACACTGAAAACTCAGACGAAACTAATGTATACGCACTGGTTCTTCAAAGCAGATGCTGTTTCATCACACCTCAGTGTGTCGAGGCTGGAATATGATGCGGTTGTTCGCTCGCTGAGGACCGGCAAGACGGCGGGTATTGATGGAATCGGGCCAGATCTCGTGAAGGTGCTGAATTGTAACGAGCGATTGGCAGAAACGGGAAGGTCTCTGCTCAACAACATATTCAATAGTGGAACCTTCCCCAAAATATGGAAAACGAGCTTTATTTGTCCTCTATACAAAGGGAAAGGGGATGTAAAGGACACTAATAATTACAGAGGTACTTCTCTCCTGCCCGTGTTAGGGAAGGTATATTGTAGCATTCTATACAACAGATTAAGAAAATGGGCCGATATTTTTGATAAACTAACCCCCCTGCAGGCTGGTTTCAGGTCCTATTATTGCACTGTACATAATGTTTTTATCCTGAACACACTGATTCAAAGCAAATTAAACGAGAAAAGGGGGAAATTATATTGCTGCTTCGTTGACTTTGAAAAGGCGTTTGACTTTATCAATGGGCAAATGCTATGGGGGAAGTTTGGGACATGGGGGTTTCGGCTAGAATTATTAATACGCTAATGAATATGTACAGAGGGGTCAAATATTGTGTCAAATATGGGCAGGGGGTGGTCTCTGGGCAGCACGAGAGCACGGTAGGCATCAAACAGGGATGCATACTTTCGCCTTTACTTTTCATTCTTTTTATTAATGACGTTGCTATCTTCGCGGGAGAAGAAGGTGACGAAACACCGGAGATAGTCGGGACACCGATACCAATGCTTCTCTATGCGGATGATCTCGTTTTAATATCAAACGAAGTACAAGGGTTACAGCGGGGATTGAACAGACTTAAACAATATTGCACAACATGGAAGTTGAAGGTAAATACACGAAAAAACTAAAATAATGGTGTTGAAGAAAGGTTATGTTCTCGCCGCAAAGGAGCGGTGGGCCTATGGGGATTCCGAGCTTGAAAGGGTCAAACGTTTCACCTATCTAGGCATCACGCTGAGTATGGCAGGGGAGTGGACAAAGCACATCGAAGGCAGAAAGGGAAAAGCTTGTTATGGGCTGTACAAGGTAGAGCGACTGCAACGGAAAGTCCCTACAGTCAGTGTGAGATTGCTGGATCAAATTTATGAAGCAACGGTGAAAGCAACCTATTTTACGGCGCGGAACTATGGGGGAGGGGAGGGGGGTGAGTAGCAAATCCGATACAAACGTGGTTTCTAAAACAAATATTTGGAACAAGCACGTGTGGCGTCCTGAGGGATATGGGAAAACATAGGGAGGATGTCGAAGCGAAGATGAGATGCTTCAAGTACTGGGTGAAGCTGGAACAAGGGGCTGAAGAACTGTGTCTGCGAGTTCAGATTGAGGAAGGGTTCGCACGCCACTGGGCAAGTGGGATTAGGGGCGACTTGTACAGAATGGGTCTGGGGGAACTGTGGGAAGATGTGAGGGGCGGGAGGTGCGAAACTGGGATGTTGCAAATTATAAGGGAAAGGTTGGTGGACAGCAGCAGGCAAGACATCATGGAAGAATGTTGGGAGAAGGTAACGCTCACCGCCGCACAACCGCCAGGGGTGTGGGTGGAATGGGAGAGAAAACGATACATTGATACGTGTACGTACCAGCAAAGAAGTGGATTCGCCTGGTTCATGCTAGGGGGTGGAGGCAACACAAACTCAAGGGGCCGGACGGTCTTGCCATCTGCACGTTATGTGGCGAAGAGGAGACGAGGGCTCACATCCTACATGAATGTGTTTGGTCGGCACCCCTCAGACAACACAAATGGGGGACAGTGCAAGGGACAGCATTTAGCAGACGATCCAGGCTGTATGTAGGGAGGAGAGGAGTGATATAACGAATGCAAACATCGAAGCCCTGGGCTCCTATTTACATGCAGTTTGGAGGGAGCGCAGGAAAATGCAGCAAGGAGTCAGTGAAAGTGAAGGACACGGAACAGCAGTGGCTCTGGTATAGGTGGAGCGTGTAGTGCAGTGTTGTGAAGGTAGTAATAATGAACAATCTCAAATGAAAGAAGAGGACCACATTGCCATTTATATATGTACATATGTAATTCTTTTCAAAATGTTTCTGTTTATAAATGTTTCTGAATGTATGATCAATGGGGTGTATATTCAAGGCGGGGTGTTTATATAACAATATTTTAGGATATGCACAGTCGAAGGGCTCGTATCAATATCAATAAATATCATATCATATCACTGGGACTCACGGAAATGATTTGAAAAGCAATTCACCTGTATGTGCAAAGCTTGGACAGGAGAAAAATGTAAAAACCCCGTTGCAGTTCTTCCCCCAAATAGGCAGGCTGGTATAATAATAATAAAACAGGATAATAATAATATAATTCACAATTTCGTCGAGGCTATCTTCACTGAAAAATGACTAACTGAATGAAACTAACATTGGCATGTCATTTTTTTCTGGCTCCCTTTATGATTACAGACAATAATTAATCCTCAAACTATTTTTATCTTCACACTTAATCGACTTGCACCTGTTCCAAATTTCATACATAATACATTTTTTTCGAAAAAAGTTTTATTCATAAAGAAAAATTAAAAACTTTATTTTCACATGGTAATAGCGTTAAATAAACATAGTTTCCCGTGGAATTTTGTATTTAAGTACATATTTTAACGACCACGTGCACACTATGAGTAACATAAAAAACTAAATAAGAATTTCTTTACATAGCAAAATTTAAACAAGGTTGTACAAGGAATAAGAAACCAGTAAGAAAAGTAAACGCAAGGCGTGAAAATAACGTTAGTGTTGGGGGAAACAGTCACGGTTATACAATAACTATGGAAGTGTTAAGAACTTTGAACTGTTTTCTTATACGTTAGAGGCAAAATTGTTCCAGCATCCGCATATTATTACTGTATTGGTTTTAAATACGTTTACATGCCATTTTAAGCCATTTCAACATGGTGCTTCATTTTAAATGCACAAGACCTGCTTTCTCATCAAAAGTAAAGTAGAAGAAGCAATACATTCAAGCAAAGTTACTAACGGCCGGCATTTCACAGCAAATTGTCATGTATTTTAGAAGTAATCGATAATCAAACTGGGAGTGCATACGCAAACGAATCAATTTCCTCATTTTCGTTGTACAGTTAAACGCAGAAGCATGTTAAGGACATAGGTATTGACGTAAAAACACGCAACACAATATTGCCGCAGAGGGTACATTTCATACCTCACCCGAGAAATACAGCACGAGCGACCAAGGTTCAGTCGTCCGATCGCAAATCTTGTGCGCTGGAATCAGAAGGAAGGAAGAATTTTATTGGCGTAATGACTTTCCCTGCCGCACCTCTTTGGCCATTGGAATCAGGTAGCCAGCCAGCAAAACCCCGGTCGCGGGATACATGTAGACTCGAAGCAGGAAAATGATCTAAGCAGAAATGATGACGGCTAAATTCTTTAGGATACCACAGGTTGCCAGATTGTGAGAACGTTGCCAAATCAACTCTAAAACCCTTCTCAGAAGAGCGATTCAAAAAGGGGTTTTCTTCTTCAACTTGAGCGATTTTCACTAAATAATAACAATTAGAGATTGAAGCGTAATTAGGGAACTTAGTACAATATTAATCCAAGAATACTGTATATTTCAGTAACCTTTAGATGGAGATGTAAAATAATTTCACATTGTCGCCAGGAAATGTACCTATAGACTACCCAGGACGATTTTCTTTAACTACGGGGAGACAAAATCCTTTTCTTTAATGTTGTATTTATATTTTCCCAGTGCAGTACGTCCATGTTCAAGCCAGTGCTGAATATAGTATAGCAGAAGCACTGCAATTATTATAGATTCCAATTTCAATTTTAATAATAGTAATAATATGCAAAACTGAGTTCTAAATTTTCAAAAGTCACAACTTAACTAAATTCTGATATAAAATGCCATTTCCTGTACACCGCTGCTAACCGCAATAACATTATTTAGGCTTCCAGATTATAACACTGTAGGGTCACTATAGTTTTGGTTTGAGTTGGTGTTTTAAGTCCACTTTATGCACAATAAGGATAATCGGGACTGGACCTACGGTTTAAAGTGGGATCCGAACCACTGTGCCATGTGCCTCCACCGGGTATCGAACCCGTGACCCCTTGACTGCAAGGCGACGACGCTACCACTGCGCCATCGGGGAGGCCCTAGGGTCACTATAGTATCTATGGAAGCAGTAATCAATTAAATTCAATCAATCGAATCAGGACATATATAATTGTACATAAGAGATTCTTGAATAAATGTTGTAACCTTCACAAAGTTATTCTCGTCATTTTTTATATTTTTCCTAATATTTTACGCTAGGAATTCATTAGAATTTTAGTCATATTTATTTTAATGGGTATAATACAGAATAAACTTAAACTAGTAATAAACTCTGTATAAGAGTTTATTACTAGTTTAAGTATATTTTCAATTGATAATTGCATTTTAAATTCACGGATGGCAAAATATTATTCTTGACTGTTGTACCAAAACGGTTGGATCAAAATAACCCTTTCCCGTAATTTTTCCTATCTCAAAACTATGTTAATATTATTCCCATTACCTTACACCTGTCTCAAATTCGAAGTTCATCAGCTTTCGACCAGAGAATAGCCAGAGTCAGCTGCAAGGGAAACAATTCGGCATTCCAAAACCCGGAGGGAGGATATCAAAACAGGAACCACGAGCAACGTACCCAGTATCCTGACAGGATTTGCCAGCTTGGGAGCCAGAATGCTCCAACATGTTCCAGCTGTACTCCATAAGGGATCAAGGAAACTTTCTCTCCCTTGTTAACGCAGTTCGTCAAGTACTCCACGACGTGCCATGTTCCAGAGAGTCTACGCAGCCCTCAAAATTGTCATGCTGTGTCTCGAACAAAGATCTTCCATATAATCTACAAATCCAGCAGTAAAAGTTTTACAACAACGACATGTTCCAGAGGGTAAACTACATGATTCCTCCACTAAAGTGTTATGCTACATTCCTAATAAACATATTACATGACACACTTCCATGTCACGAACAACTCTACAAACTTAAGTCTATTCTTCTTCACAATCCTCAAAACAAGAATTGCCCAACGAAGTGCTCAGGGCCGCATTTACGCGCAGGCTATCTAGGCTGCAGCCTATGGGCCCGCACCCCAAAGGGGCCGTACCATAAAAAACCGGTTTAAAAATGTTAATTTTGAATAGACTAAAATAAAAAAAATGTCTTTGTTTTAATACTATGGTGCGGGCCCTCTTATAATCATAAAAGACGTCGACGCAGTTATTTTGTGTGTTCTGTGAGCTAATTCGGCTGAACTCTTCAGTGGACAACTGATATGAGTTGAGTCAGCATTCAGGAATCTCGATGGCGAAACCATAAAACGTTCATGGCTCTGTTTTTCTTTCTAGCAATGGACATGTATACTGCTATGTATGTACACTTTTTTTGTACCGAACACGCTCACAGTTTACTCATGGTGGTTATTGTGATTGGAAAAATGGTGCTGCACGTCTGGTTGAACACGAAACTTCTAAAAACCATCTGAATGCTGTAATTGATTTTGCAGGACGCTCTAAAGAAGTGGGGCGTATTGATCAAGAACTGACGCGACAAGCAGAAGATGTAGCAAAATACTGGCGAGAAGTTCTCAGGAGATTGATAAATGTGATAGCTTTTATCGGTGAAACAGGTCTAGCATTTAGACGTGAATATCAGGCACTTGGGTCACCGAGAAACGGTAACTACCTTGGACTACTGGAGCTTATTGCAGAGCAGGGGCGGCGCCAGAAATTTTCGACCGGGTGGGCAGAAACTCCTTATTGATAAATTAGGGTGGGCAATATAAATGTAAGACCATATATACAGAGCATTCCCTGACATTCGCTGCGAGACTCGGCGGCAAGCGGCCCTGCATCAGCGTTTGTCTTTCCCGGTGAACGGGGTCCGCGACAGTCGCTAGAGTCGGCTATTAAAATTACAGTCTTCATAATGCGTACTAACCTTGACTACAGAAGGTGTTGAAAATGATGTCCCTCTGCTGCAACACATTCCTGGCATCTCCGAAGGAAATTGGCATTTACACGTGAAAGTTGGTCTACTGTAATTCTCCCGATTTCTTGTACAACACTCTCTTTTAACTCACGGATGGTGTGCGGATTGTCTTTGTATACTTTATTTTTAGATTTCCCCATTTTTCTTTCCACTTTTATTCAGACTGACCCTGTTATTCTAAACTTTTTTTTTCAAGGTTTAATATAGTGGTCCTATGTGGAACGGGAACACCAGCAAATTTCGTTGCAAAACGTCGTCGCACTTCTCCACAATTCCTCTTTCCGAAGTAACACTCGACAAGATAAATCCTCTGTTGTAATGTAAACTTTTGTGGTGCCATATTAAGCCACAATCTTCAACACACGGACACGACACAACACAACTTCCGAGGGAGGATTATACTGGCGTCAGTCTGCAACGTCAACAGAAAGGGAAAGAGAGCGAAGGCAGGGAGAGCGAAAAAAAACAGACTGTAGCGTGCGACTGTCGCAGACTCGTTCACCGGGAAAGTCAAGTTCTGACGCCGGGCCGCTTGCCGCTGAGTCTCGTAGCGAATGTCAGGGAATGCTCTAGTGTATATTTGTATGTAAGACGTATGTATCCCCCTCTCTCTTACACTCCCGATTTTCCTCCTACTTCTTTTCCCTTTCCATTTCTCTTTTCCCTCTTTATCTTTTCGAATCTATTGTCGCATCTTGTTCCATTTCCTTTCGCTTTGTCTCTGATGGACACAATTATTTCATGCGCAGCCATACCACAGCCATACATGCATGTTAATACAGTGAAGTAAATGTGAATTAGGTTTAAGCTTGTGTTGCAAATACAAGGCACATACTTGATTTTATGTATTCGGCGTCAATGATAGAAAGTGCGATGTTAGACAATTGTGAAGCTTATCGTAATTAAAATGCATGTTCCTGAGCATAGTATTTTCATCGTATAAGCTTTTGACTGGAAGAGTTTTCTTACTCCTTGGGGGTCACTTTTCTTAGCTTACAAGGTTTGTACAACTGAGAAATCTATCTGAATGTTTGTAGTAGCGGGGATGGGGTGCCAACGTTTGAGAGGCAATGACAATATACTTTTTCTTGGTAGAAAAGGCTTAGCATAAAGAGGCCATAGTGCGGGGGCAAAAGGTGGCAAAATATGGCGGGGAACTGCATCCCCCACTTCCCGCTCCTCCTAATCGCCGCCACTGAATATTTGGATCGTCTTATTAGGAATGATTTAAAGCACACACGGAAGACAAATTCTTTGTTCATTGTCCATGGAAGTATTCCTAGGCTAATGAAAGGCTATATTGACAAAATATCACTCATAAGTAATAAACAAGTAAGATTGAAAAATCTGTTCAGAATTGAAGAGATTATTAGCTAAGTTGCTATTTGTTTTCGGAACTGTCATGTTACTTATGCGGGAGAAGCAATACACGTATGGTTACATGAACATATTTTTTGAGGTAACAAAATGATTTAGGACACAAAGAATTCATCGAAGTTGATCACCGTGCCAATAATAATTCATATATGTTTCATAAATGACTTGGGTTGTATGGTGTGACCATTTCGAACACAATAGAATGTCAACCTCTACCCTGTGCAGCATACCCTGGAAACTTTATTCATTCAGGGCAACGAGTCCCTGGCGCTTGGAACCACTGTCAAAGTAATAATTTATGAGGGTTTGTATTTTGAGTGTCAGCGTGTGTTTGTTTTCGCCCCTTCGTTACTTTCATCTAATCACCATCGAACCTTATCGTCGTCATTATCAAAATTAGCAGAAAAAATACTTAAAATAAAACAAATCAACCAGAACTTACTCTTCCAAAAATGGAGTTTCATTAGTTCATACCTCTCAGAAAGTTGAGGTGGTAGTTTCAATTGCACAGAGTTTCATTAGTGGATCAAGGCAGCTAATTCCGTGAACAATGACGTTGTTTTCCAAAAGTCTCAAATATTTGTCTCAGGCAATCACCCTCTTAAAATGGACGCATCTTCTGTTGTGATAAAATGCCACGTTTGGTGCGAGTTCTTTCTGTATATTTTTTCCCAACGGCATAACGCTGTCGCATAATAATGAAGAGGTCCCGTGTTCTACTCCCCCCTCCTCTGGTGGGAGCACAATGCACACTGGTTCGGACTACACGTTAAACTGTAGGTTTAGTCCCGATTTGCCTATTTGAGCATAAAAGTGGGCTTAATAACAAACTAACAAAATCGTCTTCTGGATACTTCGTGACAACTTTTTTTCTTTACTTCAACTGCATCTACAGATTCTGTTGACATTTTCGGCTGATTCATGTGGCAAAATTTATGTGTGGGACGAGAATTTCTAAATAGGATAAGCCACTCATTAGTAATTGAATAATTCTGTAGCTTTTTCCATACATAACTGGTTTACTAAAAAATTTTCACTTCAGTATTGTAGTGATTATTGTGATTGCTTCTTATTAGTAGAACGAATATAAAGTTGATATTTCGCATACCATATTGATATTTGAAGATAAGAAGTATATAAAAATTTTAATGAAATAAAAAAGGGGACACTTCTGGAATTTCAATGAAGAGCTAATTAAAATTATATTATAATCTCTAGCATACTTAAACCCGAAGGTTTATGGCTGCAGCAACACAAGCCTCCCATCTGTGCCTATCCGGGGCAAGATCAATCCAATCTTTCCCATCCTTGCAGATTTCTTTTAGGTCCATCTCAACGATATCCTTCCATTCTCGTCTTGGCCTTCCTACAGGTCTCTTACCATCAGGTTTCCCAACAAGAATCCTGTAAACTATTCTTTCCTCTGCCATCCGTGTCACATGGCCTGCCCATCTAAATCTTCTTGATTAAATTATTCTAATAATAATAATAATTAAAAAGTCGAAATAATGTATTGTGTTGCCGGAGGAAGTAACGCTAAGATGATGTTTTTATTTGTTTATTTGAAGATTATTTTAACCATACCCAGGCCGGGATTTATATACGTATGTGGAGGCCCGGAGCTGCAGTTCTCCAGTTCAACCTAAATTCTGATCTAATCTTGATCATACCCTGCATAATTTTGAGCCTCCTAAGCATACTAACTGATTTTAATCAATGACAAAATTGGCTTTTATGGGATGATAACATATGAACATTTCATACATGTTATGAACACCAGAACACACTTATTTATCGAATCATTCATATAGCTATCTCCAAGTACATGTACTTATTGAATTTGATTGGGTGGGCAATCGGGTGGGCACAGGAATTTTTGGGTGGGCGCTTGCCCACCCGTGCCCATCCCTGTCGCCGTCCCTGCCCTGTAGCGCGTCGCTTCGGTCTCAGCACCCTTCCTTTAAGGAGCTTTCCGACCGAAGTAACAAGTAGCACGCGAATACGCCATATGAACGTGTCGTTTGCTGTTTGGACCCTCATGTGCAATGAATGCTATTTTACAGTCTGGAAGTGTGTGTCACTAGTGTGACAGTGTGAACATTCCGTGTCGCTTGTCCCATTGGTTTGAAAGTTGCCTTATACTCATGTCGATGGCACTAAGAAAGTTTTGTGAGGTTCCCCTTGTCGTTTCATGCAATCATCATTATCATCATCGCCGCGATTAGTTTAAAGCGGAAGAAAAGATACAGTAAATATCAAAAATACAAATGCTTCAGTGTGTATATCTTTAAAAGAAATGATGATGATGATAATAATAATGAACCTAATTCATACACAAAAATTTAGTTGCCAAGAACATTCCACGCGTATTTTTTCTCCCGTATTATTAACGAAAGTATGACGATAACATTACGTGGTCGACTGTCTAGAATGTTCGTTAATATCTTCGCGACCACTGTACCAAATATCATAGCAATTATCACATTCATAGAAATGCTTCATGTAAAAGAATCAGACGTTGCAGCGAAAACTCCATTTACTTCCATTATAAGCAGTCGAACACCAAGCACCGGGGTCAACACCAGCGCCTCTAGCGGATCATTTTCGAGTGGAACCAGCCAGTGAGCGCAGAAGCATGCCGTTTTCCACACTACGTTATTCTAGGCGCTGTAATTCCGTAAACGTTGGCTGCTGATTGCGTTGGGCAGCAGTTTTCAACAACAATAGAAGGTAAGTATTATGAAATATGGCCTATTGTTAATATTTGTCATGTTTTTATTCTTGTTAGGTGTTGTTGTTTTGTTGAAAGTTTAGAACTTTAATTTTCTTAGCTTCAGTGAAGACCGAGACAACTTGTCGTGAATTCCTTCTTTATCGGAAATGAACCAAAGCAGGGTTGCCAACTCATTTTTCTATATATTACCAATCAGGGTGAATAGGGTCACTTTTCTGATTAAAATGTGAAATGTATGTAATTGGCCTGACGTTGATAAATAAAAGTAACGTTCTTTTTTATTTCAGATGAGGAAATATAATCGTAAAACACAGCAGTAATGGAGTGAAGATGACGTAAGGAAAGCAGAAAGAAGAAAGATGTTTACTCGCAGACGTTGTCTCGACAATCCAGGAACATAAGAAAATAAATGTTCCAAAAATTAGCACTCATGAGCATGCAAATCTTGCCATTTTATAATTTTTTTCTGAAATATTGTACTTTTGTGTGATTTTCCAAATTATGTATGATTTTGCATGGTTGACGCAGTTTATATGCATAAAATGTATGTGGCCCTATTCATCTTACAAGTGGCCCTATTCAGCCGGACATGTTAGACTGAATAGGGCCAATGCATGCATTTCTTTTTTTATATTATATAATTATATAACATTATAAATTTTTTTAAATGCAAAATTTGATGTGGACTCTGTAGTAGACATATGGTTAATTATATTTCTGTAAAAAAAAATCCTACATTAAAACATTGAATACAGTAGTTCTAGGTGATTTTCTTGAAGATGGCCCTATTCGCCCCAATCAACCCTATGTGTTTCTTGTCGACCTCACATTCCCATTCTGTATTCCATTAACTCGATCATGGGCGTCATACATATACCTGTAACTCCCTATTACTGATCCATTTTCTTTCATAGAAAAGTAAAAAATAATAGTGGCGACTGGATGCTAAAACTGCGGGAAGGGGGGGGGGGCAAGACAGTTTACTTTCTCTTGGTAGACATAGTGCGGGGTAAAAAGTGGCAAATTGTGGAGGGGGCAATTGCCCCCACACGCCCCAACTGCTTCCAAAGAGTGAACAAATATTGCACAATGATTCAAACATTGCTAATCAGTAATGACATATATTGATTTTTATTATCTACTAATTCATGTTATCTGCATTTCACGATAAATGGATTATCATAAATTTGTAGACATTCTCGTTGAATCTAGCAACAGGTATGTTTTGCTGCCTTATCATTGTTTTTCTGATTCTTGTAAGATTACACCTTTTTTCATTGATAACATTAAAATTATGTAAAGTTTTCACTGATTTTAACCCCTTTAGTGATTGATGTATTTTTTATATACAGTATATATTATACTTTTTTCTCTCAAATATCAGCTGGAACTAATTTTATCTTCTCATTCTTGCATGCACGATTGTCCTTGTAAACACATGTGAAGTGTTTCTTAGTCGGAAGCACATTTAAATATAAACACGAAATCCCATTAGCAGATGTCCATGAAGGAGTGGTTACAATAACGAGTTATGATTCTAGAGATCCAAGGTTTGAATCCTGGGTATGGCATAATTGTTTTATTTTTCTAATTTATTTCATCAGTTCTGATCATTATCATCTTCACAATATTCCAGAAAAGTATCAAAATAACTCTCTTAGAAATGTGCAAACACAGCGTAGATTGCTCACTTTCCTTAAATAATGGACTAAACAGTGCGATTGTTGACCTTGAATGAAAGGTACTAACGTGAAGCAAAAGTGTATGACTCGTAACATTAACGCATCATTAATTTATGCTCATCATCATTACCCACGTCAGCTTTCAATTTGATAGCTTATCTAAGTAGAGGGTACTCGGGATTTTTTTTTATCTTGGGATGGTCCTACTGTTTCTCTCTCTCAAAAACACACACACACACAAAACCTTACAATTTGAAGAAAATGTAGAGACGAAGGACTTCTACCCTACATAGTTTGTTATGTCCATTCAAATTGTACTATTATAATACTCTGCGCAGGGCCGCCGTTAGGGGCGTGCGACGCGCGCCACCGCACAGGGCCTCGCGCTTCTAAATCAGTAATTCATTAATTTCTTGTGCGTGCAAGCGAGATTTTATTCGAGTAGAGGGAAGAGAAGGAAGAAAAAAAAATTCTGTGAAACGAAAAATTTCACCATAAGAAAGTTTAATTTCTCGAAACGGACAACAGAGTCCATTCTTGTCAAGCCATCAGACAGAATTCGCCGACAAGGAACAGCAACGTATTTGTGAATCCAACTTTCCTGGATTTCCTGTCAGATATTATTGCTCGACAGAGGACAGACACCTTAAAATGGTTATTTGTCTACTCTTCAAGCAGAGGGACAACACATTTGACGGTGTGCCGCCCCGCGTTTGGAATTTATGATTTGGCCAATTTGAGAAAAGATGAAAAGAAGAGGCCGCATCAAAGTCCTGAATAGTGTTGCCCACGGGACGAGACGGGACAGACTTTTAAAAATTCGAGACGAGACGAGATTGACCATGTGTCATGAGACAAACGAATATTTTCGAGACGAGACAGCATTTCCACGAGACGAGACAGGCCAAACTCTCGTCTCGTGGGCAACAGTAGTCCTGAAGGACCTTTTGAGCTCTTTTCAAGCCATCGTGTTTACAACCGCAGCAAGGTTTCTCTGCCGGAAATATGAAACTGTCTTCGAGTGTTTGGTACTTCAAGTAGTGCAAAGCACGTAACGCTAATTTTTTTTTTAGAAAGTAATGAGTAGAACCTGGATTTATAAGCACAATCAAACAGTAAAATAATCAAGTTAATAAGCACAAAAAATGAAAAAAAAATAAGCACCAGAATAAGCATAAACAAATACAGGAAAATCTGAAAAAATATTTGTTTATTAGATCTCTTGCCTTGTTCAAAGCTATTACAGTATGTTTTCATGCTTCAGTTCATCACGAATATTACGAATTACATCATGAAAATACTGTGGTACATAGTTTTGCGCAATGTGGATTCATCTTGCATCCCTTTGTTTGTGTATTTTTCTAAAACTTACGAAGCTGCGCATTATTCAAATTTTACAACGTAAAACTAATGCTAAACACAAGTTTTTGGAAAATGTATGACTTGAACTCGATTGTTCACCTACATTGCTTGTAATCCGTTGCTGATTTAACTTAGATTTCTTCTTAAGAATCTCCTTATGACGTGTTGTATTAATATGTTGCACAATGTCATATTTCTTCTTTACAGAAACACTCTTTTCACACGCCAACCAAACAAAATAACATATTGCCGTCCTCATTAAAAACATTGTTTTCAAACTCGTTTACATATTTGCGTAACAATGCTGTTTGAGAAATTTTTGTGGGTGGCATTACTTAAGTTAATTACAGTACCCAAAACAACGCGTGATCCTGAACTAACACAATACATTACGCAACTCTGCAACTGGGTGAGCTAACACCAAGCACCACATGGAATGGCATGACGTGGATCGCGTCTGCTGACGTGCGAGGAAAAAAGGCTGGGAAATTCCCGTGCGGCTATTTAGAAGCATTGATCTCGTCATTCTCATTCCGTCGTGTGACTGAAATAGGATTGAAATATGACAGATTTGGGTAAAATATGCTATTTTAAATCGAAATCATGAAATAAGGCTCCTGCAGAAATAAGCATTTATAAGCACTTTCAACCTTAGTTAAATAGCTCATCAAGGTATGTAATACGAAGTATAACCCCTCTTTTTATCATTAGAAGTCTGGAAAAGAATATGCATTTCGCTTATAAATCCGGGCTCTAGTAATGAGTATGGGTGCGATTTGTAGGCACTATAAACTCCATTGTGACGACGATGGTAAATGAAATTAGAAAAAAAGTTACTTTAGATAAAAAACAATAATAATTTAAGCATACCTATTACTGTAAAGATAGCTCCCGCGTAGCATAGTGGTTAGCGCTCTAGCTTTAGAGCGAGCGGTCCCGATCGGAACCCCCAAAATTTCGCGTTGACGCAGCATCGTGAGGACAATTGAGGAGATGCTTGAAAAGATGATGTGCAGGTCTCCGGTCTTCAAAGCCAGAAAACAGCGGCTATGGGATTTGATGCGCAGATCACGGGTCACTCAAAGAAAATTTGTTGGCACACCCTGGCCCTCGGAGGGCTGGAGTTGCTTGTAGCAGCATTAGTGTGAAGAACTTCTAAATTACGGATACGTTCAGTGCTTTTGCATCATTAATATCATACCAGTACGATTAAATATCGAGTTCTCAAAAAATGCTCTCGTTTATATATATATATATATATACAACAATCTGCCATCTTCATAATATTTATTCTTCAGAATCCAAGCAAACCGCAAATTAGGTTTGCTCTGTTAGTGTTTCCTCGAAAAACTTTGTGAATATAGTTTAACAACTTGTCCTAATTTGTAATAGTGGAGCAGAGGAAGAGATTGGTTGATTTTGTGTTATTTAAGTCCACTTTATGCACAGTAAGGCTAATCGGGACTGGACCTACAGTTTAAAGTGGGATCCGAACCACTTGTACCTCCACCGGGTATCTAATAGAGGAAGAGACAAGGCCATCATGTACACGATAAATTGGTAAATACATTGGTTGTAAATTATACATGACTTAGTCTACCTGTTTACATTACTTGTGGCGCAAGTTTATTTGTGTGCTTTACATTCAGTTTCCTTTTTATTTTTTTAATGAAAATTCTCCATCCTACAAAGTTTGCCATTCTTATTGAGTTGTCTGCTAAGAAAGTCAGTGATTGTGATTTTAAGACCTGAACATATCTTAGTGGTCAAGGTGGTTAAGCGGTGAACCCCACCGAAAATTCCAGGTTCAAATCCTGGCATGGACTTCAGTGTTTAATTTCATTTCATTGTGAGTATCCATAAATTTCATATAGTGGTGGACATGGGTGTTTCTCTGTGAGTGTTCCTTCTTTAATTTCATCTAACCACCATTCGTGCTCATCGTTACAATGTTCCTAAAGAGGCAGAAAAGTGACGCAAAATAATAAAAGCTGCAGTAAACATACGTTTGAGAACTGTCCTGTTGCTGGCACAATCATTTGCCTCTTACTTGTGACTGCACAGCACTCAGTTTGCAAGAATTTTTTTCATGGTGTTTTCATTTGGGCTTTTCGAGGTGAGCAATTCGCAACACAGGATTGGCGTTCATCTTTATTTAGTCCCTTATAGGGTGGTATTCAAAGCACTTCAGATTTTAAACAGCGCTCGTAGCACTCTCGTGAAAAAATAAAGGGCAAATTTACAATTTCCTACCTCAAATTTGTCTTTTCTGTAAGATTTCGTTACTTCTTGTCGGAAGGAAACGTGGAAAATAAATATCAGGTTTTGTAAATTATATTTTATGGAGCGACCACAAACAAAAGGACCTTCGGCTAAAATCCTTCGCGCACCTTCCCCTCGATCCGTTCAGCTCGGGCCATATGAAAGCATGGTCCACCCGACCCCTCCCCTCCTCGCAGGAGTACGGTGCACAGGAGTCGCGGGTCTGTGCAAGTTTCTTTGCTGGTGGTTCCACTATAATAGTTTCATTTCAACATATACTTGCGGACAGATTTATTTATCAGAAGAAACAAACGGAATATAATAATAAAATGATACACAAACATATTTCACTTCAGGCCCGTAGACAACATTTATCTCCGGCGGGGGGGGGGGGGGGAGGTCATGGGTTATCAGCGGTAGCTTTGTAAAGCAAGTCCATTTTCAAACGTTTAACAGTACTGTGTGTGTGTGTGTGAGGGGGTGGTTATGAAGTTACTAGAGGACACAGAAAATGTAGAAATATCATTCAAATGAATGTTTTTTTTTTCAATATCTTGCACATACCACTCGTAGCTGAAGCCGAGAGAATATTCTAATTACTTCCTGCTACTTCGACTTCGGGTCGTAAATCAGATGACAGAATGTGATATTTGTTATTTTTATTATGTGAAGTTTACCTTTATCAAGTCTTGAGCAAAATAATATCTGCAGTTTTACCAAATTTCAGAGGACCCTGTTTCACTTTCTAAACAGGCACGTTCTATGTTTTCTGCAGCGACCTTTCATCCCTCTGGCGTCAAACTTTACAGTTCTATCCATTTCTAAAAAGGGGCTTAATAAATAGACCTCTCAAGGCAAGTGGTGAGCAGGTCAACGTGCCTTGGTTCGGCATGATCCCCCGCACAGATGAATACAAATAAAGATCTGGAGATATTTTATTTTTATTTGCTCACAAACCCTCCCAGAACGGGCGTTTGCGGATTTTGCCAGATTCTACAACTATGCCTAAGTCCCAACAAGTTTCAAGTCAATGAAATCATTCTTTACCTTCCTTGTCATTCTTGTTTGAGACAGTAGTGCCTGCGGGTGTTTAGAATCGCGAATGTGGGAAATGAAAAATTCCGCCGCGATGGATAAACGGAAATAATGGCAAAATCCTGGGGTTTAGTGTTAGCGTTAGCGTTGTTGTTGGTGATTAGTCGCAGCCGTGAGTGCCACTGACAGTGGTGATCTTAAATTAAACTCTTCTGTGAGGCAGGTGGCAATGTAGGATCAAATTGCGAGGAAGTGTGTATTTCATCTTCTGCACCAGATGATAGATTAGTTCTGCTTCTGCTTCTAGACTCAGGTGAGTGACCGTCGGCTTTAGATAATAAATTTGCAGTACAAGTCTGCAAACACAAAGCATATTTATTCTAGGGCTTATAGCTCAGTAACGAGGTATCAATCAGCAAAAGTCATTAAGAAAAGTTGTTTACCTTGATGACACCTTCCTCTACAGGGTGTCAAATTTTAGATTTAATTGGTGGTTAAAGGGGATGCGATGAACACGCTCGTGGGTATAACAATAGATAATTACATAATACTAATAACCATGTTTGCTTTAGCGTAGAATTATACGAAAAACGGATGATGTCGATATTTTCACTTTTCATAATACAGGGGCCTCGCCGATATAGTTGGCACAGGGCCTCGCGTTCCCTAACGGCGGCCCTGACTCTGTCAACGGGGGTGGCGTTAGGGGGGTGGACGCTTGTGCACCCCTTAGTTTTCTTTCCCACCGCCTTCAGCACCCCTATCACTAAACAAATTTTCAACCAAAGATATTGTCAGCTCTTCACAGAGGAAAAACCTTTGGAATAACCAAACATAGTTTCTGGCAACCATATACTTGCTTAAACAAACTAAAAATAAAATATTATTTACCAATACTAAATGCTCTTTAGTAATCGAGCAAATGTGCTTATAGTTACCAAAGAATTTGACCAAAATTACCAACTTTAGTGAATGGTACTATGCTCATTGTTTACCAAATAACGTAACCAAATGTGCATTGTTAATTCAGGGACGACCGATTCGGTTGTCCCTGGTTAATTGAACCAAATTATAAAGACAGGCCACTATTATTGCATACTACAGAAAAGCTATTGATACTAATTTGAAAAGGAAGCCATATTTACTTCAGTGGTCAAAGCAAGAAAGCAAACGTGAATTTTGTCATTGACATATTTTCATAGAAGCCTACTAAAATTTGATTTGCATTTGATGTAGTGGCTAAAGCATACATGCATGTTTCATTCTTCCTTCATTTTCAATATGGCACCCATAGATGGTTAATCCCGGTGCCGTCCTGTCTGTCAAGGGGATCTCTGGAGCGAACGAATAGAAACAAGCCTCTGTGTAAGTGGTGACTCGAGAGGGCTTGACCAAAGAAGCCGTGAGAGGCGATGTGGGTGCATGAAGGGGAAACGTGGCTGCAGCTATCACGCTGCTCCACCACCCACTCGCTTTCTCTCCCTTATGCGCGGCCTTCCTCCACAGCTAGATTCCTGAGACAATGGGTACAAGAATAGAGAAGAGACGTACAATTTAAAATATTTTTATTTGAAAATCAGCAAATAAACTCACATTTGATTTAAAA
Organism: Lepisma saccharinum; assembly: GCF_977018435.1. NCBI lineage: Eukaryota > Metazoa > Arthropoda > Insecta > Zygentoma > Lepismatidae > Lepisma > Lepisma saccharinum. The sequence goes on along the minus strand of NC_139236.1, from coordinate 59,741,283 downwards.
AATAAAAATAACAACAACATGATGTTCATGATTCTTGTATTATTCATATACATTATACGAGTATTTCTAAATGGCCCCTCCCTTCTACTAGCTTCAGGAGCAACAGTAACCTGAGCACACAATAGATTATTAGAAAAAAGACCATTCACCATACTTTATACTATATGTATTTCATGTGTTCTGAATAGAAGCAATGAAAAATAACTGAATAATTCACACGAGGAATCGTTCTTTACTTGATAAGAGAGCTATGCACAGAATGAAGCTAATGGTTCTTTTTCTGAGCGTTGCTGTGTTGTTCGAGAGAACTGGTTGCTGAGCAGAAAGTCCTTGCGAAAACCAGATGGGGAGCAATCAGTACTAAGAGATTGCACACCCAATACACTAAAGCGTTGGCTGCATCGTTCGGAATTCCGTACTGTGGCGGCGTCAGCCAAAGAATAGAGCCTGCAATTGTGTACACTTCTACCTGGAAGACAAAGAGAAAACAATATTCAAGACTCACTTTCTGTAGCTAGATTGCTATCACTCATTTGATGTGACCGAAAAGTGTTCATGTGAATCGAGAAGAATTAAAAGAAATGTATTGAATGACTGCAAAATGAAAGAACACATAAATAAAATAAATGTTAGAACTAATATGCATCAATGTTTAGTTCATATATTGGTTATTTTACGTCATTACTCTCTATTAGAGGTGGATCATTCCTGATGTCTAAAATTAAGCAATCGGGGAGCCTTAAACAAGCTCCGAATCTTTAGTAGTGCCTTCGAACCACTTCGCCACACATTTAATACACAGGTAATATGTAGATGCCCTAATAATTAGGAACAACCAAAGCACGAAATAAAAGTGAATCAATATTAATCTCCATCAGACATACGTGGGTGCTGCTAGCAAACTATTTGCTGTCATACTTACACAGTGTGCAAACTGAACTTTTTGCTTTGGAGAAATACTAAGAAATTCGTTCTTTTTTAGAGTTTTTATATCGATGTATCTGTATCGGTTAGTATCGCTTGAAACTTTTCCACCGATAACATTGTCTTTGAGTCGCTAGAACCAAGGCCAAAAACAACATTCATCCTTTTCTAAAGTTAATTAATTCACCCTTCCTTGTGGTAGGTTGCAAGGCCAGCACAAGACGTTCCGTATGTACGAGTAGTTTTTCCATAGAAATACTGAATCAACCTCCTGGGAAGCAGATACAAGATCAAAGGTATGGGCAAAGTGAAAGCTGCGACCAAACTTCTCGAAGGCATGTCACTGCCTTGTAAAAGCTGTGTGGAAATGAACGAAATCAGTCATTCCCAATTCCTGCTCGCAAACTTGGGGGTTAAGAAAGATGGACATTTTCAAAACCAGCAACACTATATCATGCTAGGCTGTTTGCAGGCCAGTTGATTTCGGAGTTCTTGGGAAAGACTGCTGAAAGTTGCTATGGAATTCGTTTGGTTCATCTATATTCACGCAAGAATGGAGGGTTGTGGATTCAACAATTTCTTCTTGTAATCTTTCCTTCTGTGTAAGTTTCTTATGCAACTGTTGGTATCGGTCAATTCTGCAGCGACTTGTTTGTATTGCAAATGACAGAGAATGATGAATAGCACAGCATAAAGAGAGCCAGCGAAATGAGCGTTCTTTTAATAACTCTATTTGTATATATTTTTATGTCGCCTTTCTCCCTCCCTAGGTTAATCCAAACGACAAGAATGAATAATAGTGTTTACATGAAACTGAAGAAAAGAGACAATTCACCAAATTTTTTAGTGTAACTGCAACATGTTAAAAAGTCTTGCAACATTACAAAACTTTCTTTACATCCCCTGTGTCTACAGAGAAGTTCACATAAAAAAATTACCAAATGTCGCAAGACATCTTACAGATCTTAGTGTTGTAAAGCTACATAAAATAATTTGGGAGATATTGAAATGTGAAGTATTGAGTTACGTAGTATGACTCAGTAACTAACCTTTATCTTAAAATCGAATTTCACAAGTATCAGTAGTAGTATTACTGACGATGACTAGAAGAAACATTAGAATAATTGTATAATAAATCATTGATTTTGTCATCTTTTGCGAATCATTGCGACGGATTCGCTGTTCCACTGTTAATTATGACCCTTTATATTTGATACATTATTATTGCATTTTGATAAAAGTTGAACAAGTTTACATTTGTGAAATATTTGTAAGAAGTGTACTATTGTTTTTGGTGGAGGGGGAGCAAAAATTTACCTCTATCGCCAGGGTTACTGGAGTTTTGTGGAGGAGAATCCCGTGCATCCTCCGTTAATGTATGTCACGGTATTCTGTGGATATGTACATCTCTGTCTAATATTTTATTTTAATTATGTATAATTAATCAATATGTTACTGATGTATTGCGTAAGATTTGATTTTGAGGTTTGAAATGTTCATAGATATCAGTCGGAAAAATTAAATTCTGGCGAGAATACGGGAGTTGGGCGTAAGGTTCTGAGTCACGGTGAAGATTGTCACGAAGGTTCACTCTCTGCGGCCCACCTGAGCAATAATAGGTCTTATGGAATATCTCCGTTTCCAGTCGGCGGATACACGTGAATTTTAGACAACCAAAGCGGTATGTTATAAAAGATACTTAGATGTAATTTTAAGATGATCAACTGAATATCATGGACGCAAGATCGAATTTGTTATAAAAAGGCAAATCATGGACCATCTACGAATCTGAAATTCTGGCGCCGGAGAGACTGAAACTTAATCCTAATCCTTCCTTACCTACCTGAGGACACGCGTTGGGCCCCGCGAGGACACAATGACAATGGACCGGGGTCGAACAAACCTCGCGGAGAGGGAAGCGACGCTTACCATTAACGAGATTCCAACCGAAATTTCAAATGAGGTATAAAACCATGGAAACCCAAAACATCTACACAGTTCGCCGCGATTCTCGTAGTGAGAGCACCTCCGTGCTAAACCGCTGTATTCCGTGGTCTTAGTATTTTTTTGCGACCAACAGCGTGTGACTGCAAGTGAGTTGATACGGGTGTGCTTACATCAATCGCTGGAGGACGTCGAAGAGAGACTGTCGTTCTGTTATAATCTTACGCAGTTAATAGTTTTGTGAAACGAGGAACGTCAAAAACAATGGCAGGCTAGAAGGATAAGAGAAGAGGGGGACGTCGGGTGTCCAAGTCCCTAGCGACGCCGCCACTACCATCCGCCTAGACGCTACCGCCAAACCAGCATACGCCGCCAATACCAACGACGCACCATGCCATGGAAACCATCCAACGACGCTGCCAACACCATCCGTCGAGATTGCCCAACCAGCAAACGTCCAGCAGTAACAATGAAGAAACGCTCGATGCTTCAGAGGAGGGAACTCAAGCCGACGCTTGAGAGACGCCCGCCAGATGAAAGCGACGAGCCTGGAAATGCTAGCCGTTGGAAGCCGACGTCAGAGCGAAGGAGAGATACGCGACGCCGAGAGAAAATGAAAGTGCCAAGTGTCACCATTGCCGGCCATCGTCGCGGTTATTAGCCGAAGAAACATTTTTCGTCACAATGGAACCACGTGTGATTATCCGCACCTAGGAAAGATGAACCACCTGATGACGTAGCAGAGCCTGGTACAGTATTCATCTGTCGATTCGTATCCACGTACGAAGGTATTGTTTTCTTTCATCGCCCTACCACCAAAACTAAAGCCATTTTGATTCGCTGTTTTCGAGGTGAATCGGCACGCCAAACTTAAATTTCGTGTCTTGAAATTGAGTACTGTTATAAAATAGGTCGTTTTGTGTTTGTTTTTAATGTCTTTTTAATGTCACCATTTAAATATAAAGCTCCTTCATTGTGTTAAATTCCATTGTAACTTGTCAAAGTGTGCTTCATAATAAAGAAATCCGCCACGCAGTCGTTTGAATAATTAATCGATGGTTGACTGTTTAGTCTTTTGTTTGTTGAATAATATGTGTTAACATTCCCAAAGTCGTGCAAGTGATGCTCCTTTATTATAGAGTTGTAATGTAATTTTTGCTCGCGCCGAAGGCTAATTGAGATATCCCGGCAGCTATAGTATATTTGTGTATTACGTCACGCAGCAGAGTTGTAATTGGTTGAAAGGACGCGAGAGGGCTTGTGTGTAAATCCGAGAGAATTGGATCGTATCTGGTTGCTCTTCATCGTGGCTCCCTGTAGTTTCCGGTGTGCCCCAAGGAAGTTCTCTGGGGCCCCTGTGTTTCTCTCTCTTCATGGATGACATTCACGAATATATTTCTTCCGAATGTTCAGTATTATTGTATGCTGATGACTGCAAATTATTCCGAAACATTACCTCACTTCAGGACACATGCTATATCCAAGACAATCTCAAACACATTGAACGCTGGTGTCAAGACTGGAATCTCAAATTAAATCCGGATAAATCTGTTGTCATGAGGTTTACCCTAAAATCCAATAACACAGTGCCATCCTACAAGTTATGCAACCAGGTTATTCCGTTCGTACGACAGCACAAGGATCTTGGTGTCATTTTTGATAGCAAACTGACTTTCAACCATCACATAGACTACATAACTTCGAAAGCGATGAAAACACTCGGACTAATTTACAGATTTACAGACATAACACACGTTTCTGTCCTCAAAACCTACTTTACAATGTGTGTTGTTCCTATTCTTGAATATGGCTCCTGTATTTGGTCAATGGCATGTGAAAGCAATTTAAAGAAAACAAACAAAGTAGTAAGTTTCTTCGTCAGAATAGTCAAACACAGATGCCCAGCCCTTGCAAACTTCTCCAAACAAGAAATTCTATCCACTCTACAAATTCATGATCTTTCTCTTCGCCGTCAACTCTCAGATTTAACACTACTCTTCAGAATCATAAATGGACAACTTTTCACCAGCGAACTCTTGCCACTTCTTAATATCAGAATCCCACGTCCCAACAGTAAATGCAACAACTTCTTTTACATTAAATCTTCAAGGCTATCCTTAGAACAAAAATCACTTCTCTACAGGCTACAAACCATTTACAACTCATTAAGAGACGCTCCGGGCTTCCATTTATCAAAACAGACTTACAGAACTGCGTGCATAAAGCAGCTGAAGAGTAAATAATATTATTTTTTGCCCTAGTTGTTATTATTCTTGTTATATATGTATATGTGTGTGTATGTGTCCATCTTATTATTTTGTTTATTTCTTTTCCGGTTGATATCCTGATGTAAAATGGATTTTTCTGTATTCAGGACTTTTCAAATAAATAAATAAATAAATAAAAATAAATAAATTTGATACTTGCTGCCTAGACGCGAATGTTCTTGTGGAACGAAAGGTTCAATCACGCCGACCGTTAATTTTGATAATTGTTTTTATTGAGGGCTGGCACATATTTAATTATAAGGAGCACAGGAGCTGAGATTAACGACCCAATTCAAAGAGTCCATGTTAAAAGAAAGAAACGTACATCGATTATATCCAAGCTTTGCATGTATAATTTTATGTTGATATGGCCCATCAAAATGAATGTGTGTGTGTGAATGGATGAGTGTTTCAGGGGGAGCTGTACTGTGTTTTGTTTTGTTTGTCAGATTCCAATACATATATTTTTTACAGTTTGTACGACTTATCGTTCGATGTTTACAGGTACCAGGTGGTCAGGTACAATGCTATTTGTTGTTTATATATTATATGTGCCGAGAGGTGTCAGGTAAAATTAAGGTGATATATTTCAAGGTATTATATCCCCGCCCTCTCATTGAAAGGGTGCGATTACCGTCCAGAACCCGAACAACCTGGACCGTTTCCTAACGCACGAACGGCATTTCCTGCCTATTAGTGTGTGATATGTATACCTTGTGTTTACACGTTAATATCATTTTAAGAGAGCGAGTTAAGAAGATATAGGAAAGAGTGACTGAGAATAAGTGAAATGAAAGATACACGCACAATCACAGACAGTGAGAGAGGGGGGAGAAATAGTAAAGAAGGAGGAGAAAATGAGACAGAAATGGGGAATTAAAGGGAAAGCATTACCCTGTGTATTGTCATGTCATGTCACACATTCCCAATCTTTACCGCAGGATAGTTGACTAACATCCTCTACTGGCCGCTTTAATCATCAAAGGTTGTCCCAAGTACATACCAACTGATGACTTCGGTATGAAGGAATCTCCCATCTAAGATCACAATGGAATCCGTTAGTGTGACGTCACAGCAGACGACGAGCTGGGACTGAGTCTAAACAAATAAAAACGTGCTTTTCTCACTATTCAAATACATCAAATTTCAAAGGGTAATTAAAACTACTCCTTCCGATGGAAAATCCCATGGATTTGAATAGAAAGAAAACACGTTTGCCCGTTGTTTAGACTCTGTTCCAGCTCGTTGTCTGCTTGTGACGTCACCACTAATGGACTACATCCTCTGAATCGAAACTAGTCTCCCGTGTGTGAGTGAAACGTCCTACCACCATAGCAGAAAAATGATCTATAAAATGACCTTAAAATATCAATAAAATGACCTAAAAATTTAACATTTTGTCTTTATTTAAGGGTATGACAGTTAGTACGGCACAGTCCTTACTTTCGCAAACGTTAGAACTGAAATTACAAGGTGTATGTGAATTTTAGGTATAAAAATCTGTATAAATCTTACCATATTCAGAAATATTGCAGTAGGTAATCTCGAGTGACATGTTGCTTTGTTCCTACAATCAAATGGCGATATAATTCTTGTTTTCATTGCTACCAACATCAAGGCAATAAATGTCAATTCCTGGCTAAAAATGAGTAAGTGAAGTGTAATGAAATTACGAAGAAAAAAACAGGGAAAAACGTAATATGCGAAAAATGACGAAAAAATGACGTAAAACTTAAAAATAGGAAATAAACGAAAACATGCACAATAAAATTCACATTTTTATAACTTAGAAGTTCGTATTCAGGATTTTAATACCTAAGAGCAATGCATACAATATGAGGAAAAAAGATGACATGCCATCAAAATCCGGGCCCTGGAAATAAACAAGAGGTTGACTAAGTAAGAACAAAAACCTACTAAAGCTGAAGGGGCAGAAAATACAATACGTACAAGGGAAATATAAATATACAAATAAAAGGAGAATGGAAAACAAAGCATACAGTTTTTTTTCCTCCGGAATATTCCTATATCTGGGCATCAAAGGACACTCATTAAAATGAGCAAACAGTCTCCATTGCTTATTATCAGATGATTGAAGATTTGTTCTGGTTACATATACCTTGAATACAGAAGCTAGTGGAGAAATAGTAACGATATAATTGGCCGTATCAGCGAGCTGGTTCCAGTTCGACAAAAATGGTCCTCATTGCATACTTTACCAAGACAAAACCAACTTACTGTCATTGAAGCTCCTGCTGTTAGCGCTGCCACATTCTTGACCCAGGCTTCAAGCGGAGTCGCCAGACCGAACATCAGCAAGCAGTAAGAAGGCACCAAAAGGAACAGAGCGAACAGGCCTTGGATGTGATAAAAAGGCGCTGGGTCTTCTAGGAGAAGAATGCGTTCCACCTCAGTACCATACCACATGGGAATGTCCTGTTTACTGCCCAAGCAGACCTATTCAAAGCAGAAAAGAAAAAAGTAAACAGAATTACAGTACTGTGTCTATGTGTGTCGTGCATCGGGGTTTTACTACGTCAAGAGACAAGAAAATATTAAAATACTCCTAAAAATGTAATTTTGACTTTTCTTTTCCTCTGGTAACAGCTGATGATATCCATTGTTGACTTACTTCTCTCATCTCTTCGACATTTTTTCTGTCTTTTAATATTGGCAGAGACCTTATTTTTTTTAATACTTCTGTCAAGCCTTGCAAATGTCTACTATCTGGTTTAGCCCCAGTTGGGTGCCACTTATATTTGTAACGTAACAACGTTGTAGGTTCGAAAATCAAATTTTCGAAAATGTAGGCAGAAAATCAAAATCTATGATAACCAAAGCTTACAAGATTTACATAAAGAATTCTGAAGAATCCATAAAAAATAATCCTAGGTCTTTTTGGAGTTATATTAAAGGTAAAAAGAAATCAACTAATAATCAGTGTAGTTTAACCTATAATGGAGTATCACTTGACAATAACAAAGATATAGCTAATGGTTTTGCGCAATTCTTTAAGAGCGTTTTTAATGATTCTATTCCAACTTACTCAATTCCCAGTGAAGTACCTATGATAGTAAATCAACCATTAGTATTAGATAGTATTACTGAATCTGAATGTAAAACTTCTATTAGAAAATTGAAATCGAAGAAAGCTAGTGGTCCAGATAGTATACCCGTTTACATATTTAAAGGATGTACTGATTGCTTATTGTTTCCTCTATGCACCATATTTAATCTGATTATAACCACCCAAATTTTCCCCGATAGGTGGAAAATAAGTAAAGTAACTCCTATACCAAAATCTGGTAACGCCAAGGAAATCATCAATTATAGGCCTATATCTTTAATTTCAACACCAGCAAAAATTTTTGAACACATTTTATATAATAGAATTTGTTATCATGTTAAACCGTATATAACTCACCATCAGCATGGTTTTATATCCAAAAGATCAACCTTAACTAATCTTATCTCATTTACCCAATTTTTGGCAGACTCATTTAACAATGGTTACTCTGTTGATACTATTTATACAGATTTTGCTAAAGCTTTTGATAAGTTAGATCATGATATATTAATATATAAGTTAGCAAATTTCGGTTTTTCGTTTCCATTATTAAAATTAATAGCATCGTATTTACAAAATAGGAAATTCTATGTCACCTACAATTTTGAATCATCCCCTTTATATAATGTTACATCTGGTGTTCCGCAAGGCTCAAACTTGGGTCCCTTACTTTTTATAATATTTATTAATGATTTATCCTCTGTTATAAAAAATTCTAATTATCTGCTATATGCTGATGACCTAAAAATATTTAAATCCATTACAAATATAAGTGATTTAGCGCAATTACAGAAAGATATAAACAATTGCTTTCAGTGGAGTGTCACCAATAGGTTAGATTTTAATATAAGTAAATGCAGAACTATTACGTTTAGCAGACATAACTTATCTTATACTCATAACTATACTATGAATGGAATAGTTTTAAATAGAGTTAAACTTATAAAGGATTTGGGACTTTTACTCGACTCAAGGCTTACTTACAGAGAGCACGTACAAACATTAGTATCGGATGCATTTAGAATTTTAGGCTTTATATTTAGAACTACCAGAGAAATTAATAATATTCAAGCTATTGCTTCAATATACAATTCGATATTAAGAAGTAAGTTAGAGTATGTTAGTGTCGTCTGGGATCCTTATTTTCAATGCTACCGTGATTTAATTGAAAATGTTCAGAATAAGTTCGTAAGATATTTATATTACAAAAAATTTAAAAGATCTTCATATTTAGAAAGAATATCCTATAATACTATTTTATCTGAATTTGGGTTCTCTTCATTACAATCAAGAAGAGAACTAGCCAAACATATTTTACTTTATAAATTTATAAATAACTTAATTGATGCTCAAGATTGTCTTCAGTTGATAGGATTCACAATTAAACCTAGAACGTTGCGTTCTTATTTGCCATTTTCTTTGGTTAATTCTAAAAATATTGTACATCAGAATTCAGTAATGGTTCAAATATGTAAAGCTCATAATGTACTAATACAAAATAATGTTAATATTGATTTTGCTATGTCCTACGAGAGATATTTATCTGTCATTAAACAATTTATTCATAATTAGTATTTTGTCTAAAAAAATTGTAATTTTATATTTTTAGTTATTTTATCAATGCTAAATACAATTTTATAATACAATATAATATAACACAAACTGAAAATAGGCATTAATATCATTTAATTATTTGTGTATATGCAATTGGTTTATGTGTTTGTATATGTTAATATTTGTGTTTATGTATATGTTAATATTATGTTTATGTATATGGATATTATGTACCATAGTTTATTTACTTGTAAGCCCCCGTTGTAAGTGGAGCAATAGCTCTGTTATGGGGAGTATGTATAAATAAATAAATAAATAAATAAATCTTCACCACCAGTGAAAAGAAAGTAGCGAATCTTGCTACGGCCAATGTCATTGGCTAGTATCTGCACCAATGAAACAATTTTCAAACTTGCCCCTTGCGATGAAGTTTCCAATGCTATCGCATAGGGAAGGACCACATGACGAGTTTGTTTGGACTTTATCTTGCTCAGTGGTCTATTCACACTAATACGGTCCAAATGTTTGAAATTCTACCTTGTGTCAAGGAAGGGTTCTCTCAGCACTATCTCGCTGTTGTATTTTGAATAGGTATTTGAAAATGAGTTGCCGGTTTTGATTTCTGAACCCTAACCCCATGGCCATGGCACGGTGAACTCTCGAAAAAATCAACGAGTTGTTATATGAATTTCACACCATGATATCACTTTAAGTTAACCTGTTACTTTTGTTTTCCTGAACCAGTTTAATGCAGTAATTCATTGATCCCATCTCATATCACCTAATCCAGTTTCACCCAATGGCTTATCAGCACATGTCAATCAGATTTGACAGCTGTACGATTTTTTAGGCGAAATGGGATATCCCGTTTCCCCTAAACTAGTTGGAAGGAAACTATCGTAAATGAGGGAAATTTTGTCGATCAACGGAAACACCAGACAATTCAGAACACGTGCTGATTACGAGCAGTCACATGAACCAAATAGTGTAGTCTAGTCAGGTATGTCAGCCACGTGAGCCAAAAGTCAGCAATACAATACCAATAGCCTTTGTCATATTCTAAATGCTAATTGAGGTTCGGTTCGGTTAGGACTTGCACCTCTTCCAAATTTCATACATAATACATTTTTTCGAAAAAAAAGTTTTATGCATAAAGAACAATTTAAAACTTTATTTTCACATAGTAATAGCGTTAACTAAACATCGTTTCCCGTGTAATTTTGTATTTAAGTACATTTTTAACGACCACGTGCACACTATGAGTAACATAAAAGACTAAATAAGAATTTCTTTACATAGCAAAGTTTAAACAAGGTTCTACATGGAATAAGATACCACTAAGAAAAGTAAACGCAAGGCGTGAAAATAACGTTAGTGTTAGTGTTAGGGAAAATAGTCACGGTTATACAATAACTATGGAAGTGTGTAACCACCGCCATGTTAAGCAGATTTCAGTTGTATATTGGCATTTATCTTATTCGTATACTTTCAAGTTAAGAACTTGGATTAAATTATCTATACTTAATTGTTTTTATAATTCATGTATATATTTACGTCTTATCTTAAGTTATAATATTATTCGCGTATTTTTGCAACATATATTCAGAATTTATAGGCTAATTATTATCCCAAATAATATATGCAACGTTTTCATTGTTTTTCAAGCACAAGTTAAATACATCTCTTTTTAATATCGATTTTTGTTCAACAATGTACAAGAGTGAAGTAATTTGTCTTCGTTATAAACTAAATCTTTATTTAATCATTTTTATGTGCAAGGGCAAATATGATTTATTTGATAAAATCAGTTTAGTTATTTCTATATAGTTTAGCATTGTAATATTATAGCAAAGTATTTCTCCCTCGTTTTCAATAAAATATCGTTTTCCTATTGGCTGTTTATGTTAGGAGTGGGGGAACCACGCTTTGTGTTCTTGGCGATCTAAAAACTTCCACGTTGGCATTTTTAATTGTTGCCAACCTGAACTTTAGCTTACTATCGCTAATTAACATTGATGTGTTATTTTATGTTATGAGTTTGTATTGTACGTTATAACAATCTGTTATGCTGCGCCTCGCGCTTGAGGTAGGCAGTTGAGGTTTTGCTATTAACTGTGAAGGCTGTGCACGGACTCTCGTGTTAAATAAGTTGTTTATCACTGCCTGCGATCGTGCAAGACCCAACGAAATACAATTTTTAACTTGTGCGAATCAGTATGTACGCGCGCGATTCGTGATTAAAGATTTTGGACATTTTAATTATAAAGTATTTGGAATTTTATTTACTGTCACGTGTCGCAATTCGGTTGTTTCCTTCCTGGAGGAAGGGTGGATCGTCTTAATCCCGATCCCTGGGTGAGAACTGGTGCTCCCAACTGACCAGCCGGAGCAAGGAGCGGCGTGTTGCCAATTCGGATCTCCATACCCTGGAGTTACGAGTGGTGGCACGTTGCAAGTGTTAAGAATTTTAATAACTTTGAACTGTTTTCTTATACGTTAGGGCCAAAATTGTTCCAGCATCCGCATATTATTACTGGCTTCATTTTAAATACGTTTCCATTCCATTTTGAGCCATTGCAACATGGTGTTTCATTTTAAATGCACAAGACCTGTTTTCTCATCAAAAGTAAAGTAGAAGAAGCAATACATTCAAGCAAAGTTACTAGCGACCGGTATTTCACAGCAAATTGTCATGAGTTTTAGAAGTAATCGATAAACAAACTGGTCGTGCATACGCAAACGAATCCATTTCCTCATTTTCTTTGTACAGTTAAACGCAGAAGCATGTTAAGGACATAGGTATTGACGTAAAAACACGCAACACAATATTGCCGCAGAGGGTACATTTCATACCTCACCGAGAAATACAGCACGAGCGAACAAGCTTCAGTCGTCCGATCGCAAATCTTGCGCGCTGGAATTAGAAGGAAGGAAGAATTTTGTTGACGTAATGACTTTCCCTGCAGAACCTCTTCGGCCATTGGGATCAGGCAGCCAGCCAGCAAAACCCCGGTCGCGGGATACATGTAGACTCGAAGCAGGAAAATGATCTAAGCAGAAATGATGACGGCTAAATTCTTTAGGATACCACAGGTTGCCAGATTGTGAGAACGTTGCCAAATCAACTCTAAAACCCTTCTCAGAAGAGCGATTCAAAAAAGGGGTTTTCTTCTTCAACTTGGGCGATTTTCACTAAATAATAACAATTAGAGATTGAAGTGTAATTAGGGAACTTAGTACAATATTAATCCAAGAATACTGTATATTTCAGTAACCCTTAGATGGAGATGTAAAAGAATTTCACATTGTCGCCAGGAAATGTACGTATAGACTAACCGAGACGATTTTCTTTAACTGCGGGGAGACAAAATCCTTTTTTTTAATGTTGTATTTATATTTTCCCAGTACAGTACGTCCATGTTCAAGCCAGTGCTGAATATAGTATAGCAGAAGCACTGCAATTATTAGATATTCCAATTTAAATTTTAATAATAGTAATAATATGCAAAACTGAGTTCTAAAATTTCAAAAGCCACAACATAACTAAATTCTGATATAAAATGTCATTTTCTGTACACCGCTGCTAACCGCAATAACATTATTTAGGCTTCCAGATTAAGATTATAACACTGTAGGGTCACTACAGTATCTATCGAAGCAGTAATCAATTAAATTCAATCAATCGAATCACGACATATATCATTGTACATAACAGATTCTTGAATAAATGTTGTAACCTTCACAAAGTTATTCTCGTCATTTTTTATCTTTTTCCTAATATTTTAAGCTAGAAATTCATTAGGATTTTAGTCATATTTATTTAAATGGGTATAATATAAGAGTTTATTACTAGTTTAAGTATATTTTCAATTGATAATGGCATTTAAAATTCACGGATGGAAAAATATTATTCTTGAGTGTTGTACCAAAAAGGTTGGATCAAAATAACCCTTTCCCGTATTTTTTCCTATCTCAAAACTATGTTAATATTATTCCCATTACCTTACACTTGTCTCAAATTCGAAGTTCATCAGCTGTCGACCAGAGAATAGCCAGAGTCAGCTGCAAGGGAAACAATTCGGCATTCCCAAACCCGGAGGGAGGATATCAAAACAGGAACCACGAGCAACGTATCCTGACAGGTTTGCCAGCTTGGGAGAAAGAATGCTCCGACATGTTCCAGCTGTACTCCATAAGGGATCAAGGAAACTTTCTCTCCCTTGTTAACGCAGTTCGTCAAGTACCCCACGACGTGCCATGTTCCAGAGAGTCTACACAGCCCTCAAAATTGTCATGCTGTGTCTCGAACAAAGATCTTCCATATAATCTACAAATCCAGCAGTAAAAGTTTTACAACAACGACATGTTCCAGAGGGTAAATTACATGATTCCTCCACTAAAGTGTTATGCTACATTCCTAATAAACATATTACATGACACACTTCCATGTCACGAACAACTCTACAAACTTAAGTCTATTCTTCTTCACAATCCTCAAAAGAAGAATTGCCCAACGAAGTGCTCAGGGCCGCATTTACGCGCAGGCTATCTAGGCTGCAGCCTATGGGCCCGCACCACAAAGGGGCCCGTACCATTAAAAAAAAAAACGGTTTAAAAATGTTAATTTTGAATAGACTAAAATAAAAAAAAAGTATTTGTTTTAATACTGTGGTGCGGGCCCTCTTATAATCATAAAATACGTCGACGCAGTTATTTTGTGTGTTCTGTGAGCTAATTCGGCTGAACTCTTCAATGGACAACTGATATGAGTTGAGACAGCATTCAGGAATCTCGACGGTGAAACCATAAAACGTTCATGGCTCTGTTTTTCTTTCTAGCAATGGACATGTATACTGCTATGTATGTACACTTTTTTTTACCGAACACGCTCACAGTTTACTCATGGTGGTTATTGTGATTGGAAAAATGGTGCTGCACGTCTGGTTGAACACGAAACTTCTAAAAACCATCTGAATGCTGTAATTGATTTTGCAGGACGCTCTAAAGAAGTGGGGCGTATTGATCAAGAACTGACGCGACAAGCAGAAGATGTAGCAAAATACTGGCGAGAAGTTCTCAGGAGATTGATAAATGTGATAGCTTTTATCAGTGAAACAGGTCTAGCATTTAGACGTGAATATCAGGCACTTGGGTCACCGAGAAACGGTAACTACCTTGGACTACTGGAGCTTATTGCAGAGCAGGGGCGGCGCCAGAAATTTTCGACCGGGTGGGCAGAAACTCCTTATTGATAAATTAGGGTGGGCCGGCGCTCACCCAGCGTCGCATAACATGGGTACCTGGGGGAAACCCTGGGGGGTAAAGGCGGTCAGGGTCGTGATGCTGATCACATCACCCCCACTCACGACCGGATCAAGAAAGTGTGGGGCGTTACCCCCACACCCCCTATACGCCTTCATGGCGTGGTGCTATGCACAGGGGAACACTTTACTTCTTCTTCTTTTAATATAAATGTAAGACCATATATACAGAGCATTCCCTGACATTCGCTGCGAGACTCGGCGGCAAGCGGCCCTGCATCAGCGTTTGTCTTTCCCGGTGAACGGGGTCCGCGACAGTCGCTAGAGTCGGCTATTAAAATTACAGTCTTCATAATGCGTACTAACCTTGACTACAGAAGGTGTTGAAAATGATGTCCCTCTGCTGCAACACATTCCTGGCATCTCCGAAGGAAATTGGCATTTACACGTGAAAGTTCGTCTACTGTAATTCTCCCGATTTCTTGTACAACACTCTCTTTTAACTCACGGATGGTGTGCGGATTGTCTTTGTATACTTTATTTTTAGATTTCCCCATTTTTCTTTCCACTTTTATTCAGACTGACCCTGTTATTCTAAACTTTTTTTTTCAAGGTTTAATATAGTGGTCCTATGTGGAACGGGAACACCAGCAAATTTCGTTGCAAAACGTCGTCGCACTTCTCCACAATTCCTCTTTCCGAAGTAACACTCGACAAGATAAATCCTCTGTTGTAATATAAACTTTTGTGGTGCCATATTAAGCCACAATCTTCAACACACGGACACGACACAACACAACTTCCGAGGGAGGATTATACTGGCGTCAGTCTGCAACGTCAACAGAAAGGGAAAGAAAGCGAAGGCAGGGAGAGCGAAAAAAACAGACTGTAGCGTGCGACTGTCGCAGACTCGTTCACCGGGAAAGTCAAGTTCTGACGCCGGGCCGCTTGCCGCTGAGTCTCGTAGCGAATGTCAGGGAATGCTCTAGTGTATATTTGTATGTAAGACGTATGTATTCCCCTCTCTCTTACACTCCCGATTTACCTCCTACTTCTTTTCCCTTTCCATTTCTCTTTTCCCTCTTTATCTTTTCGAATCTATTGTCGCATCTTGTTCCATTTCCTTTCGCTTTGTCTCTGATGGACACAATTATTTCATGCGCAGCCATACCACAGCCATACATGCATGTTAATACAGTGAAGTAAATGTGAATTAGGTTTAAGCTTGTGTTGCAAATACAAGGCACATACTTGATTTTATGTATTCGGCGTCAATGATAGAAAGTGCGATGTTAGACAATTGTGAAGCTTATCGTAATTTAAATGCATGTTCCTGAGCATAGTATTTTCATCGTATAAGCTTTTGACTGGAAGAGTTTTCTTACTCCTTAGGGGTCACTTTTCTTAGCTTACAAGGTTTGTACAACTGAGAAATCTATCTGAATGTTTGTAGTAGCGGGGATGGGGTGCCAACGTTTGAGAGGCAATGACAATATACTTTTTCTTGGTAGAAAAGGCTTAGCATAAAGAGGCCATAGTGCGGGGGCAAAAAGTGGCAAAATATGGCGGGGAACTGCATCCCCCACTTCCCGCTCCTCCTAATCGCCGCCACTGAATATTTGGATCGTCTTATTAGGAATGATTTAAAGCACACACGGAAGACAAATTCTTTGTTCATTGTCCATGGAAGTATTCCTAGGCTAATGAAAGGCTATATTGACAAAATATCACTCATAAGTAATAAACAAGTAAGATTGAAAAATCTGTTCAGAATTGAAGAGATTATTAGCTAAGTTGCTATTTGTTTTCGGAACTGTCATGTTACTTATGCGGGAGAAGCAATACACGTATGGTTACATGAACATATTTTTTGAGGTAACAAAATGATTTAGGACACAAAGAATTCATCGAAGTTGATCACCGTGCCAATAATAATTCATATATGTTTCATAAATGACTTGGGTTGTATGGTGTGACCATTTCGAACACAATAGAATGTCAACCTCTACCCTGTGCAGCATACCCTGGAAACTTTATTCATTCAGGGCAACGAGTCCCTGGCGCTTGGAACCACTGTCAAAGTAATAATTTATGAGGGTTTGTATTTTGAGTGTCAGCGTGTGTTTGTTTTCGCCCCTTCGTTACTTTCATCTAATCACCATCGAACCTTATCGTCGTCATTATCAAAATTAGCAGAAAAATGACTTAAAATAAAACAAATCAACCAGAACTTACTCTTCCAGAAATGGAGTTTCATTAGTTCATACCTCTTAGAAAGTTGAGGTGGTAGTTTCAATTGCACAGCGTTTCATTAGTGGATCAAGGCAGCTAATTCCGTGAACAATGACGTTGTTTTCCAAAAGTCTCAAATATTTGTCCCAGGCAATCACCCTATTAAAATGGACGCATCTTCTGTTGTGATAAAATGCCACGTTTGGTGCGAGTTCTTTCTGTATATTTTTCCCCAACGGCATAACGCTGTCGCATAATAATGAAGAGGTCCCGTGTTCTACTCCCCCCTCCTCTGGTGGGAGCACAATGCACACTGGTTCGGACTACACGTTAAACTGTAGGTTTAGTCCCGATTTGCCTATTTGAGCATAAAAGTGGGCTTAAAAACAAACTAACAAAATCGTCTTCTGGATACTTCGTGACAACTTTTTTTCTTTACTTCAACTGCATCTACAGATTCT
This sequence comes from Lepisma saccharinum, assembly GCF_977018435.1. Taxonomy (NCBI): domain Eukaryota; kingdom Metazoa; phylum Arthropoda; class Insecta; order Zygentoma; family Lepismatidae; genus Lepisma; species Lepisma saccharinum. The sequence goes on along the minus strand of NC_139236.1, from coordinate 59,723,573 downwards.
GTTGACATTTTCGGCTGATTCATGTGGCAAAATTTATGTGTGGGACGAGAATTTCTAAATAGGATAAGCCACTCATTACTAATTGAATAATTCTGTAGCTTTTTCCATACATAACTGGTTTACTAAAAATTTTTCACTTCAGTATTGTAGTGATTATTGTGATTGCTTCTTATTAGTAGAACGAATATAAAGTTGATATTTCGCATACCATATTGATATTTGAAGATAACAGGTATATAAAAATTGTTATGAAATAAAAAAGGGGACACTTCTGGAATTTCAATGAAGAGCTAATTAAAATTATATTATAATCTCTAGCATACTTAAACCCTAAGGTTTATGGCTGCAGCAACACAAGCCTCCCATCTGTGCCTATCCGGGGCAAGATCAATCCAATCTTTCCCATCCTTGCCGATTTCTTTTAGGTCCATATCAACGATATCCTTCCATTCTCGTCTTGGCCTTCCTACAGGTCTCTTACCATCAGGTTTCCCAACAAGAATCCTGTAAACTATTCTTTCCTCTGCCATTCGTGTCACATGGCCTGCCCATCTAAATCTTCTTGATTAAATTATTCTAATAATAATAATAATTAAAAAGTCGAAATAATGTATTGTGTTGCCGGAGGAAGTAACGCTAAGATGATGTTTTTATTTGTTTATTTGAAGATTATTTTAACCATACCCAGGCCGGGATTTATATACGTATGTGGAGGCCCGGAGCTGCAGTCCTCAAGTTCAACCTAAATTCTGATCTAATCTTGATCATACCCTGCATAATTTTGAGCCTCCTAAGCATACTAACTGATTTTAATCAATGACAAAATTGGCTTTTATGGGATGATAACATATGAAAATTTCATACATGTTATGAACACCAGAACACACTTATTTATCGAATCATTCATATAGCTATCTCCAAGTACATATACTTATTGAATTTGATTGGGTGGGCAATCGGGTGGGCACAGGAATTTTTGTGTGGGCGCTTGCCCACCCGTGCCCACCCCTGTCGCCGTCCCTGTTGCAGAGTATGACGACTTTTTAAGCAATCATATAAAATAAACATGGAAACCGTGGAAGTGGTCACACGAACTACCTATCATCGACGATTTGCGAGGAAGTTGTGCAAATAATTGGCAAGCGAGTTTTCAATGATGTTATCTCTCGAATCAAGCAGTCAAAGCACTATTTCATATCATTAGACTCAACTCCAGACAAAGGTCATGTTGATAAGCTTACTTTGATTTTCAGATATTTATCCCCCATGCCAATCTTATGTCAATCAACTCTGTTTTCCCCGATTTATTTACAAATTTCAATTTGTTGATTCCACGGGGTGGATACACATGTAAACTTTTCACTTGTCCTGACCCACAAAACGATTTAGAGCAAAAAACTGAACAGTAGATGTTACTCTTTCGAACATTTCCCACGCTTTGAACGACTTCAACACAACATAGTATCCTACATAGAGTGGTTCCGGAAAATCCCACCAGATGGCACATCGGATAATTTCAAACGCGAATTGGATTTTGCGAAAGGTGATATCCCGTTTCGCATAAAATGGCGGCCAGGTCATAAATCACATTATCTTGTGCTGATAAGCAATTAGGCGAAACGGGACTACAGAAATTTCTTACGAGCATTGTGCACACTCGTCAAAACTTACCAATCCTCGAATAAGCGAGACGAATGCTGCCAAAAACAGAAGAATGCCCAAAATGCAATCTGACACCAACATGAGAACACCCCTTGCATTCTTTGCCTTCTTGCTCTGGTCTTTGTCTTCTTGAGTAAGGCACCTCCACACAATGAAAAATGGGAAAATAATGTACGGAGCGTTCAACAGAGTGCACCACTGTAGGCCACATTTACTGAGGCATGCTCCAAGAAGAACGTTCACCACGCTCTGAAATATTCCGCCTCCCCAGTACAAAGCAGTTGTTCTGTAATTTAAGCTGTAAAGGTACGAAGACAGATTTATTGGCATTGTGTGAAACACATACTTTATCATAACAATATATAATCACATCTCATATATTTTCTAACATAAGCTTGTTTATGTAGTTTCGTGCTTTCAAACATCATTAATTCAATCACTGACAACACATGTGACTTACATGAAACTGTTAGCATGTACCCAGCAAGAATTTGCCTGAAGGAGTGAAGTAATGGAGCGAATATTTCTTTGTGTGTTTTGTAAGAGAGTGAAAAGTTTTATTTTGAACACTACCATTCACGAAATTCAACAAAACTGATTTTTTCGTTGTAGTTCCCCAACTGCATATGCTGTGAATACGATTTCTTATAAATGTAGGCTATTTCTCAATTCGGATTTGATGCATCATGAATTAATTTACAAAATGAAATGCTTACAAGTAATATAATTTATAATTATGTAGTGTTTCTAGCACTAAGTATAAGTACATGCGGCAGAGTTCATTATTATATTAGGCCTACAGAATTATCTGGAAATTCATTTCGGAGCACATTGAATAGTTTGGAATATTTTTTTTTGCCAAAATGAGTAGCAAACCAATGTTAAAAGTTAAAAATGGATATTTTGATAATCAAAAGTTGCTGGTCAACTTACATACCCTACTTTTTCTATGAGTAGTTAAAAAAATGGCCACTTGAACAGACCAATGGCACAATAATGGGTGCCACCATGATCTACCGTGTCGCATTTACAACGTGTTTCAAAATGATTTGAACGATAAAAACACGTTCCATGAACAAGACAACCTAATCGCTGATCGAATATCCTATGAAATACATTCAAACACATCATTCATTTTTATTTTTTTTGGAATGGTCCAAGTAGTTCTAAGTTCTGGCGCCAGGTTCCAGGCTGACCAGTTGTAAAATGGCTGCCACTGGTGAGGAGAAAGCATTTTGCGAGAATTATAGGTTCGGTCGGTCGTGATTGTGTGACGTCAGTTTCATAGACGATTTCATGAAGATACACCAGCAAAGAACTCAATCATATTAGTGCTGTTCTGCAAACCAGATGAGAACGTACTGAACGTGCTAAACATGGTGAAACATGTCCGGATGGAGCTAGATTACCATATTGACATGTGCAGAGTGGAGAGTAACAAAGGGTCCTCAAATTGAGCATTTGCGAGTTAACTTCGCCCGGCACTTAAACGTGGACAGTTTCATTATATATGTGTGAAATTGGATCTCAATTTGATAATTTATGAATAAAATACGAACTGAAATCGTTCAAATCATTTTGAAACACCCTGTACTTTACACAGTATACTGACTCACATAATAACAGCAAATACCTCTTCCCAGTGAAGAACGCAAGTGGAAGATTATTTTCACACATGCAGTGTCGATTTTTTGCAGTTCATACTTTTCTATCTTAATGCAAATGTTGAGATTTTTAATAATACAAAAAGATAATAATTGTTATCCATTACCCTTTGCTGCTATAGAAACACAGCACGATGTATAATGGGCAGAAGCCGAACATATCCCAGAAGCAACTCAGATACCCCCAGGTGGATGCGAGGTACGGTTCGCCATTGGCCAGATACCACGACATGAACCCAGAGACCTTTCCCAGCATCTCCAGACAGATGACTAGATCAATCACGCACGTAAATGAGAACAAGGCAAAACCTGAAAGACAAGCTTTTATTTAAAGAAAAGGAAGTAAAAAAAAGAAGGAAAAAAACATTATAAAAAACACCCTTTGCGAACATTTTTCCAAAATTGCTTCTGATCAATGTATCCGAAAGTGTTAAGATATACATGCTGAAGTTGCAATTTGAACACATGTATGTAAATGTATTTCAGTACACATAGGAATCTATAAAATGTGTTCAGAAGTAATCAAACTTAGTTTTTAAATTAAATGCTATCAAATTAAGTGCGTTGTGCTGCTAATGAAATATTCCTAAGTTAATGTATGCTTCTCAATTTTTTCTCGCAGAGCGTGTAAAAAGATACGTAACCATTAAAATAATTATTTTTGTATGCCTATAATTTCGAGTGGGAAGTAATTACAGTACTATGTAGCAGTAAAAATTGGTTATGAATTCATGTGTACTACGTTGCAGATAGACATCATGGTTATTTTTCTTACTCAGTGGCATATTTAAGGGTATCGAAAATGTGTGATCCGTCCTGAAATGCTTCAATAAAAGAAAAAAAATCATAGTTAACATCTTTTGCTGATTTACATATGTACTTCTATTTTGAACACTACACTTGTATTACAACGATTGTCCTTATGCACAACACTACAGTGCATTGGAGAAATGTGCATACTAAATTCAAACAAATTGGCACAGCAGGCTTAAAGAAAACCTTTTAGGCATCGGAAATGAAATCATAAATAGACTACTCTCAATTTAGGTGTATTTCAGTATATTTGGACTTTTGTAAGATAAACTGACTGTTAGTAGGTAATAGCTGGTAATAGCTGGCATAAAATCACAAGATACAGTTGGAATAATGAACAAAAGTCTGTAATAGATTCTATATTGCTAAACAAGGAAGTAAAGAAGAAGATGAACAACATTAAAGTAATACCCAGTGAGAACTTGGACAGTGACCACAGGCTACTAGTAGGAAATGTGAGGAGATGGAAAATAAAAGATGGAAGGGAAGAACAAGAGAGAAGGATAAGAGTGTGTAAATTGAAGGGGAAGATGATAAAAGAGAAATATCAAGAAATATTGCGAACAAGTGGCAAGAGATAAACCCAAAGGAGTAGAAACAAAATGGATAAGATTTAAAACAGAATTTGTAGAGACAACCGAAGAGGTATGTAGCAGGACAAGCAAGAAAAGAAAGAAGAAAGAAAGACCATGGTGGAATGAAAGAACTAGAAAGGCAGTGAAAAACAAAAATGATGCATTTATAAAATGGTTTAAATGTAAATCACAAAATGCACAGAAAGAGTATGTGGAAAAGATGAAAGATGCAAGAACAGTAGTAGTAAAGGGTAAAGAACAAAGTAGATGGAAGAATGGGCCAAAGTGCCAGATGAAGATGTACATGGGAACAAGAAAGTATTGTATGGATTAGGGAGAGAGAGAGAGAGTAGAAGCGAAAGAGGAGACAGCTGTAAGCTGAGGAATGAAAGGTAGTAGAGGATGAAGAAATAAGGAGAATGTGAAGAAATAATTGAGAGAAATTGCTGAACATGAAGAAACTAAATGAGCATAAAGAAGTGAAGGAAAAATAACAATTTAAGGAAAAATGAATCTCACATGGATAGAAGTGGAGGAAGCACTGAAGAGAATGAAGAGAGGTAGAGCACCTGGAGTAGTTGAAGTTCCAGTGGAAATGATACTAGGAGCTGGAGTGATTGGTGTGCAGTGGCTATACAGGGTGTTGAAAAAAGTGTGGCAAGAGAGAGATTTGACAAAGGGACTAATAGTTTTCATATTCAAGAAGGGTGACAAAGGAATGTAGTAGGAGAAAAAATAGAGAATAAAATAAGAGACGTAACTGAGATGAACATGAGGGAGGAACAGTATGGATTTAGAAGAGACAGATCAACAGTAGATAGATTTGGTGTTTTAAGTCCACTTTATGCACAGTAAGGCTAATCGGGACTGGACCTACAGTTTAAAGTGGGATCCGAACCACTATGTTCCTCCACCGGGTATCGAACCCAGGACCCCTTGCTTACAAGGCAACGACGCTACCACTGCGCCATCGGGGAAGCCTAGATCAACAGTAGATCTGATATTCATCATAAGGCAAATACAGGAAAGGCAGTATGACTATGGAAATGATTTTATTATGGCATTATGGCATCGATAGCATGGACAGAACAAAGATTTGGAAGGCTCTAAGAGAGAAAGGGGTCGAGGAAGAGATAGTGTGTAGAGTGCAGAGCACATACAAGGCCAACCAGAGCTGTGTGAAGACACCAGTGGGAAGAAGAGTGGTTCAGTATAAGTAATGAACTAAAAGAGGGAAGTGTTCTTTCCCCACTGATGTTCATAATTACAATGGAATTAACGGAGAGGTGGGGAAGAAGATAGTGAAGGAAGAGATGAAGGCCCTGTTGTTCGCTGATGACTTAGTAATATGGGGAAACAGGGAAGAAGTACAGAGACAGATTGATAGTTGGAATAAGGAAATCAGAAGAGCAGGAATGAAATTGAGTGCAGAAGAGATCGAGATGCTAATATCAACAAGAAACAGAGCCAGAAATGAATCAAGAATAAAGATTGACACGGAACAGTTGAGGGTAGTGGAGAGCTTCAAATATTAGGAAACATAATTGAGAGAAGTGGAAGAATAGATGAGGAGCCAAACAGAAGAGGACAAATGGGTGTTGGACTATATCAAAGCGTTCGAAGATATTAATATGGAACAGGGATGTACCTATGAAATGCAAGAAGGTAATATATAACACATACTATGTGCCAATAATTAAATATGGAGCAGAGACTTTGACAAAGGCAGAGAGAGTCAAAGGAAAGATGCAGGCAGTAGAGATGAAATTTTTAAGGAGTATATTGGGGAAGACTAGAAGGAATAGAATAAGGAATGAGGAGATCCGACAGACAGTGGGTGTGGTGAAACTTCAGGACAGGATAGATCTGGTGCAGATGAGATGGTTCATGAAGAGGATGGATGCAGAAAGACTTCCAGTAAGAGCTTACAATGCACAAGGAGTGGGAATAAGGCCAAGGGGAAGACCAAGATGTCGGTGGAAATAGCAGATAGCGGAGAGTGTCAGTAGAAGAGGACAAGATTGGAATATTGTGGAAAGAGAGGAGTGGTGGAACACCAGGAAAAATGGAGAGGCTTGACTTCTATGTCGACCCAGCCAGAGGCAGGAAACGGCAAAGGATGATGATGATTTTCTTTCTTTGTTCTCGATGTTTGTAAAGCCTCTTCCTGCGATTTTGAGTGAGACGAAAATTGTTTATTAGCTATAATTGAATGTAATTCGTTATATGTAGTTACACATGACGAAAACTCTAAAATAGTTCATTTTGTTAAGCATATAAAAACAAATATTACAAACACATACCATAATAAGTCCAGTCTTTTACTTTCTTCATCAGGAGCTTGTTGATTCCAACAATTGTGCAAAGGATCATCATTGCCAGGATAAAAGCGATGCCCTTAGATGCAGATACAACGGTATTGTTGTACAAGTAGGATATGGGAAACGCCGTCAAACTGACTACTAACATCACTATCGTGTTTCTCAAATTTTCATTTGCCATTTTGCGTTTGTCTGTGAACATTGAATATACAAAAAGGTTACTCTGAAACTAAAATAATTTATATAAAGTTCACACACAACACATTAAAGGCTAGATTATATTTATCCCATTAAATTTTCATCATGAGGTACTAAACTGGAAATTAGACTACCTACTTACCTTTCAACCGGTTCATTAACTGATTGTGTTAAGTACTGTGCCTTCATTTGGTTATTGTGCCACTTGAGCACGTCCCATGTAGAGACGAGAAAAGCTCCGCTTGCCGGCAAAATCCCCTCAACTCAATTGGGAAATTTCCTAGCCAGTATTTAAGTTTCTCTTCGGTAAACACACTGAGGAGCACTGTAATAGGGCTAACGCTAATCAACAACATGTTATCCACATCAAATTCCAGTCGTCGGAATATGGATGCATATGGATTGATATGTCGTGTTGTAGGAAAAGTTATATTCGCTTCTGTGCATACCGCTAAGGTGACAAGTAATAAACTGATAAGTGTTGAGTGTTAAAAAGTTTTATTAGTGTTGTTACAATGAGCAAGATAAACACGCTTTAGAAGAAATAATTTTTGTGTGTGATTCTAACCTGTAAACAAACTCCTTCAGAAGAGTGAGGAGGCGACTTTTGAGGGAACTTTCTCAAAGGATGTGGAAAATGTGCGGAGTACAAGGAAAATATTTTCAACATCTGACACAAAAGTACGTGATTACTTGTAATTATGAAATGTTTTAATTTTAAAAAATCTATGCACTTGAGTTGAGGATTAAGGCATTCTATTTCCCTGGCAAGCAGCGCGATTCCAGCTGCTACGTGGGACACATTCAAGCGGCAAATTAATCATAGCACTGAAAGTTGAGAATAGTCACATAACATTCAGTAATGTGACAAATATAGTGATCATTTATGTCTATTCCGTTCATTGTCTTAACGGGGGTTATGTAATCCTAAACAAACCTTATCAGCAATAACGTATCTGCATAATTATGGATATTTACCTAATACCATAAACGAACTTACGCAAATAGATTCGCTTACATTTCAAAACGCTTTAAAAATTTTCCAAGAATACTATCATTTTGAGTCAAATGGAATTTTGGAGGAACGAAGTTTAGAATTAATGAACCGTCCGAGATGTGGTGTTCACGATGATGAAATTCAGTTTAACATGCTAAGATATAAATGGAACAGTAAGACAATTAAATGGTATTATGCAATAATTAATCGTGAAATACAAGGAATAGCAGAGGCAGCTTTTGAAACGTGGAGCCAGCACACAGATTTAAATTTCGAAGTGGACTCACAAAACCCCGATATTATTATATCTAACAAGCGAGGGAATCCACACAGAAATCATAAAATAGGTGGATATTGTTCTTCTGTACTAGATGGTAAAGGTGGTGTGTTAGGCCATGCAACTTATCCAAACAGTGCAAATTCACCTATTGAAATACATCTCGATCAAGACGAATCTTGGTATCTACAAGAAGATCATAATGCCCCTGGTGATCAAACAAATCATTTCTCGGTTTTGTTGCATGAAATTGGACATGCTCTTGGAATATCTCATAATAATAATCAAGATTCCCTCATGTTTGCTTTTAACACAAACAAAATAGAATTACATAATGATGATATTCTCGCCATACAATCTTTATAAAAAGGAAACAAACTATCGAAGACAAACATGTCGAAGAAGAACAGTTACCAGAGGAACAACCTAAATTATGCGAATTAACGAATATTAATCAGTTTGTAATAGTAAATGAATTTTTGTACGTGTTTTATGACAAATGGTCTTGATAATTCTACAACTGCAATAGGTCCGCAAAGGATCACTGATTGGTTAACATTTTTACTACCGGATTTTGAAAGAATTACCGCAGTTTATCAAAGACCCTCAGGACAAATAGTATTAATAAAGAAGAAGCAGATAACAAATGTAATATACATGTTCGATTACCCCAGTTTAATTTTGTTAGATGGTTATCATAAATCTATCACAGAATTTGGTATCAATTCAAGATCCAGAATTCATACTTTTGTGAACAATTTTTCTGGTCGCACGTTTATATTTTATAACCACATATATTTTTTACGGAAATAAACGAATGCACCTTAAGGCCTAAACAGCATGGTCTAATAACCAGAAATTTCCCTGGTATACCACCAAACATGGATTCTTCTTTCAGATATAATAACGGAAGATTGTATTTTTTCAAAGATTATGTATTCTATGAATTTAACGAATCCTCTAACTAGTTGATACAGGCAGGAAAAAATAACCTTCAATTATTTAATATCAATTGTCCAAAATATTCTCATTCGTTCGTGGAAATATTAAATAGATTAAAATCGACAATAGATGAACTAGAATTGAATTCGTTTTAAGAAAAACTTATTAGACGACCACCTTCTGCTCTGTGTTTCTCACAAGGGTGTTGCAACCCTTCGATGCTCACATTAGAAGGTGGTGAAAGAAATTTTGAGAAACAGAAGAGCCAATTGGAAGAAAAAAGAGATTTGCGAATTATCCTGTTTCCTCCCAAAATCCCACAAGGATTCTAATTCACAAATCATGAAAAAAATATATGATACATTATAATATTAGACAAAAAATGTTTAGACTTAGACAACAAAATAAACAATTTGTTGTTTAATCCTAAACTTTGTTTCTCTGATATTTTTTTCATTATTTATCTTATCTTTTAACTGTGTAATTTTCACGTCAATTCTATTGTTACCAACGGCGTTTGCTACATTTGATAAGAAATCGTTTACTCGAGAACCGGAAGTGCTATCCGACATTTCAGTAGAGCGATCTTCATCTTTTTCGTTATTTTAATACTCTCGAAATAAATACTACTTTTATGAAAATTATCTATTTTTTGCTCTTGAAGTCTCAACATTTCAATTAATTGTTTAATTCTAAACTTTGTTTGCCTAACATTATTTTTTTAGTTTTTTTTCCCTTTCTAACTGTGCAATTTTCACGTCAATGCTATCGTTACGAGCGATGTTTGCTAGTTTTGATAAGAAATCGTTTATTCGAGAACCCGAAGTGCTATTCGACATTTCAGTAGACCAAACGTAAAGCTAAACGACGACAAATTGGAAGAATTCGGTATGTACTGATTAATATATAGCTTTTCTCTTCGAACACTCTGGAATAAGATAGATCTGGAACGTGCTGCTTTGCAATGATGTAATGTTCGACAGCATATGCACCGAGCGCCGAACACTCTACAATGCAAAAGGTCCTACTCTGCAATGTGCAGGAGCATGCTTACGTCATCTCAAGGTCTCACGCATATGATTACGCAATCGGAAAACTCTTGCGCGACCCACTCTCCATCATCCTTGTGCAGCTCGCAAGATGAAACTCGATGAAACCGTTACAGCGTTACGTTACAAAAGTCGAGCGGGCGGTCTAATCCTCAGAGTGTTAATCATTGCGCGCCAAATTAAAAAAAAAAAATATTGTGTTGATGGTTGCAAACAGCGGCCAGAAATCTAAAAAAAAATGTTATCTTGGTTCCTATTAGATATTTCGACAATTTGACTTAAGATTCGTGTAGCCCACTCATATATTGCGGGTTGCATAACACTCAGGGGCATTTCGGGTTGCATAACCTCCAGGGGCAAGAACCTATTTTTATTGTATTCTCTCTTACCAATTAAGGTACTTGAAATATTCAAAATGCTATTTTTAGCCCGATCCTGTGGCCGAGTGGTTAGCACATCGCGCTCCGACGCCAATGGTCCCGGGTTCGAATCCCGGTCGGGCTTGGTTGTTTGCGAATGTCCATTCATCAATTTCATCATTTCATCACTCATCCCCATCTTCGCAAATTAGCCACGAGGCACAAAACGCGAAGTAAAATAAACTAAATCAAATCAAAAAAATCAAATCAAAATGCTATTTTTAATAAAATTTTCTGTACAACTTAATGGAGATATCAGTTTTTGAAAATCTCAAATATGTAACCCTTATCAAACGATTTTAAACAATTTAATTTTTAATTTTCTCAACAAAATTTTTAATATATCGATATCCCCATTGAGAGTTAATAGAATTTCTAACTAATTTTTAACATTCTTAATTAGCTGAATTAAATTCTTATAATCAATTTTATTCTTATTCAAATTAAATTTAGTACTTAATCCGGTGATAACTGCTGAAATGGTTGTAAAACTAGTACTGATAATTGTGTATATATAGTTAGTGGTATTAAAACATTTACAAATCCTGTTTCAGCTGATAAAGCTATGGATAGAGTGAATTATTTCTTTGCAAACTGAAAATACGTATTATTAATTAATCAGAGCACCAATTCTTTTATTTCACAGTGTCTCGGGATGTTCACCCTTTACCACGGCCGTATTTAGAGGGGGGTTCTAGGGTTCAACCCCCCCTGAAAATTCTCACCTGTTGGATTAATGGAAGTTCAGAAACCAAAATCTATGACGCATTTCCAAAATTTTATTCGAAGTTTCGCAGAAATACAACAATGAGACAATGTTGAAATGATCCAACTAAATTTTTCATAAATTTAGAATTCTGAGACTTGAGCGAAGCAGTATTTTATCTCGGAATTTCAGCACACACTCGCGACACCTCCAATTTCACTTCTGATGTCCTCTTTCCCAGTATTATTCCTGGGTCAGACTGAAAATTCCCTTATAATTCTTCCAAAATTCCTTTCCAACTTTTAAATTCCCTATCCGATAAAGTTGAAAATCCCCATTGATAGGAGTTGAAACTTCGGATCCCCAGTTTTGTAGCGCGTTACTTTCGCGATTGCGGTTACAATACATGCACCGGGCTAATTTTTTAAAAAGAATAACTGGTTACATAGTTTTCAAAATTCCAAAAATTAAGTTTTAAGGTCTTTTATATATATTTTGCGTGGAATGGGACAAGTCAGTGATGATTTGGTTACTGCAACTGCCATAAAATTAGATTCTTTTATCTGTAATTTTTACAGCAGTCGAGTCCCTGCATTTGAACGTAATCAGTCAATTTAACAGTGTGTCTACCAAAATAATAAATCCAAAATTCTTGACTTTTCATGGCTTTTTCTTGACCTTTCTTACGTTTTTCGTAACCTTTATTTATTTGACCGCGTATGGCCTCCCCGATGGCGCAGTGGTAGCGTCGTCGCCTTGTAATCAAGAGGTCCAGGGTTCGATACCCGGTGGAGGCATATAGTGGTTCGGATCCCACTATAAACTGTAGGTCCAGTCCCGATTAGCCTTACTGTGCATAAAGTGAACTTAAAACACTAAATCAATCAATCAATCAACCAATCAATTTATTTGACCGCATACTTAGATAAAGTTGGAAATTAGCAATTAACAAAATAAATATTTATTTAACGAAAAATCCCTACCAAATGGCCGGTTGAAATGAAAACTGAAGCTGTATTTAGTCCTCCTTCATGGCCATGCGGTCTAATGCGCTGTGCTTTGGAATCTGGCAGCGTGACGGCTTGGGTTCGAGTCCGCCTGGGTTCAGCCTCTGGGTTTTCGGCCTGTGTATAGGATCGGTGCAACCCACCATCGTGAGGAAATTGGGGAGCTACGAGTGAGTAGCGTAACCCGATGTGGGAAATCTCCTTAACGACTGAGGTTTCGACGTGCTGACCCCACGTCACTCCATTACTGGTTCAAGATCTCCACACCTCTAGGTAGGATTGTGGGAGGGAGACTGTCAGTCGGGAGGTAGGCCAAGTCCCTTCCAGGGCTGACGAGGCATGAGTTATTATATTGCTGAAGCTGCATTTAACAAGAGAATTAGACTTGATTTATCAATTTATAGATACTGGACTGTATTTGGCCGACTTGCGAGGCTGTGGCGTCTGACGTCACAGCCTGTATAATCTTATGTGGGGCTCATGTTGGTCCTTCCTATATATTTGCGATTGTCCCTTCATCTATCTTATCATCTTCGCAATTAGCCAAAGGATGAGAAAAAAGTGATCCCCTGTGCATAGCGCCACGCCATGAAGGCGTATAGGGGGTGTGGGAGTAGCGCCCCACACTTTCTTGATGCGGTCATGAGTGGGGGTGATGTGATCAGCATCACCCCCCTGACCGCCTTTACCATCCAGGGTTTCCCCCAGGTACCGATGTTATTCGACGCTGGGTGGGCGCCGTGGCCGCTTCCAACGTTAGAAGAGTTCCCGGATTTGAACCGGCCAGGGATCGAACCCGGGACCTTTAGCAGTGAAGTAAAATAAACGAAATCAATAAGTCATTGTAATAGCAATAGTTCTTGACCACAACTATAATTTCTTGACTTTTTATTGAATTCTTGACTGTTAGACACCCCATTTAATATTATAACGTAACACAACAAGACTTTGGTGGCGAGGCTCTAGGATCTAGGGAATTCGAGGCAGTGATGAATTCAGGGGTGGCCCGGGGGAGTTAGGAAATCCCTTCTGGAAATAGAAAAGCCCTCCCCGAAAATTTCAATATCCTGGAAGAACATTCGGACACTAGTTAAGAAATTTGGCAACCATATTCAATTTGGTTTTTTTCATTTACTTTAACATAGAACGTACTTTTCTGGATTTTTCGTAATAATAAGTACTGATTCAGCCCTTTTTTGTAATTAAAAGTCAAAATAAAATAAAGAAGATTTATTCACAGCTCGTAACTTTACATATCTTTCAACGATCAGGCGATCACTCTTCTCCAACTAACTATAAAACTCCATAAACATAAGAATGAATGCCGACACCTTTCTCTGATGTCTAAAATAAAATAAGGAAGTAAATAGACGGTCCGGAGTCATCCATTCCCTCTTCCCTCGAGAGAAGTTGTTTACTCCGCCACCAGCCTCAAGACACCAATGTGTCTATTTAACACAGATAAAATCATAAATGAAAAGGATATAAGTAAAATTTACCAATGAATTGGTTCTTAATCAAGGCGACAGACTTCAGTAGCGTGATCTTCCCGAGTGACCGCTTATATGGTACTTTCGGTAGAAGTTTTCTATTGAAAATGAATGCAAGCGTTCCCTAATGTTTCCTGCTGCCGAAATATACCTACTCAAATGCAGGCTGTTCTACTCTCTCTCTCTCTCTCCCTCTCTCTCTCCCCCCTCTCTCTCTCATATATGTATATAAATAGACAGTGATTGTGTCCTCTGACCAAGTCACATTTGCAAAGGGGGAGTGAAGATTAGCTGAGGCACTTGAAATTCCAAGAACTTTGTCCGACCCACGTGCATCTTTTTGCATGGCCAGTACCCTTGTCCACGAGGGTCCCTAAAGAGAGATTAGTACAAGAGACGAAAGAAAGAATTCTCGAACCGAAAGTTGCTCTGTACGTAAATAATCACTCACGACATGTAAGGTTGTAGAAAGAAGTAATTTCCAAGATTTCTAATTCTTTGTATTCGTCTTTCGAAGTAGTGACGAATTTGACTCGTAATCATTGCTCTGGTTGGATCCCCACACCTTTGAATGTAGGGGGGAGGGGGTCCGAACCTTCCCCGGGGTGTCAAGACCCCCCGCCAGTTACGCCTATGATTTTAAGTCCACTTCATGCACAGTATGGCTAATCGGGACTGGACGTACAGTTTAAAGTGGGATCCGAAGCACTATGAGCCTCCACCGGGTATCGAACCCCGGACCCCTTGATTACAAGGCAACGACGCAACCACTGCCAGAGAACTCCGTGCCACTGCGCCATCGGGAAGGCCCCTTTTCATCGTTGAAAATTACCTTGTACATTATGCCAAGTCATAAGTGAATAAGTTTATTGATAAGCGTTTATTTTTTTCAAACTGTTGGTAATTTTCTTCTTATGTTAACGTCCTTGCTTCTGTTAAATCTTTATTGTCTACATTTCTCCTGCAAGAGAGAATCCGGCCTGGGATGGGATTTGCGACGACATAAACGATCGATCTCCCATGCGTGTTATTCTTCCCAGCTGCCTCTCCTCGCCCGGCATGGACGTCCGACCCCATTGGGTTGGGGAGGCAAGAGGGGCTCAGGTGGTAATTTTAATCGCGAATAATTACGAATGAAGCCTCTTGGACAAACATTCACAACCTTCAACTTTCGTATATACTACGCTATCAGATGTAACACATACCTACAAAAAAATTGCTCAGCTGGTAGTTTTGAACGATACACTTTCCTAGGAATCGCAGCTAAGGCCGAACTTCCTGTTGCCTGTAACACTCGGCAACCATGATGATTTTCCAGTTTTCGCTATTCACTTGCTTATCGGTGTTGCGACTTCTACGAAAATGCCATGTTTACTCTTGTCCCGATGTTCTCTTGCCAGTGTCGTCCGTTAATATTAACGGAAATATTGTATGTTTTTCTTAAAAAAAAAATCATGTCAGTCATACATTACGATTATAGATATAGATGGAAAAATAAATTTGAAACGAGAAAAACATCGTAAGAAATGCGAATTGTCGGGTTAAGTGATTGTGATTACTAGCTTCTCCTCTACTATATGTGATCATTCGTAATTACATTATTGTACTCACGTGTGTACAGTCCAACCCCGGTCGGTAACTAAGAAGTACTGCATTTGTTAATTTTCCTCTCCTTTGCGCGTAACTTAACGTGGGAACAATTCGTGAAATTTCACACATAATAAGCAAGGATAATATATGAGAGGTGCAACTTAACTGTAAAAAAAGGCCCATTTACTCATTATAACACCATTAAGCCTTGTTTCCATGATTATGCAAAACTAAATAAGCTGACCAAGGCAGTAATTTATTTTATTGAAAATATAAACTAAAACGTAACGTTTCAAACCTTCTAAGCCAAGCGTCAGGTTAACCTTGCAGCAGGTTTTATGTATCAATCCGCGCGAGAACTGAGCTCAGAATCTTCCGTGCCAGTCTTTCCTCAACCGCCGAGCTGCTTACATCGGAGACACTGAGAAAATCTACAGTATTGCCAACCGCACAACACATCAAAACCCGCATGCATGTCAAGTGGATTGTATTTTTGCTTCTCTTTGTCTCCTGAAACATAACATTTTAAAAGTACTTTCTGCGCATATATTATTTAATAAATGTGTCATTAATATAAGAGCGAAACAACTTCTAAACATGAGAGCATGTGTGTATATTTCGAGCACGCAAAAATAAAAATAAACAAAGATAAAAGTAAACAACGATAGGCCCCTCTTGAATTTAATGACAAATTATTGTTTTTGGTTTAGAAAGAAATAGATTTATGAAAAACTTGGTTGCTTCGTTCGCAATACATCCGTTACTGTAAGACACACGCACTTCAAGTTGTACCACCAAAAAAGCATGATTTGTTATTGGTGATATATACAATCAGGTGCATTGTCTGTCGCTATTACTCTGGTTTCAATTTATGAATCACTTCACTAAACCAGGATTCAAATCTTGGTCTGTCTATTTGTTGCTGATAATCACCCTTCCCTTTCTTTGCGCTGAAAAGTAAATATGCGCCTTCAACAAAGCTTTCATTGCCGCCAGTGGGTGAAACAATAAGCCTCCCCCTTCCCCTCATCGTCGGTTTCTTCAGCCCTGGCGGTGGTTTTGCATGGTGGTATCCTTCCATGGTTTATTCCCCCTTCCCCCACTCACCGAGTTGAAGGACGTCTCGTCCAAATAATAAACATGTTTCTTCTCACTGCGATATATTTTAATACCGCGGAGATTCTTTTGTCGTCAAACAACAAACAATCGTTTCCTCTTGCTAAACTCAAACCGCAAATCATTCAACACCCGTCATACAATTCGTGTGCACATTGACGGCAAATCACCTCACGCCCTGTTTTACTTTGATCTTGTTGCCGCAAGGAGGATTATGCATTTAAAACAACTTGCTTGACTTTGAAGAACATTTCCTTTCGGATGAAGCCCAAAATAACATTCGGGTAAAACCGCGCGCTGAACAGGAGATTCAGCCATTCTCGCCGCTCTACAATAAACATAGGGTTAAAATAGTGGGATGTGCAACACTGGTATCAGCGATTTCACGCGCTCTGCAACGCATTCAGTCTCGCTCGACTCGCTCTAAAGTTTCAATGTCTCTTCAACGCAATACAGATTCGAGTTGGCGAATCTGCGGTTCTAAGTTCGTCTGCACAGTGATTGCAACCAATTAAGTCCATACCTGCTAATCAATGTATTATTTTGTCTGTATATTACAAATTAAATAACTGTTTTCTTGCAAGTATGCAGTTGTGTCGGAATAGAACCCGTCTCAGTGGAACTATATTCTTGCGCGCACGTTTGGATCTACATATGCTAAAACCTGCTGCAAGGTTGACCTGACGCTTAGCTTAGCAAGGTCTTCATCAGACTCTGTATCAAGTACAAAAGTAACAAGATACACAAAAAGGGCTTTATATATACACACAAACATTACTTTGTCCAGACTATTAGAAAGTTGTTAGGAACTTTCTAGCAGGTGGCTATCACTTTCCAACTGTACTCTCACCTAAAAGGCAAAACATAATTACTTTCATATAGAATGTGAAGAGATATTCATATAGAATATCTCACGTTCTTTTTCCTTCATTTTTCTCCCTTCTCCTCTCCTCTTTCTCTCTTGTCCTTTCCACTCTTTCTAACACCTTCTTCCATTCTTTGTTTAACTTCAGTCCCCCATTCCAGTTCATTATGTCTTCTTCACCTTTCTTCTCTATTTCCTTGGCTTCCTTCCATTTTCTCACTAGCATTCTCTTCTCCCTTCCTATCTGCTTAGCCTCATCCCACTCTATGTCATGTCCTGTTTCTCTCGTGTGTTTAAATATTGCATTTCTCTCTCTCTTAAGTCGTACATCATCCCTATGTTGTTTCAACCTGTCTTTCAGCCTTTTTTTCGTTTCTCCTATGTACACACTCTGACATTCTTTACATTTCACTTCGTAGATAATCCCTTTCTCTTCCTCTTCTCTGATCTCCTTTTTCTTGCTTGCATTCTTCGCTATTCCTAAGATGCTTCTCCCTCCCTTCCTGTAAGTTTTAATTCCCGCTTTCCTAAGCACTTTGCATATCTTTTCTGTGGTCTTCCCCATACTCCTTATTCCAAACCTTCTCTCCTCTTTTTCTTTCTCTTCCAATTCTCCCCTGCCCGTTTTCTTACTTCTTCTGTTTATGTCCAGTCTATCCTGCTTCTCATAGCCATTCTTTTCCAGCTGTTTCCATAGGCTATTTATTTTGCCTTCTTTTTCACATTCTTTCATGCATATTTTCTTGATTCTGTCCTCCATATTCTTTATAAAATTTCTTTTTGTCACCTCACTTACATCACTTCTTTTGTGGCAGAATACCCTTGCTGCACACTTCTTCTGATGCCAAGTGGTTTCAATTTCTTGTCCTCTCTTCCTTTGCATCAATATATCTAGGTAGCTTAATTTGTCTTCTTCTTCTATTTCAAGTTCCAATAATATCCCTCTTTCTTCATCTTGTATTTCTTTGGCAAAAATGTCGAGCTGCCTCTTCGTTCCCTTCCATATGCCAAAACATATGTAAGAAATACAAGATGAAGAAAGAGGGATATTATTGGAACTTGAAATAGAAGAAGAAGACAAATTAAGCTACCTAGATATATTGATGCAAAGGAAGAGAGGACAAGAAATTGAAACCACTTGGCATCAGAAGAAGTGTGCAGCAAGGGTATTCTGCCACAAAAGAAGTGATGTAAGTGAGGTGACAAAAAGAAATTTTATAAAGAATATGGAGGACAGAATCAAGAAAATATGCATGAAAGAATGTGAAAAAGAAGGCAAAATAAATAGCCTATGGAAACAGCTGGAAAAGAATGGCTATGAGAAGCAGGATAGACTGGACATAAACAGAAGAAGTAAGAAAACGGGCAGGGGAGAATTGGAAGAGAAAGAAAAAGAGGAGAGAAGGTTTGGAATAAGGAGTATGGGGAAGACCACAGAAAAGATATGCAAAGTGCTTAGGAAAGCGGGAATTAAAACTTACAGGAAGGGAGGGAGAAGCATCTTAGGAATAGCGAAGAATGCAAGCAAGAAAAAGGAGATCAGAGAAGAGGAAGAGGAAGGGATTATCTACGAAGTGAAATGTAAAGAATGTCAGAGTGTGTACATAGGAGAAACGAAAAAAAGGCTGAAAGACAGGTTGAAACAACATAGGGATGATGTACGACTTAAGAGAGAGAGAAATGCAATATTTAAACACACGAGAGAAACAGGACATGACATAGAGTGGGATGAGGCTAAGCAGATAGGAAGGGAGAAGAGAATGCTAGTGAGAAAATGGAAGGAAGCCAAGGAAATAGAGAAGAAAGGTGAAGAAGACATAATGAACTGGAATGGGGGACTGAAGTTAAACAAAGAATGGAAGAAGGTGTTAGAAAGAGTGGAAAGGACAAGAGAGAAAGAGGAGAGGAGAAGGGAGAAAAATGAAGGAAAAAGAACGTGAGATATTCTATATGAATATCTCTTCACATTCTATATGAAAGTAATTATGTTTTGCCTTTTAGGTGAGAGTACAGTTGGAAAGTGATAGCCACCTGCTAGAAAGTTCCTAACAACTTTCTAATAGTCTGGACAAAGTAATGTTTGTGTGTGTATATAAAGCCCTTTTTGTGTATCTTGTTACTTTTGTACTTGATACAGAGTCTGATGAAGACCTTGCTAGAAGGTTGAAACGTTACGTTTTAGTTTATATTTTCAATAAAATAAATTACTGCCTTGGTCAGCTTATTTAGTTTTTCCCATTTACTCATATTCGACACGCGCAACCTCAACTGCATAAAGCAGGATCTACCATACAGAGGGACAGTGAAAGCAAGCTGTTATCAGAGTCCATTATTCTAGGAAATTAGCTACGAATTCAAAACCAGAAACTTAGATCTTTTCCTTTTTATTTTAACAGTGCAAAAGTACTTTTATAGAATGGTAACAATCAAAAAGTAAATATATTCCCTTTCTTTATATATCCATAATCAGACAACTGTCTGATATGCAACTTAAATTTATATCTAACTAACTAACTAACTAACTAACTCCCTAGCCTTCTTAAACCCGAAGGTTCATGGCTGCAGCAACACAGGCCTTCCATCTTTCCCTATCTTGAGCAAGTTCTATATACTCTTTTCCATCCCTACCGATTTCCCTTAGGTCCATCTCAACGTTGTCCCTCTATCTTCGTCTTGGCCTTCCTACAGGTCTCTTACCATCAGGTTTCCCAACAAGAATCCTGTAAACTCCTCTTTCCTCTCCCATTCGTGCCACATGGCCTGCCCACCTAAGTCTTCTTGATTTAATTATTCTAATAATATCTGGACATGAATACAAATTATGTAGTTCTAAATTATGTAACCTTCTCCACTCACCTGTCTCCTCATCCCTTTTAGGTCCAAAGATTTTCCTAAGGATCTTATTTTCAAATACTCTCAATTTATGTTCCTCTTTCAATGTAAGGGACCAAGTTTCACATCCATATAATACAACAGGCAAAATTACTGTTTTGTATATTTTAACTTTTAGTTTCTTAGATATTAAACGAGAAGACAAAAGTTTATGAAGAGAGAAGTAACATGCATTTCCTGAATTAAGCCTACTTTTTATTTCCTCTTTAATATAATTTTCATTTGTTAATATTACTCCTAAGTATTTGAATTTGGAAACTGATTCAAACGAGTTGTTATCAATAATTAGATTTTGATTATTACCTAACACTTGGTTTTGGCCTGTAAGCATATATTTAGTTTTCTCTTTGTTAACTTCCAAACCTATCTCTTTAGCAGTTTTGAAAAATATTTTAACATTATTCTTAATTGTATTCACATCATCCCCCAGTAAGTCTACATCATCTGCATATGCTAACAACTGAGTCACACCATTTAATTTTAGTCCTTCGTTAGTTTCTTTTACCTTCCTAACAGCATATTCTAAGGCAAAATTAAAGAGCAATGGAGATAATGCATCTCCTTGTTTTAACCCAACATGAATTGTAAATTTGTCAGACATATTAATACCCACACGAATTTTACTTTCTGTTTCACTGGTGCATATTTTTATCATACTAACAAGCTTCTTAGGTATTCCAAACTCTACTAATATATTATATAATTTATCTCTTTTGACCGAATCATATTTATATCCTACAACTTAATTGATTAATAATTGAGGGATAATACGTGAGTAGTGAATGCGGCCATACGACCGAGAATTCTAAGAATAGGTTCCTCAATACCCAAACTAATATTAATTTAATTAGAAGTTAGAATAACCAAAACCTAATATAGGGTAAAGAAATGAACAAATAAACTATAGAATTTTAAAGGAGCTACACTGCTCTTTCCCCCGTGACCGATGCCTCAAGACCAACCGTGCTCGTTTCCTCCTGGCGGCTCTGAGCATAACAGCCAATCAAATCCAGGCATGACATCAGTTGCAGTGTTACCAGCACATTTAGTACATTTGTGGGCAGAGGGTTATAGGGGATGATGAAACATTAAAATGCCGAACAAAGAAAACGTTTATAGTATAAAAATATACATAAAAACTTAACGCACGCATGTATGCACGCATGCATGTGAATATTCGACTGAAAAAGATCCTGTTAGAGGGTGTGCCTAAAGTCTCTAAAGTAAACATACGTATATTGCTTAACTATGTCTGTATTATACAGTGACGCAACCACAGGTTGCATCTCTGGTATTATATTTTTGTATGACAAAAATAATCTGAGTAATTAATTCGGCATATACGGGGGGGGGGGAGAAGTTCGTCATGCGCCTTGGGGGGGGGGATGGGAACCCCTGCATCATGGGGACTTTCTCATTCAGAGCCACCACAAGTTACATTCCAATTATTTCATTGACATTAATTAACTAGGGCTAGGATTTTGATGACCTAAAAATTCGTAAAAAATGCCCTTAAAAAGATGCATTTATGACCTAAAAATTTCCAAAAAATGACTTTCAAAATGACCTAAAAACCGTTAAAAATTCCAAAGTAAAATTTTATTTGCACTTCAAATTACAGCAACTCTAGTATGCAACTTTTGACAAATTATGAGAGCTTATTGTTCAGTTTTGAGTTGCAGTGTGTAACGAATATTTTCTGTAAATTTTCAAAAAGAAATGAATGACGATTGTCAGCTAGCACACTTTTATACATAGAAAAGCTCCTTTCAACATCAACAGAGGTAATAGGGGCATATTTAAAACATACAATGTCACTTGGTTCTAATTCGGTTTCAGAGTCTGGCAATGAAAACGTTTTCCCACACAATACGTCACGAATAGAACATATTATTGTGTATCCTGCATTTTTCCCTAGCACTTTCTGCATCTTTTCTCTCACTTGTATTCCAACAGTACCTGGAACTGCTTCCAAATTATCCTGAACTTTGTTAAGGAAATTAACTTGATCAACCAATGTAGATCCAGATGTCTCGAGTGAAGTTATGGCAGAAGGTAGGAAGCCGAAGTTGGACTTTATATAGCATAATTTTCCCTCCATTTCGGGATCAGCTAAGATTTCCTGTGCTTGTCTTATAAACAATGCTTCACTGCTGTCGAACGAGGTTACAACTTCTTTCACAACTTGTAGGGTAGTGTTTACCGTTCAGGACTGTCAATCTGATGGTCGTAGGTTCAAACCCTTCCGGTGGCAGAAAATTTTCGTAAGTTTTAGACCTTTCCAATTGTGTTCAATGTCCACGCAGTGTGAAACGGAATGATTCAGTTTGTAATTAACGATGGGGGGAGGGGAAATATTAAATTACAAAATCTCCATTTCAACGAACCGAGAAGTGGACAAAAATTGGATAATTCTTATAAATATTAAAATTACATTCATATTTTTAGTGATACAATCGCAGGTAAAATCAAAGATCTTACATGGAAGATTTTATTTTGCTCTGAACTAAGCCAAAAGTCATTTTGAACCGATCTAATACATTCTCCAATACATTTCAAAATGTTATTGAATGTTTCATATCGATAATTTGACCAATGCATCAATTCTTGACGCTGAGACAATATTTTCTGCAACTACCTCTTCTCTTCAGTCCCTTCTGTTCTTCTCTTCTCCTTCTTCTCTCCCCTCCTTCTGCTCTGCTTTTATCTCATATCGCCTTCCCTACTTTTCTCGTATCTTATCTCCATCCCACTCATCTCCACTCCTCGTATCTCTTTTCCTGTTTTAGATTTCCTACTCCACTGCACTCTTCTCCTCTTCTTTCCGTTCTTCTCTCCTTTACTCTCCACTCCCCTCTTCTCGTCTCCTCTTCTCCCATCTCGTTTTCCTCCTCCTTTCTCTTCTTTGCTCCATTTTCCTCATCTCTTCTACAATCTTCTTCCATCCTCCTCACTACATCTCCTCTCCTCGTCCATCCTCTCTTTCTTCTCTCCTCTACTTTTCCTCTTCTCCTTTCGCTTTCTCTTTCTCCTGTTCTTTCTCACCTCTCGTTTTCTCTCACCTCTTTTCCTTTCTGGAGACTCATCAGCGATGAAATACTACAGAACCTATTTTTTTTCTTTTAGAAAGAATTTTGTCACTTGCGATATAATAGTGATATTTTTAATAATTTTATACAATAATACTTGTTTTTATTTCTCTCGCAACCCTGAAATCGAGCCTAACTCTACACGCAACCCACCAACGCCTTGTGTAAATTGGGTTGCCTAGTTTAAAATGTCGTTGTCCTAAAACTTTTGAGAGACAATGTACAGTCATGGAAAAAAGTTCTTCCCCATAAGGCTTTAATAGGAGCAAGTAATGCAGGAGGGTAGGCAACACATATTGCACCCTTCGATGATCGGGTGATTTTGCCTGTCTTAACACCGAGAAATGTCTTCCACGCGAAGGTCAACATGGCAGGAAAACAAAGAGGGTCACGTGGCTATTGGTTACGTGGAGTGTTGTGCTTCTCCACGTCCCCAGTTCTTGATCCACATTGCAGAAAAAGTAGAGCTGCGTGCAATATATGAAAATAGGTTGTTTTCAACTACACGCTTAATTATGATTTTCCCAATTGTAAATCTATCACACGTGTCTCCCGATTTAGTCGGGACAGTCTTTTACTTTGAATTCCTGTTTGTCATAGGCGTAACTTGACGGGAGCAGAAAGGGCATTTGTAACCCCCCCCCAAAAAAATAATGTTTCTTAAAGCTGCTAAAACAGGAATTAAATACTATGATTTGACGCGTCCAAAAAAAGTATTATATTGAAAGATTTTTCCCAAATACGTAGATAGCAATTTAATACTTTGAAAGTGTCTCAGATTTGTTTATTATGTCACATCTTAGTGTGGCACAGGTCTACTACAAAAGTGGAATTTCGTAACAGAAATATGAACCCACTCCTTTTTTTCGTAGCCGATTTCATCTTGAAACTGAAATTAAGAATATTAGTTAACAATGTCATTGGTAAACAATAAAAAAATGTGTTAGACCCAATTCTTTAATACCTTATCATAATCTTTATCGCAAGTTTAAATTTTGTTGTAAGTCCACTTTATGCAAAAAAAAAGAGGTAAAGTTCTCACTTGTGCTTAGCGCTACGCCATGAAATCGTATAGGGGGTGTGGGGGTAACACCCCACACTTTCTTGATTCGTTCGTGAGTGGGGGTGATGTGATCAGCATCACGCCGCTCCACACTTTCTTGATTCGTTCGTGAGTGAGGGTGATGTGATCAGCATCACGCCCCTGACCGCCTTTACCCCCAGGGTTTCCCCCAGGTACCCATGTCATTCGACGCTGGGTGGGCGCCGGGGTCGCTTCCAACGTTAGAAAAGTTCCCGGGCTTGAACCGGCCGGGAATCGAACCCGGGGCCTATAGCATGGTAGTCAGACGCGTTACCGACTGAGTCACCGGCACAGATAGACTAATCTGAAATGCATACAGTTTAAAGTGGGATCCGAACCACTATGTGCGATCACCTGGTATCGTACCCTAGACCCCTTAATTACAAGGCCTTACCACTACGCCATCAGTGAGGCGCACACAATCTTTGTATTTCGACCTTTTTAAACCTATATGTATCATATAAGAGGTTGTTTAACGTTGCTATGCCTCTATGGATTATATTTAGCCAGTATTCGAGCACATAGCGTCAGGTTTCATAGAATATAAGCTTCTCTTCCATGTTTATGGTTTCCTGTCTGCAGTAGAAAAACTGGCAGGTTCCCATTGCTTTTCTTTCAATAGTCTTCCAATGGTTGCATATCATATCACTCAAATTTGATTCATTCGTTTCGAACACAATCCCCGATGGCGGAGTGGGATCGTGGGCGCCTTGTAATTAAGGGATCCCGGGTTCGATACTCGGTGGAGGAACATAATGGTTCGGATTAGGGATGGCCAAACGGATCCGGATCCGAAAAATCCGGATCCGTTTGGATCCGGATCCGGATCTGCTTGGATCCGGATCCGAGAAATCCGGATCTACTTGGATCCGGATCCGTAAATTCCGGATCCGGATCCGAGAAATCCGGATCCGGATCCGAAAATCCCGGATCCGGATCCGAAAATTCCGGATCTGGATCCGAGAGTTCCGGATCCGCGGATCCGGATCCGGGTCTGAAAGTTTCGGATCTGGATCCGGATCCGAGAGTTCCGGATCCGCGGATCCGGATCCGGGTCTGAAAGTTTCGGATCTGGATCCGGATCCGAAAATCCGGATCCGGATCCAAGAGTTTCGTATCTCAATCCCATTATAATATTACCACACCTTAGTCCTACAAGAATTTTTTTCAAGTGTTGTTCCTAAAATACTTTGCTACGCATCGGCTAACACACTCGTGCACAAATGTCCGAAGTGATTTTGTAAATGCCATTGAAACGAATATGTATTCATTCGAATGTATTGGAAATGAAAACACACATAAATGTGAGACATTCCATTCCAGGATGAAACCTTTAACACATATAACAAGATAGAAATGTTATAGAAAAATTATACAATTGTTCTACAGTTACAGTTTTACAAATTAAAATAAAACATTATAATATATGTAGTGTTAAATAATTACAAAGTGTAAGACTAACAAGGGAGGTTATCTAAAGGTCCCCCTCCGATTTCCATGAAACTTGGCAGTATAGTGGGGCCCAAAGGAAGAATTACGTGTTTTTTTGTTTCAGCTAAAAAACGGTTTTAGGGGGCAAAACCCCCTCAAATGTCAAGATGAGGACAAATTGAAGTGAGGATCTGACCCCTGTGTCTTTCCGATTTCCATGAAACTTGGCAGGTGTATAGTGGGGCCCAATGGAAGAAATACGTGTTTTTTTGTTTCAGATAAAAAAACGGTTTTAGGGGGCAAAACCCCCTCAAATGTCAAGATGAGGAAAAATTGAAGTGAGGATCTGACCCTGTGTCCCCCTCCGATTTCCATGATACTTGGCAGGTGTGTGTATAAACGGGCCCAAATGAAGAAATACGTGTTTTTTTTTTGTTTCAGCTAAAAAACGGTTTTAGGGGGCAAAACCCCCTCAAATGTCAAGATGAGGACAAATTGAAGTGAGGATCTGACCCCTGTGTCTTTCCGATTTCCATGAAACTTGGCAGGTGTATACTGTATAGTGGGGCCCAATGGAAGAAATACGTGTTTTTTTGTTTCAGATAAAAAACGGTTTTAGGGGGCAAAACCCCCTCAAATGTCAAGATGAGGACAAATTGAAGTGAGGATCTGACCCCTGTGTCCCTCCCATTTCCATAAAACTTGGCAGGTGTTTAGTGGGGCCCAATGGAAGAAATAAGTGCTTTTTTTGTTTCAGCTAAAAAACGGTTTTAGGGGGCACAACCCCCTCAAATGTCAAGATGAGGACAAATTGAAGTGAGGATCGGACCCCTGTGTCCCCCTCCGATTTCCATGATACTTGGTAGGTGTGTGTATAAACGGGCCCAAATGAAGAAATAGTTGTTTTTTTTGTTTCGGCTAAAAAACGATTTTAGGGGGCAACCCCCCTCAAATGTCAATATGAGGACAAATTTAAGTGGGCATTTGATTTGTGTGTCCCCCTCCGATTTCCATGAAACTTGGCAGGTGTATAGTGGGGCCCAAAGGAAGAAATACATGTTTTTTTTTGTTTCAGCTAAAAAACGGTTTTACAGGGCGAAACCCACTGAATTGTCAAGATGAGGACAAATTGAAGTGGGGATCTGACTAGGGGTGGCCAGATCCGGATCCTGGCGGATCCGAAATCCGGATCCGGTTGGTTCCGGATCCTTAGGATCCGGATCCTAAAATTTTTCGGATCCGGATCTGCGGATCCGGAATTTTCAGATCCGGATCCGGATCCAGAACTTTCGGATCCGGAATTTTCAGATTCGGATCCGGATCCGCGGATCCGGAATTTTCAGATTCGGATCCGGATCCGGATCCAGAACTTTCGGATCCGGATCCGGATCCGGATCCAGAACTTTCGGATCCGGATCCAGAATTTTCGGATCCGGATCCAGAATTTTCGGATCCGGTACTTTCAGATCCGGATCAGGTACTTTCGGATCCGGAATTTTCGGATCCGGATCCGGAATTTTCGGATATATATATATGTGTGTGTTTGTGTGTGTGTGTGTGTGTGTGTGTGTGCTCGCGTGCGCGATTTGTAATTAATTAATACACTTACTTACTAGGGAGGTCTAAGTCTCCCCCTCCGATTTCCATGAAACTTGGCAGGTGTATAGAGCCCCCCCCTCAAATGTCAAGATGAGGAGAAATTGAAGTGGGGATCTGACCCCGAAACCACGTAAATATGGCATAGGAAGACACAGGGGGCATAGGGCCTCTCTATACACCTGTCAAATTTCATGGGAATCGGAGGGGGACACAGGGGTCAGATGATTCCCACGGCAATTTGTCCTAATCTTGACATTTGAGGCGGGTTTTGCCCCCTAAAACAGTTTTTTAGCCGAAACAAAAAAACACGTATTTCTTCCTTTGGGCCCCTCTGTACACCTGCGAAGTTTCATGAAAATCGGAGGGGAACACAGGGGTCAGATCCTTACTTCAATTTGTCCTCATCTTGACATTTGAGGGGATTTTGCCCCCTGAAACAGTTTTTAGCTCAAACAAAAAAACACGTAATTCTTCCTTCGGGCCCCTCTATACACCTGCCACGTTTCATGGAAATCGGAGGGGAACTCAGGGGTCAGATCTACACTTCAATTTGTCCTCATCTTGACATTTTAGAGGAGGTTGCCCCTAGAACAAATTTTTTTCCGAAACAAAAAAACACGTATTTCTTCATTTGGGCCCGTTTATACACACACCTGCCAAGTTTCATTGGAAATCTGAGGGGGACACAGGGGTCAGATCCCCACTTCAATTTGTCCTCATCTTGACATTTGAGGCGGGTTTTGCCCCCTAAAACCGTTTTTTAGCTGAAACAAAAAAAAAACACGTATTTCTTCATTTGGGCCCGTTTATACACACACCTGCCAAGTATCATGGAAATCGGAGGGGGACACAGGGTCAGATCCTCACTTCAATTTGTCCTCATCTTGACATTTGAGGGGGTTTTGCCCCCTAAAACCGTTTTTTAGCTGAAACAAAAAACACCTAATTCTTCCTTTGGGTCCCACTATACTGCCAAGTTTCATGGAAATCGGAGGGGGACACTTAGATAACCTCCCTTGTTAGTCTTACACTTTGTAATTATATAACACTGCATATATTATAATGTTTTATTTTAATTTGTAAAACTGTAACTGTAGAACAATTGTATAATTTTTGTATAACATTTCTATCTTGTTATATGTGTTAAAGGTTTCATCCTGGAATAGAATGTCTCACATTTATGTGTGTTTTCATTTCCAATACATTCGAATGAATACATATTCGTTTCAATGGCATTTACAAAATCACTTCGGACATTTGTGCACGAGTGTGTTAGCCGATGCGTAGCAAAGTATTTTAGGAACAACACTTGAAAAAAATTCTTGTAGGACTAAGGTGTGGTAATATTATAATGGGATTGAGATACGAAACTCTCGGATCCGGATCCAGATCCGAAACTTTCAGACCCGGATCCGGATCCAGATCCGAAACTTTCAGACCCGGATCCGGAACTCTCGGATCCGGATCCAGATCCGTAAGTTTTGGATCCGGATCCGGATCCGAATGGATCCGGATTTTTCGGATCCGGATCCGTTTGGCCATCCCTAGATCTGACCCCTGTGTCCCCCTCAGATTTCCATGAAACTTGGCAGAAGAAATACGTGTTTTTTTGTTTCGGAAAAAAATTTGTTCTAGAGGGCAACCTCCTCTCAAATGTCAAGATGAGGACAAATTGAAGTGGGGATCTGACCCCTGAGTTCCCCTCCGATTTCCATGAAACGTGGCAGGTGTATAGAGGGGCCCGAAGGAAGAATTACTTGTTTTTTTGTTTGAGCTAAAAACTGTTTAAGGGGGCAAAATCCCCTCAAATGTCAAGATGAGGACAAATTGAAGTAAGGATCTGACCCCTGTGTTCCCCTCCGATTTTCATGAAACTTCGCAGGTGTATAGAGGGGCCCAAAGGAAGAAATACGTGTTTTTTTGTTTCGGCTAAAATACTGTTTTAGGGGGCAAAACCCGCCTCAAATGTCAAGATTAGGACAAATTGCCGTGGGAATCATCTGACCCCTGTGTCCCCCTCCGATTCCCATGAAATTTGACAGGTGTATAGAGAGGCCGTATGCCCCCTGTTTCTTCCTATGCCATATTTACGTGGTTTCGGGGACTTCAATTTCTCCTCATCTTGACATTTGAGGGGGGGGCTCTATACACCTGCCAAGTTTCATGGAAATCGGAGGGGGAGACTTAGACCTCCCTAGTAAGTAAGTGTATTAATTAATTACAAACCGCGCACGCGAGCACACACACTATATATATATATATGTGTGTGTATGTATATTATATATATATGTATATTAGCAGGTAACAATATGTTATAAGCACATTCTTACTTTCCAAAGAAGCGCATGTGGGATGGCAAAACGGATCCGGATCCGAAAATTCCGGATCCGGATCCAAAAGTACCGGATCCGGATCCGAAAGTACCTGATCCGGATCTGAAAGTACCGGATCCGAAAGTTTTGGATCCGGATCCGAAAATTCTGGATCCGGATCCGAAAGTTCTGAATCCGGATCCGAAAGTTCTGGATCCGGATCCGGATCCGAATCTGAAAATTCCGGATCCGCGGATCCGGATCCGAAAGTTCTGGATCCGGATCCGGATCTGAAAATTCCGGATCCGCGGATCCGGATCCAGATCCACAGATCCGGATCCGAAAAATTTTAGGATCCGGATCCTAAGGATCCGGAACCAACCGGATCCGGATTTCGGATCCGCCAGGATCCGGATCTGGCCACCCCTAGTTCGGATCCCCCTTTAAACTGTAGGTCCATTCACGATTAGCCTAACAGGACATAAAGTGGACTTAAGACACCAAATCAAGCAACCAACACAATCCCGTTATTGTCCAGATTATCGAATCCAGAACCTTCGTCGCGAATAACATAAGCAGGAAGACAACGTGAAATAACCGAACAGAAACAGAACCTGGATTAAGTCGACGATACAGCACGGGTTCTGAAATGAAAAAGAATACGAAAGTTGAAGGACCTCTATACGCACCCACTTTTCCTCCACTCAATGGGGAAGATATCCTTCTAGCTGAGAAGCCTTTACGTAGGAGTGCCCTGAGGGAACTTCAAGGCCACGACGATAAAGTGTTCTACGTGCAATGACGGGACCAAATCATACGTCAGATAGCTGTGTTCCTCCTTATTTCGTACGCCATTGATAACTGGAACACGTGACCTCGTCTTTGGTAGAGCAAGAGCCTGCTTGCTTGCCACCACCCTTTAGTTCAGTGACCTTCGCCCGTAGTCAGCAAGAGTGAATGACTCACCAGATACTTGTTGTCTGTGAGGCTACACAAGAATAGATATTTCGTTAGTGGCTGTAAGTATTGTTTCATCTGCAGTTATATCAGTTAACATTTCAATAGTTTCCTAATGGTTACGTTAGTGATAAACATGTAAATTAGTTCTCGAGAGTGAACGTTTTATCTATTTGAACGGGGGATTTTTATAGAGCCTGCATGTATTATTTTTTCCTGAAACAAGAAGAAATTCGAAGACGCAAAAAGAGTTGTATAAGAGTAGTTAACAAAAGGAAAAAAGAAGAAGAAAACGAAAATGTAAATGCTGAAATAAATTATGGTAGAGATCGAGTGAATAACATTTTGTCATGGGGCCTCCTCGATGGCGTAGTGATAACGTCGTCGCCTTGTAATCAGTGGATCCCGGGTTTGATACACGGTGGATGCACATAGTGGTTAGTATCCCACTTTAAACTGAAGGTCGAGTCCAGATTAGCATATCTGTGCACCAAACCAAAACTAAGAAAGAAATTATCACAGTGTAAGAAAATTTCATGTTCAACCAGATACGAAACAAAAGGGAATAATATATTGCAGGTTGGAGTTTACATCTGTAGCATCTAACCAGTACAATTATGAATCGCAACATATCGTATCAGATCCATTTTTATTATACATGTATGATAATATAAGGGAAATAGAGGAAAGAGAAAACCAAGCGAAACACGGACGCCTTCTCCAGAATTTCAAATCTCGTTACGTAAGGTTCTGGGTTGGAGTCCCGAACAGGCATGACTTTCTTGTTCTTGCCCTTTTATCTGCTTCATTTCATCATAATTCATCGTTATGGTTTACCTGCAGGGGAAGAATAATGACAATAATTGCCAATACAAAGCCAATGACAAACAGAACAACTCTATTACGGAGGTGCCAAGAAGAAACGAGACTTGGCAGTTTCTCCGTGTCTCGGTTTGTCGAATTGAAAATTGCTCTCCCGTTCTCGGTCTCGATTAGTTAAATATAGAAATCGAAAATGTATGTGAATGAATATACATGTATTTTATATATTCTGGTTTTGTAGGAGATTTCGTGAGAGATGAAGTAAGTACTCTTCCATCGTATTTATTTTTATAATTTTTATTCCCTGTTCGATGATCGCGACGATAAGGACGAGTGACCATTACATGAAATTGATGACGAAATAGTCAAACACCCCCGACAAGGGCGGTACTCAAACCCGGGAACTTTGGCGACGATATCGAATGTCAATCACTTAATGAGCTTGACCACCGAGCCTGCTTAATGTTGTTTCTGTCAGGTAATTCGTAATAACTATCATTTGCTTCATAATTTATCTTATTGTTGTGTTTAACCTGAATTCAAAGAATTGGTTGAAAGGCAAAAATGCAAGATTGAATGTCTCTGATGTTACTTCGTGCCGAATAATATGACGTGGTATTATGATATGAATTTATTAATCATATAATATGCCTATTCATTCCATTGGTTGATCCCAATTGAGCACACAAAATATGCTATAATGTCCACTCCATGGAGGAGTGGTTAGCACAGCGCGCTACGATGCCATGGGTCCCTGGTTAGAATCTCGACTTGGGCGTGGGTGTCCTTGGTAAGTGTCCCTTCATCAATTTCATCACAGCATCACTCATCTTCATCGTCGCTATTTGCCAAAAGTGAAAGAATAGCAAATCTAAATAACAAACATCCAATCAAATCGAACATCTCTACCGATTTAATTCTATACGGTACCGAATTCCCACTTTATTACTGCATCTTAAGTCATTTTACAGCATCTCAATTGTTTTCCGATTCGAAAACATTTGGAATGTTGTTTTGTGCAGTTGATTGTGCATTGTTTCGTTGTTTGGATTGTTTAATTAACGTCGCATTAATTAGTTTTAGACCAATCGTGACGGGGGAAGCAAGAGCACAAAGGAAGCGAAAAAGACAAGGAAGAGACCACTGCTTTCTTTAAAGATAGCATCCCGTGAATACAACTCAAGTGACTGCAGAATATTATGAATAAAATTTATTTCGCTTTTTCCTTTTATTTCTATTTCAGTTATTTTACTTCGCTTTTCTTCTACCACTCGCGTTACTCGTGTCGGTGAGGAAGAATTATAAACTCGTGAAATGGACGATGGTACAAAAAAATATATGCCTCTCCCACGGTTCGAAACTGTCAGTACAAAATATTGTCTTATTTTTAAAATTTACGGGCAAATATGGTTTGTCACGTAGCAATTTTCGCTTATCTCTTTCTCAAGGGGTTCCATTGCCTCTCTGATGTCGTAGTGGTAACGTCTTCGCCATGTAATGAAAGGCTTCCGAATTCAATACCAAATAGAGAGGCATTTGGTTCGGATCCCATTTTAATCTGTAGGTCCAGTGCATGAACTGGACTTAAACAATTAACGTGTGGCATGTGGTCTGTGATGAGAACCATCATTTCAGCGAACCTTCTTGACAATGACTCTAATATCACTTGAAAGAATAGTATTTCCTTACGAGTAGCTTCGTCAAGAAACCAGTTCCTGAAATTTTCTTCTGGAGACATCGTAGCACCCAGCTGTTTGTTGTGGCTGGGGCACGAGTCATGTGACTCATGCTATCAAAGCTCAATCCTTCCCGAGAACTCAGAATCACCAGGCAAACTTAAGCGAATATTTTGTTATTTGGGTTGCATAAACAACAGGCTTAAGACGTTACGAAATTCTACGTCCCGTGGCCCAGGTATTTTTTTCTAAGACTGTACACGGGGTAGTTCTCACGAACTGGCGTGGAACAAGGACGCTGCGTTATTGTTCGCTTGTCACGCTTGTTTGTGTTCCATTCGTTATCGTTCTGGGTTCCCCTGAAACGCGCTTCCTCTTTACATCGATATCATTTCTGATATTATCGATAGTAGCCCACGCCGATCGTTACAGGCGTTACACAACTTTTTTCGAGGTGTACAAAACTGTACAAGACCTGTACATTATTTTAAGCCCATTTTCGAACAAATCGGTGAGTGTTGCACTGCAAGCTGACGCTGGAGTGCAACTTTTGAAGTTTGAATTTCTGTTGAACTGAGGCGTTACAAAACCTTTCTCGAAGTGTACAATACTGTACGAAACCTGTTCATTATTTTAAGCCCATTTTCGAACAGATCGGCCAGTGTTGCACTCCAAGTTGACACTGGAGTGCAACTTTTGAAGTTTGAATTTCTGTTGAACTGAGGCGTTACAAAACTTTTTACGAGGTGTACAAAACTCTGGTATTGTGAAATTGAATTTTCATGGTTGCACTCCAAGTTGACGGAGCTATTTTCCTGTTGCTTTTAACACTCGGCATGCATGATTACTTTCCAGTTTTCGCTATTCAATTGCTCATCGGTGTTGCGAACACTACGAAAATGTCATGTTTACTCTTGACCCGATGTTCACTCTTGCCCTGGTTTCCGATAATGCCCAGTGTCGCCTGTTTGTGACACGTTAATATTAACGGAGATATTGTATTATTTTTTTAGAAGAAAATCCATATCAGTCATATTTTACCATTATATAGATGAAATAAATTGTAACAAAAAAAAAACATCGCGAGAAATGGGAATTGTCGGGTTAACTGTCTGCGACTACTAGCTTTTCCTGTACCATTTTATGATCATTCGTAATGAAATTATTGTACTCACGTGTGTACAGTCCAACCCCGGTCGGTAACTAAGACGTACTGCAGTTGTTTATTCCCCCCTTTGTGCGTAACACACCATGGGAAAAATCGTGAAATTTCACACACGAGATGCAAAGATAATATATAATTGGCTGAGAATTTTTTTTCGTTTCATTTTGACTTTTAATTACAAAGAGAGTTGAATCGGTGCTTATTATTACGAAAAATCCAGGAAAGAAAGGTCTATGTTAAAGTAACGTCAGTAGAGATTGTGATGCATTACATTTCTCTCAAAGTTTAGTCCGAATCACACGAAACTGGATTTTGTAAGCCCATAGTGTACGATAGCCGTTTAATGACGTATTGAAGACTGAATTGGCTAAGTTGGACTAACTGGACACAGGCTGAGTATACTGTATTTCCGTGTATCACCCTTGTTGGGCCTGCATCGCCTGGTGTAATTTGCCTAACGATAATATAGTTATTTCGACTTCTTAAAAGTGCTAGAGAAGGACTTTTTTTTTAAGGTAGATTGCTCCGGGTCATGTTGGCTGTGTGGGTTTTAGGCGGGGTTGCAGTTGACTCGGACTGGTATAGCCGTTACGTACTGACTTTTGACAATCTAATTGGACGGACTGTTATAATTTAATTGGGAGATAATACATAGTTATTTTTATTGAGTTAACTAAAATGAGGTTCTTAGGTGTTTTGATTGGGTATGAATGAACCATGTCATGCATATATAAATTTGGAAAGTATATTTAATGATATGATTTGTTAATAAAGATTATGGATGAAAGAATATTAAGTTTACATTAAATAGTTTAAATACCTACTGAAAGATAATTAACTTCCACTGCGCAGATAATATAATCCTCGTCTCACTTCTTTATTATTTATAAAGGGGAAATAAGAGACGTAGAGGATTATAATTTCCAGTAGGAATGCCCTAGTTGGCGCCGACTGGCTATACCCATCTGCTAGTTTTCGCCTCACACGATACATGTTACCGAACTCTTCGATGTACTTTTGTTCCCATAAGACATTTCGCAGAGCAGACAATCTGAAAAGATGGACGAGCAATTTGCAGAACGTTGTAGGACAATTACTGCTGTATTGAAAATTTAAAAAAAGCAAAAGTATGTACTAGAAATTGGCTCGGAAGAAAATATGGTAATGAATGCGTAATGAACAAGCTTTTTAACGAACTCGGGTATGCATATTCGTACACGAGATTCGCAGGATTTATTCATTATTTTTTTTGAAACTAAATAAATCAAACATTAACATTGAATGCACTTGTAACAATAAGGATTTTCATTATCGACTAATGATATTTGTCACGTATACATCTCATCGCTTTGCATAAATACCTAACGAACTGTATCTACACGAACGGGAATCATCTCTGTTACTTTTTCTTTTATGGAGAAGCAAAGAAAACAAACCAACACTCGGAAACCACAGACAAGAAACTTTCCTTCGGCAAACTCACAAATTATCTTCACATGGCCAAACTTCGCTCTGATTGGCTGTTCTACCGAATCCAGTCGGGAAAAGCCAGTTGCAATTAGAACATGACCTATTCTTCAAAAACAGTCAAGTAGTCAGTCAGGCAGCCATCACTTCCGGTCAGGTAGCCAGTACGCTGGTCTAGTGAACGTCAGTTCCGGCGCTGTCGCCATAGCAACGGTATACCTGGCATAATACAATGCACTGTCCGTACCTTCCCCATGCATTTAGTATTGGAAACGGATCGCGAGGGGTACATTTTGTTATAAGTGACCGGGGTTATCAACGAAAATGATAATACGTATCTTACACCATTGTAAAGATTAGATTCAGAAGAATTCGTACATAAAATACAGGTTGCTTACAAGTAACAAGTTAAAGAAGAAATGGAAAAACAAAATCTGCATTTTCCATGAAAGTGACCGGCAACTTATGATTTCTTCGGTTTCCGATACACAGGCTTGCTGACGAGTAAATGAACGCAAGTCACATGGTTCTTTGTAAGTGGTTAGATATTTTCTCATTGCTATGCGTATGATTACAATCATTATGCACATTAGGCACATTTCCTGCCTTTGCACTAATGGGCATTCAAAAACTACAATGCATCTTATCGATCGGAACAATACATATGTGTAGTCCATAGTCATAGACGTCGAAGGAAATTCTTGTAGGGGTAGTCAGGCCATTGACATATTTTAATAGTAGTAGTAGTAATATTGGGAAAATGATTTTAGTCAATAGCCGGAACAGCAACCACAAATGAATAGGGACGAGTACTCCTACTACTGATATCCACAACAATAATAAATGAGTATGAAGATAAT
Source organism: Lepisma saccharinum (assembly GCF_977018435.1). Taxonomy (NCBI): domain Eukaryota; kingdom Metazoa; phylum Arthropoda; class Insecta; order Zygentoma; family Lepismatidae; genus Lepisma; species Lepisma saccharinum. Next base: position 59,686,528 of record NC_139236.1, on the reverse strand, counting down.
AATAATTATTATTGATTATTTGATTTGGTGCTTTAAGTCCACTTTATGCACAGTATGGCTAATCGGGAATGGACCTACAGTTTAAATTGGAATTAGAACAACTATGTGCCTTCACCGTATTATATCTAATTATTATTGCATCCAAAGTAAATGTGTAAACCCAAGGTGTATCACGTCTGTTATTTCAGGAAATTAGGTTCGCATTTACATCTTAAACGAATGGCACTTTCCAAAATATATTATGTTCTTGAATTTCCAGAAATTCTGAATAATCGTAACTCGTAAATAAGCGATTTCTAACCGAAAATATTTTACTGCCATTTAGAGATTATGAGGAATTGAGATAACGTAATTGTTTAACACAACTGACAATGGCAAACTGACAGCAATACGAAAGAAATATCTCTCTTAGCAGCTTTTCTTGGAAATTCACCCCTTTTCCGAGTTATGCATATCGCTGTGTTCATTAAGGACTAGTGAACGAAAGATTGACCTTGTGATAAATGCAGTGGCGTAAATAACATCCCTCGCTAACCCCGCGGTGCGGCGGAGGGTCGGGAGGGGCGAACGAGCTTCGGGACGCAGTAAGAATGATAAACTAAGAAAGACCGATAGTTCCAAGAAGGTTTACTTTCAGCGTTAAAATATATTTTCAACCGAACACATGGGCCTATATATAGCTCACGTAAGGGTGGGGTTCAGCTTTTGGTTCAATTAGGGTTCCTATATTTCATAAATGAAAATCCGGGACACTACTGGCCGGTAGCTTGGTAGGGAGGGGGGGGGGAGACCCGATAAAGTTGTATGTATGTAAAACATAATTGTCATTCACATCATACATTGTGTGGGAACTTTACTTGTAAACTGCGGACTGAACAGATAGGCACCCAAGCACTGACTCCTTATAGTAAGCAGGCTACTATTAGTGGCGTAGCATGAGCATTTCGGATGGGAACGCCAAGTTAGAAGGAAGGGTAGCGCAGGGACGGCGACAGGGGTGGGCACGGGTGGGCAAGCGCCCACCCAAAAATTCCTGTGCCCACCCGATTGCCCACCCAATCAAATTCAATAAGTACATATACTTGGGGATATATGAATGATTCAATAAATTAGTGTATTCTGGTGTACATAACATGTATATTTTACTTGTGAATATTATCTATGCTGAAATGTTCACATATTATCAACCCATAAAAAGTCAATTTTGTCATTAGAAAGTGAAAGTAATTACTAGAGCTATTGAAACAAAAACTGTGATCAAATGAATACTTCCATGATTAAAAGCAGCTAGTAGGCTTAGGAGGCTCCGGATAGGGACAGATGGAAGGCTTGTGTTGCTGCAGCCATAAACCTTCGGGTTTAAGTATGCTAGAGAGTATAATAAAAAAAGTAATGTAAAGTGCTCCCCTATGCTTTGCATCACGCCATGAAGGCGTATAGGGGGTGTAGAGTTTGGAGTTTGGGCCCCATACTTTCTTGATCTCGGCCGAAGCTGGAGGTGATGTGATCAGAGTATAATATAGTTTTAATTAGCTCTGCATTGAAATTCCAGAAGTGTCCCTTTTTTTATTTCATTACAATTTTTATATACCTGTCATCTTCAAATATCAATATGGTATGCGAAATATCAACTTTATATTCGTTCTACTAATAAGTAGGAATCACAATAATCACTACAATACCTAAGTAAATAAATTTTAATAAACCAGTTATGTATGGAAAAAGCTACAGAATTTTTCAATTGCTAATGACTGGCTTATCCTATTTAGAAATCTTCGTTCCACACATAAATTTTGCCACATGAATCAGCCGAAAATGTCAACAGAATCTGTAGATGCAGCTGAAGTAAAGAAAAAAAGTTATGTCTCGAAGCATCCAGAAGACGATTTTGTTAAGTTTGTTTTTAAGCCCACTTTTATGCTCAGATAGGCTAATCGGGACTAAGCCTACAGTTTAACGTGTAGTCCGAACCAGTGTGCATTGTGCTTCCACCAGAGGAGGGGGGAATCGAACACAGGACCTCTTCATTTTAAATGTGACAGCGTTATGCCATTGGGGAATAAATATACAGAAAGAAATCGCACCAAACGTGTCATTTTATCACCACAGAAGATGCGTCCATTTTAAGAGGGTGATTGCCTGAGACAAATATTTGAGACTTTCGAAAAACAATGTCATTGTTCACGTAATTAGCTGCCTTGATCCACTAATGAAACGCTGTGCAATTGAACTACCACCTCGACTTTCTAAGAGGTATGAACTAATGAAACTCCATTGATTTGTTTTATTTTAAGTCATTTTTCTGTTCTAATTTTGATAATAACGACGGTAAGGTTCAATGGTGATTAGATGAAAGTAACGAAGAAGCGAAAACAAACACATGCTGACTCTCAAAATATAAACCCTCATGAATTATTACTTTGACAGTGGTTCCAGGCGTCAGTGACTCGTTGCCCTGAAAGAATAAAGTTTCCAGGGTATGCTGCATAGGATAGAGGTTGACATTCTAGTGTGTTCGAAATGGTTATGCCATACAACCCAAGACATCTATGAAAAATAGATGAATTATTACTGGTACGGTGATCAACTTCAATGAATTCCTTGTGACCTAAATAATTTTGTTACCTCAAAAAATATGTTCATGTAACCATACGTGTATTGTTTCTCCCGCATTAGTAATATGGCAGTTCAGAAAACGAATAGCAACTTAGCTAATAATCTCTTCAATTCTGAACAGATTTTTCAATCTTACTTTTTTATTACTTATGAGTGATATTTTGTCAAAATAACCTTTCATTAGCCTAGAAATACTTCATGGACAAGGAACAAAAAATTGGTTTTCCGTGTGTGTTTTAAATCATTCCTAATAAGACGTTGATTTTAATCCAAACATTCAGTGGCGGTGATTAGGAGGAGAGGGAAGTGGAGGATGCAGTTCCCCCCGCCACATTTTGCCACTTTTTGCCCCCGCACTATGGACTTTATATGCTAAGCCTTTTCTAGCAAGAAAACGTATATTGTCCTTGCCCTTCAAATGTTGGCTCTCAATCGCCGCTACTACAAGCATTCAGATAGATTTGTCAGTGTACAAACCTTGTATTATAAGAAAAGTGACCCTCAAGGAGTAAGAAAACTCTTTCAGTCAAAAACTCATACGATGAAAATACTATGCTCAGGAACATGCATTTAAATTACGAGAAACTTCACAGTTGTCTACCATCGCACTTTCTATCACTGTCGCTGAATACATAAACTCAAGTATGTGCCTTGTATTTGCAACACAAGCTTAAACCTAATTCACATTTATTTCACTGTATTAACATCCATGAAGGAATGTGATTAGAATGTATGGCTGCGCATGGGTAAACACTTCCTTGAAATAATTGTGTCCATCAGAGATTAGAAAATAATAAACAGGAAAACAAGAAAAGGAAAGGAAAAAGAAGTAAGAGGAAAATCGGGAGTGTAAGAGAGAGGAGATACATACGTCTTACATACAAATACTAGTATATACTATATATGATCTTACATTTATACTGCCCACCCTAATCTATCAATATGTAGCTTCTGCCCACCCGGTCGAAAATTTCTGGCGCCGCCCCTGAGGGTAGGCCTTTTTTTTTTTTTTTTTTGCTTAAGAGTTTACTTATGGAATTAGCCGACATATGTATTGTCTATTTAAAATCACAATCTCATTGTGTTTATTACATTAAGTCAGCCGGGTTCCGATAAAACATGATCCATGCTTGTTTTATGTAGAAAATAAGATGCCTCAGTGTGCAATAAATGCTTGGAGCACTGGTGTTTTATACCATTTTAATTAGATTGCTCAAGTCAGAAACACCGTACACTATTCGGAGTATTTTGCTCCACACGTAACACATGTGTAGCAAAACAGTATTTTATAATCAAGGAAACCTTTCGGCATGACGCAAGTAATTAAAAAACCTACCTCAATCACAAGCGCCTTTAGAACAACAGTAGACTTCATTGTTGTGGATGATACAACTATTGAATGATTTGGTTTATTTTACTTCGCTTTCTATCACTTTTGGCTAATCGCAAATATGAATATGAGTGATGATATTGATGAAGTTGATGAAGAGACACTCACAAAGAACAAACATGCGTAGGCTCGGGATTCGAACCGGAAACCTCTCGCGCTGTGCAAAACACACTGACACGAAGGGGGGTGGATGATCCAACAATCGTACACTCTACTGACGTAACAGTGCCTATTAGTAGTAATTCAGAGTTTCAGACCACTGTTTATTGTATCTTGAGAATGCTGATAAACATTTTAAAATGTTAAGAGTTTTGAAACGAATACTAAACATTTCCACTGGCACAGTATTAGGCAGTTAGATACTAACGAAAAAATATTTTTTTAAATAAATAGTTTTGTGGGTTAGGTGGTAGAGCAGCCACAGGCTGAACTTCTACCACGAGGACTTTATCAACTTGTTTGACAAAAACTTTTTTGTTCTTTTAGTTTTTAATGCACTTCACTGTTCTTGCGATAAATTACACGATGCAGTGGTCATTAAAGAAAGATACGTCAGTCAATATTGCTTATTGTAGCATCACACAGCATGAGCAGAGGCACGAGCGCGAAAAACCGGGTAGGAATTCTACTTCTGTCGTCTGCATCGGAAGTACAGCGCCTTGAATCGGAAGACAGGAAAGGTCACATGGCCCCTAGAACCAATCAGGTCTCCGTGCGCCAGCGTGTGGCGAGAGCATTTCGCCCGTGATGTAGAGATCCAAGCCAAAACCTTTCCCTTCTTCTCTCTGCCTACAGGAAGGCATGGTTCTGTACGCCAAACCTAGCCGGCGTCCGGCAAGCAAAGATATTAGAGAAATGCTACAAGGAGAGCTGTTAGTGGAGCGTTGTAGACGGATCGCGAAAAATAGATTTTATAATGCCATTATGCTCAAACATGTATATAATTAGTCACGTTTTACTTTATATTTACAGCATTTTTAAAATTTTAAATCAGGGAACGCCGGGCGTATGGGCGTATTAGGACGCTACGCTACTGGCTACTATACAATGGAAGAGAAGAGAATCTTAACTGAAATTCAGCACCACTAGCAGACGGCGGCGCCATCGTGAAGTCAAAGATGTTTGCAGTACCGTCTGTATCTCGTTAACTCTTGTATTATGGAGAAGGAGTGGTTCAATGTAGTTAGATTGTTTTGTAAAATGACCATTTAAAATTACGTCCACGCATTTAAATATAAAAAAGTTCAGGAAAGTAGTCTTAATCATTTCTTCTTTCCCGCCCGATTCCAGGACATTTGTGCATCCTGAAGAAACTATTCGGAACACCGAGACAAAATGATACCATTCCGGGATTGTCCCTGAAAATTCGGAACGCCTAGGGTCCCTAGGGATGATGTGGCTATCAAAATCCACTCTGCCACCACATGAAAGGTCACACATTTATTAAATTAAGTCTATCTACGAACTTCTAACTTTTCTACATAAAATGAGCAGAAAATGCTTTTGAAAAAGCTAATCCCAGCTTATCTTTAAAAAAGAATCACAATGTTAGAATTAGTCTTTTCCACCTTGCTACAAAATTGATAATATCATCATCGGTGTTATTTTATATTATATATTATGTATGTACACTTGACAGTAGAGGGTCCATTAGTCGAGGATCTCCCGTTGAATTGCAAGGACATTAATTCAACCTCCTTAATGTTAAACACATCCTCTCGGGTGTTGAAGATGAAACTGGCAGTGTAGCCAAGATAACCAACAATTTGTGCATATTTGAGTACAAGAGCTTGTCACAATTTTCTACTGCCTACAATGCAGACCCTGGACATGTCTCTTCAATTAATGATTGCCACATTTTCCATTCAGATTTGAAAATGTAAAAAATATCAACCAGGCCATCTAACATTTTGACTCAGTGTTCTAATGAATGAGGAATAGATATTTCATATTGGAATAAGTTGTTGGAATTTTTCAATGTGTTAACTGTGTTGAGGGAAACTTTGGTTCATTTCTACTACAAAATGATCCAAAAATGGACAACAGTAAAGTTTCTACTATTAGTGTAAACGATTTCACAAGTCACCCTACTGAGTATTAATACTTTCCTGTTCATCTTGTTTCAAACAACTTGAGAACGTTACAGAACTTCCCCAGCTATCTTGCACTGCATTTTTTACAACCAAATTACTTTGAGAAGAATGATTTATTTGCACTATTTTACTTCGCCTTTTGTGCCACTTTTAGCTAATTTCCGAAGAGCGGGATGAGTGATGACATGATGAAATTGATGAATAGGCACCCACAAACGCCCATGCCCATTCCGGGTTTCCAACCCGGGACCCACGATGTGCTAACCACGGGGGGCTGCTCCTTTGAGAAGACTCGAGGGAAAAAATTATAACTGATTTGACAGACTCAATATCACAGAAATTCCACAGGAATAGGCAATAGCCAGGGTTAAAATATGTGCTGAACAATCTACAAAAATTGCTTTTGGACACTCCTCTGAAATTATCTATGTCTCACCCCCTTAATCCTACCACTAATTAGGGCCTCCCCGATTGCGCGGTGGTAACGTCGTCGCCTTGTAATCAATGGGCCCCGGGTTTGATACCCAGGGAAGGCACATAGTGGTTCGGATCCCACTTTAAACTGTAGGTCCAGTCCTGATTAGCCGTACTGTGCATAAGTGGACTTAAACAGCAAATGAATCAATCATTCAATCTACCACCGATTACATCAGCACCATCATATTATTCACCAACTATTTTTTTTCTAAATCCCCACCCACTCAACCCAAAGAGAGTAGAAGTTCTAATAGCTGAAGCTAACCCAGATGCAGTTACAATCTCCAATAGGGACAAGTTTCCCATTCCGGTCTAGTGTTTGGAAAATGGTTTATCGACTTTCGGGATTATCAAACAGTTGGGAAATTTCAAATTATCAACAATTTAGAACCTGAGGAATAGTTAAATCTTGAATGGTAATAATCCATATCGGGAACTTCTAATGAAATTATAATATTCGCCCTATAAGTTCACAAGCAGCTGCTTCGGGCAGAAATTACATGTGGCATTATATAATTTGTGAAATGTTAGGCGTTTTGCGGGTATTTTCCACAGAAATTCCGAAACTATCAGGAAATTTCAGACATTTGCTTTGCAGTCCCATCTGGTGTGTTGAATTAAATTCTTTCCCATCCGTATCCCGTTCTACCGTGCGTTCATTTCGATCTGCAGCCGAGAGATCGGGAGAAGCGTGGCGGGCGGCGCTGACGGAGATGCCGACATTTGCGGCCTGTAATGCCCGCTTATTTTTATAGACACATGCAGACATTTATATAAATATTGCAAAACGATCACTAACCTGTGTTATAACACGCAAAAGTTCTTCTGTAATTCATCCAAGTTCTGCTCTTATATACACAAATAAATACACTATAGAAACGATGTTAAGAGCCACAGATAATAAAGCATTTTAATCATAGTTTTGACCAGTAACGTCCTGTTTAAGTTTATATCCTTGAAAGAGTTTTGTGGCCATGGGAATCGTTTGGAGGTTTCGAATGTTCAACACTGTATCAGGATTACACTGCAGACGAAACCGATAAAAGTGAATGGTTTTCGTGAGCTTCCTTGCAATCCGAAATATCCGAGCTCGAGTTTTTTGTTCCTTCGCGACTAGATGAAGACAGAGTTGTAAATATAGTGGCGAGCAATGTAAACCAAGAGCGTGTTAATTTCGTACTGTGCGCAAGAGTGTTATTCTTGGTTACTTGCAGTTACTTGTTTGTGTTGTTGTAGTGTGTATGTGTGACGTGTCAGTGAGACGATTGGAATGCCAGCCGCAAGATTCACGTTAGAACAAAGATTTACCTACGTGAAAACAAACTCGTGTCGAGACGTGTGTAGGTAATTTGTACAGAAATTCCCATGCGTTTCAACTCCACACAGAGATACGGTTAGACATCTTGTCCTTAAATTACGAGAAACTGTATCGTTAAATTTTAAAACACCTAAGCAAAAACGACGGATTCTAACCGAAGCAAAACTCGATGATATTGGTGCAGCGTTAGAACGTTCTCCAAACAAACCTCTACGCCGTGTTTCACAAGAGGTGGGCGTGTCAAAATCATCGGCACATACAGTCACTAAGCTACTAAAATTAAAACCATACTCTTATAACACAGGTTAGTGCTCGTTTTGCAATATTTATATAAATGTCTGCATATGTCCATAAAAATAAGCGGGCATTTCAGGCCGCAAATGTCGGCATCTCCGTCAGTGCCGCCCGCCACGCTTCTCCCGATCTCTCGGCTGCAGATCGAAATGGACGCACAGTATATGCTTGTAGTTTATAAGAACAAAATAAGTCTGAAGAATTTTTTAGGAACAAGTCTCTGCGCATAGCACATAGAACAGGTAATCTGGTAATTTTACAGAACCTAAAAGGGGGGGGTTGGACCCGTTGAACCCCCCCTAAATACGCCCATCTCTCTGGGATATGAAGATTGATTTTTACCTCTCCCACGAATGAGTTCACATCTTTGGCACAGTATTCTTCTTTGTGTCCTGCAAAGTTACACATAGAAGTGTTCGTGTTCATTGAGAAAATATTTTTCTATTAAAAATTGAATTAGAGCAAAACATTAATAAAAATAAATAAGCATACGAACAGGAATTAGCATTTGAGCGAAATTCACCTGAGAAGTCATCTCTACATTCCACAAGGGATTCAGGTGTTCTGATCCAACTATCAGCCAGCTCCTTCACTCTGTCTACTAGGGTTACGAGATCACTAAAGGAAAAAATAGGACATAATATCCCAAAGTGTAGGACACAAAACATTCACAATAAATAATACATATTTCCAGAGCATGTTAGAAAATAATTTAAAATTTACAATTTTCAGCTTTTTTAAAAAAATATTCCTTAATGAATTCTTAAATGCAATATTTCCAAACTTGTAATCAATACTACACACTACTCTTCTTAATCAAGGATTATAGACTATATTATCTTTGTCTTAGTTCTTACTACTTGTTTTAAATCATTCTTCTCAGAAGAGCCATTTTTCATAAAAAAAATCAGGTTTTTTAGTCAAAATATATTTATGAGAGACTAAACAAAACAGCCAAACTCTGTGAAATTATACTGTACCCCAGTACCAAACTTTTTGAAAAAAAAAAAATTATCTGTGACACTGTTGTGCTGATGGTAATGAAAGTAATCTCTCATTGTTACCTGGAACGGGGCAGCCGAGAGATACTTATACTTATGTACGAACCTCACACCAGCTTTCATGACGTCACAGGATTAGTCAAGTATAGTTAATTTACAACATTTAACAAAGTGCATTGTACGAGTATAATATTTAGTTTTCTGAGTGAATAGTCCTCTCTTATTCGTTCAGAACGTTGCTTTCACCTGAAGAACGTTTCAAATGTTATTGACATTGGAAAATACATAAATAATATTGATGAAAGTAAAATCCAATCTTTACCGTTCTGCATAAAGTACCTTTATTTTTCAAATTACCAATGGAAAAGAAGCGATATAGATAAAATTTCATCCTACATTTGGAACTTACTGTAAGTTCGTAAAGAATTATCGTCGTTAGTATATAATTGCTTTAAATTGCTGTGGAATGAGAACTTACTGTCCAAGTTATGAATGCAAGATAATTTTGTAAACTTTTACGTACAGATGGTTCAGGAAAGAACTAGTAAGATTAGAATTTCGTATTAAATAAGATTTCCAACTTTGGGAACTGAATTCCCGTGTCTACTTTGATAAATGTTTAATTTTCTAGAAATCTGGTAAATATTTGGATGCCCAAGTTCCCGTGGTTTGGTTGTAGGTTACATTTTTTTAAAGATCATTTTTTGCATCAAAATCTTAACATGCAAACAAAGAGAGAGAGTGTAAAAATGGAAATGCAACACACGTCTAGCCTAACCTATTCGCAATACCTAAATGCTAAGAATACCAATCTTATATAACAGTAATTCAAGCCTATGAAAAGGGATTTTCGATCACACGGAAAATGAAACTCGTTGAGAATATTAATGCAACATGCAAGCAACTTAACTTTAATTAAGTAGCCAAAAGCAAAAAGAAAGATAATAATATAAACCTCATGTTCTATCAGAAGATTATAGTTAAAAGAATATATTTTAAAGTCCTTATAATTATATTCCTTCTTGGTAAGCATGCCAGATAATGGTAAAAAGCAAGAGACAAGTTAGCCAAGTTATTTTTCAGGATAAGGCGTAAGTTTTAATATATATCAGCGTGTTTCATTCATCCCTAATAACGACAATTTACTTCTAACTGTACCTGGACATGTACTGAAATCGTGTCATGCAAATATTCGCTGACATGTAAGTTGATAATTTTTGTGCTTGTGATATTTAGATAATATATCTCTCTCCTACTTTTCCACAGAGCATAAATGTAAATCAATCAAATGTGTTACATGAAATCACAATGACTGACTATGCAAATGTAATAATCGTTATTATAGTAAATTTTCAATTTAGCAACTTGTCTACAATTTGTCTACATTTCCAAATACCTTAAATGCTGGAGACACAAGTACACGTTTTTTATAAAATTAGTTTGTTAACTACATCGCAATAATCAAAAAGATCTTCCTGTTTTTGACAGAAATAATCGAGAAAGCGAAAATATAACATTCATTACTGAGTACAAAGGTACAAAGTTATCCACAATGTATTTGTGAAATATGCTAATAAAATTGAATAAAGTCATAAAATTATATTGATGTACATTGTATTTTTGTCACGTCATGTATATCAAGCACATAATTCTTGTAAACTGGAACATAGCCTGAAGAAGTAAGTGAATATCCTTTACTGTGACTGGAAAGAAAATGTGTTAAAGACGTGACTATTGCACTTTAAACTGCACAATTTTAGACAACGTATGAGCAATAAAACGGACATATAAATAACAATCAACATTATTTCGTGTCAAATAAAGTAATATAATAGTTACAAAGTCGGAATTCGCGTAATTAATATTACCATTCAGCTATGTTCACAAATTCCTAAATGTCGTACATATCGCACTGATTGAACACAGACTTTTTTTTAATAACATCTAATTACATGTTGTACTACATACAAACGCATAAATTTATTTGCTACTGATCAGGAGACAAATATGTTTAGTTTGCGATAACAATTATTGCTCTTACTCTGAAATGAATATATTTACAGGATTTATTTTATTTACATTTTACTTGGGATTACCGCTAAGCAGTTTTCCCATATCTATATATGTACTGTACATAAACTTACATTTTTTAGTACATTATTATTAAAAGATACTATGAACAATTTTTTTTATATTAAATAGTTAAGCCACATTTTCTAAAAAAAGATAACAATATATATCCAACTGTAAGGTTAGGTTCACAAATCAAAGATTCCAAACACTGAGGAAAATTAATTTCACAGTTTACAAGAGTTTTATAGAATGTCTCTCTTTCTTGTGTGTATCTACGTATTACACTCAAATAGGATATGGTGTATATCTTCCTTGTTGCCACATGTAGCCTACAGTTTGGGTTTTGTAGAATCCGGATCTTTTGTAAATGACTTTTAGTAGTTGTATGTCCTGACCTAATACGATTTAGTAATACTATCACATTCCGTGAACCTTGAACTTTTGTAAACCAAGGCCTCATTCTATTGAAATTAGCTATCCTCTGATAACAGCTGCCTGAATTTTGAAATTCACCTTTGTACCATTCCGTCCAGTTTTCCTTCAACTTTTTCTTCACCCTCGGTAGAAGGTCTGTGTACCAGGTTTTCAGCTCCAGTACAGGTTGAATTACCCTAGCTTGTTTTGCATACAAATCTGCCATATCATTTCCTAAATTTTGACAATGTGCTTTAACCCAGGTTAAATGAATTATCTTTCCCCTGCTCCTTAAATTTTGTAAAGTTTTTACACAGTTTATAATGTATGTAATTTAAATAATAAATCATAATTGGACTGAATTGAATATAATACACTTTTGGAATCCGTTAATATTAATATATTTTTTCTTGCAATTTATATGTATAAATTAGTGCTTGGTAAATTGCATAAGCTTCAGCTGTAAAATGTAAAAATGGAAAAATCTTCCGGTAAATGTATCATAATTGATTCCTTCTTCTGTACATCATAAACAGCACATCCTACATTTTGACTACTTTTTGAACCGTCTGTGTATATATAAAGTAATAATCTTTCCGTCTTTCCATGTAATCATATTTTGTATATTGTTCAGGAAAATAAATATCTCTATATTCACAAACAGGAAAATCTAGAGTATATATTTACAGGAACTCTTTATCGGACAATTCTTCTTCTTCTTTTTAACTGTCCCTGTCAGCATTATCTTGTCGACTTTGGATATCGTTTGTATTTGTTTTAATGTTTTTTTTTAAGATTGATAGTTAGTCTCTCAAATTAATCAGAATCACAAACGTAAAACGATTAGCTATTATGAATAATTCACTTTTTTTTTGTCCTTTTGCTGTTTCTTATTTTTTTAAATATATGTATAGAAAAATCACTTTATATTTCGAGTCTACATTTCCGAGCATATGCTTACCTCATCCATATTAATGAAGGGGATAAATCTGTGATTTGTTGATCTGAAAAAATTGGACATTCTAGAAATAAATGTTGAGCATCAGGGTTATTATTGCCACATTTACAATTTTCTTGAGTTTTAATATTTATTTTTGGTAAATGTGCTGGTGTACGTACATGTCCTGTTCTTATTATTTTATTAAAAACTATAACTTGCCGTAGGATTGTGTATGAATTGAACCAAGGGACCTTTAAATCCATCTATATGTATTGCCCACAAACTTAAATTGATCCTTGCACCATTCGTTCCATTGTTCCATAATTTTGATTTTCACTCGTGGTAATAAATCCGTATACATTAATCTATTGAAACTTATGAGTTGTAAATCTCTGGCCTGTTTAGCATATATGTCCACTCGATCATTTCCTACATTAATATTATGTGCTTTAACATAACTGACAAATCTCTCATTCAAATACATATATTTCGCCAAAACACACGACTAATCTTTTGACGTCATCAGTCCTTTGACGTCATTAGGTTGCGGCCCGTATACGGAGTATACACGAAGTATACGCATCTTGGAGGCCCCGCCTGGAATGGCAAACGAATATTCAGCAATTACTGAACTTGAAATGGTTCCAGAAGTTTCTCCTAGGATGGTTTTTATCTTAATATCTTGTTCTCTATACCCCTTGCTTTACAATCAAAATATTGCCTCATCAGTATAAACGACAAGGCAAGAAATTTCAGTCAGGCACTGAACAGTGACATCATCAGAATATGACCCCAAAACTTTGCTCATTAATTGCTTCCGTTTTTGTTCTTTTTGGGCAATGACTTAATCAAAATAAATTTACTTTTGAGTTTGGGAGTGCAGTCCATAAACTGGCAACTTGCATGATTTCTCCTTGTTTGGCTGAAACACGCATTCTCCTAATTAATATTATGCTACACTCAAAATGTAGAACACTTATGATATTTTTCAAATTTCACATAAGGCTAAAATGTAGGACATGTCCGAGAAAAACCGGACGTCTGGTAACCTTATCTACACGACTTTTGTTGTGATCCAACATATGTGCGTTGCAGATCTCTATTTCTCCTGCATCGCCATATTTGTTTCTTGTCGACCTCACATACCCATTCTGTATTCCCTTAATAGCCCAGTCAATCAAGGACTTTCAGAAATCAAATTGGGTTGCATATGAATTGTATTTGTCTTTGAAATGTTATTAAATATAAATTTATAAATATAAAAAATCGTATATTAAGGCTTCAGTTCGTCTAAAGTCTTCTAACAAACATCTCGTAACCTTACAAGATATGAATTACTATTGTTTAGTTCGAGAATTATTAAGACTTTCAATTTTTTATTTTTTAAAAATAGATTTAATAATATATGTTTGAAGTTTGCACTATTATCCAATATGGCGGACTCTTTTCAAGATGGCGGCCGTGAGAACGCAGATGGAAATCGGCGATTTGACTGAAGATATCTTAAGTGGTACAACTATTAATTCTTCCAAGTCTCTTGCTCTTACAAAAAGTCAATGATTCCGGTCTTAACCGCCGGAGTATGATAAAGAGACACTTTTTTAGTACTATCCTCCATTGGGAGACACATTTTATGGAGTACCCTTCCTTAAAATACATTAAAACTTATGTCGTTTTATATCTTATAAAATAGGCTACAAGTTTTATTCGAAACAATTTCTTGTAATTTAATTTGTTCAAAGTTACAAGGCAAAAACTTTAGAAAGTAATACAAAAATTTCATTTTTTGAAGATTATTTTTTAATTTACGACAAAACCACCAAAATTATCGAACAATTGAACATAATCATTTTTTTAGCACATCTAATGAGAATTAAGACTAAAAAAAATCACCTGCCTACGACTATTGGTTACGGAGACATAGATCAATAACTGAGAGTCTACGAAATTGATGTTTGGGGGGGGGGCGCTGGAGGGAAGCACCGCGAAGAGGGGCGGGGACTTTTGGGATTTTGCACTACTAGTAGTGTTTTAACAACTGACCAAAATTCAGCTTTTGCGGAATTATTCCCGACATGAAACTTATATTGACATTGACTGGGCTATAACTCGGTTATGGGCGTTATACATATACCTGTAACTCCCTATTACTGGTTCATTTTTTTCGTAGAAAAGTAGAAAATAAGCGGCGACTGGATGCCAAAACTTGGGGGTGAAGGGGCAAGATAGTTTACTTTCTCTTGGTAGGCAAGGAGTCCATAGTGCGGGGTAAAAAGTGGCAAATTATGGAGGGGGCAATTGCTCCCACATGCCGGAACTGCTTCCAAAGAGTGACCAAATATTGCACAATGACTCAAAGATTGCTAATAATATATTGATTTTCATTATCTACTAATTTACGTTATCTGCATTTCACGATGAATGGATTATCATACATTTGTAAACATTCTCGTTGAATATAGCAACAGCCATGTTTTGCTGTTTTATCATTGTTATTCTGATCCTGGTGCCGCCCTGCCTGTCAAAAGGGAATCTCTGGGGTGAACGAATAGAAACAAGCCTCTGTGCAAGTGGTGACTCGAGAGGGCTCGACCAATGAAGCCGTGAGAGGCGATGTCGGTGCATGGAGGGGAAACGTGGCTGCAGCTATCACCCGTTTACAGCAGCGTGCACTGCTTTGTTCCGCCCACTCCCTTTCTCTCGCTTATGCGCGGCCTTCCTCCACAGATTCCTGAAACAATGGGTACAAGAATAGAAAAGAAACTTACAATTTAAAATAAATTTATTTAAAAATCAACAAGCACATTCGATTTAAAAATAAAAATAACAACAACATGATTTTCATGACGAGTATTTCTAATTGGCCCCTCCCTTCTACTAGCTTCAGGAGTAACAGTAACATGAGCACATCATAGATTATTATAAAAAAGACCATTCACCATATTTTATATATTTATTTCATGTGTTCTGAATAGGAACAATGAAGAATAACATTAGATGAGAAATCTTTTTTTGCTTGATAAGAGAGAACCATACGCAGAATGAAGCTAATGTTTCTTCTTCTGACCGTTGCTGTGTTGTTCGAGAGTTATGGTTGCTGAGCAGAAAGTCCTTGCGAAAACCAGATGGGGAGCAATCAGTACTATGAGATTGCACACCCAATACACTAAAGCGTTGGCTGCATCGTTCGGAATTCTGTACTGCGGCTGCGTCAGCCAAAGAAAAGAGCCTCCAATTGTGTACACTTCTACCTGGAAGACAAAGAGATATCAATATTCAATACTCACTAACTGTAGCTAGATTGCTATCACTCATTTCATGTGTCCGAAAAGTGTTCATTTGAATGGAGAAGAATTAAAAGAATTGTATTGGATGAATGCAAAATGAAAGAACACATAAATAAAATAAATATTAGAACTAATCTGTAAATTTAAAATGTATACACACAATGTTATGAAACATGCAACAATGTTTACTTCATATATTGGTTATTTTACGTCTTTACTCTCTATTAGACCATGGGCTTAGAGGTGGATCATTCCTGATGTCTAAAATTAAGCAATCGGGGAGCCTTAAACAAGCTTCGAATCATTAGTAGTGCCTTCGAACCACTTCGCCACACATTTAGTACACAGGTAGTATGTAGATGCCCTAATAATTAGGAACAACCAAAGCACGAATTAAAAGTGAATCAATATTAATCTCCATCAGACATACGTGGGTGCTGCTAGCTAAATATTTGCTGTCATATTTACACAGTGCGCAAACTGAACTTTTTGCTTTGGGGAAATACTAAGAAATTCGTTCTTTTTAGATTTTAGAGCATATGAGCACTTGTCATTGGAGCTGAGCAGATACCGTTGTATCGGTTGAAATTTTTCCACCGATAACATTATTTTTGAGTCGCTAGAACCTAGCCCAAGAGCAACATTCATCCTTTTGAAAAGTTCGTTCACCCTTCCTTGTGGCAGGTTGTAAGGCCAGCACAACAAATTCCATATGTAGGAGTCGTTTTTCAAAGAAATACTGAACCATCCTCCTGGGAAGCAGATGATTGACAAGATCAATGGCATGAGCAAAGTGAAAGGTGCGACCAAACTTTTTGAAGTCATGTCACTACCTGGTAAGATATTGCGTATCCTACAATACTGTTATCTAAACATACTCCATTGATCAAACATTTAGAAAAAAAATATAAGTACATGTATAAATGGCAATATGGCCCTCTTCTAACATTAGAGAGTGTTCATTATCACTACCTTCACAACACTGCACTACACGCTCGGCCTATACCGGAGCCATACCCTTTAATTTCACTGACCCCTTTCAGCATTTTCCTGCGCTCCCTCCAAACTGCATGTAAATAGGAGCTCAGGGCTTTGATGTTTGCATTCGTTACATCACCCCTCTCCTCCCTATATACAGCCTGGATTGTCTGCTCAACACTGTCCCTTGCACTGTCCCCCATTTGCGATGTCTGATGGGTCCTGCTCGCAAACTTGTGGGTTAAGAATGATGGACATTTTCAAAACCAGCATCACTACCATGCTAGGCTGTTTCCAGGCCAGTTGATTTCGGAGTTCTTGGGAAAGACTGGGGAAGGACGCTATGAAATTAGTTTTGTTTCATCTACATTCATGCAAGAATGGAGGTTTGTGGATTCAACTATCTCTTCTTCTTACTCTTCCCTTCTGCCGCGTAAGTCTCTTATGCGACTGTTGGTATCGGCCGATTCTGCAGCGACTTGTTTGTATTGAAAATGACAGAGAATGATGGATAGCACAGCATAAAGAGTCAGCGAAATTAGCATTATTTTAATAACTCTATTTGTATATATTTTACGTCGCTTTTCTCCCTGCCAAGGATAAACAAAACGACAAGAATGAAGCGTTTACACGAAACTGAAGAAGAGACACGAATTGTTTGGTGTAACTGCATCATGTTAAGAAGTCTTGCAATATTTAAAAACCTTCTTTATTTACATCCCCTGGGTCTACAGACAAGTTCACATAAAAAAATTGCCAAATGCCACAAAGACATCTTAGTGTTATAATACTACATGAGAATAATTTGGGAGTTTTTTAATGTCATTAAAGAAATGTGATGAGTTCGTATGACTCAGTAACTAGCCTTTATTATCTTAAAATCGAATTTCACAAGTATCAGTTGTGAAAGCGTCGGCCCCCCCTTTCCCTCGTTTCTATCCGGCCCTCTGGATTACTTTCTGTCTTAATCCCTCAATCTCTCCTTTCACCTCACCCTGGGTGCCAAGCGGGCAGATTATATTTGCGCCGGAATTACGAAAGGGGGGTTTCACATAGAATTTACATTTTTATGTCCATGGTTCGTTTACACATGTACAGAAAGTAAATATACAACTTGTTCAATGGACAGTACCATAGTTCTCTGAATCATAACATTCTAGTAGGATATATTGGATTATTATACGTAGTTATATATATATATATATATACATATTTTACATAGCGTTTCCATGTGTGTCTGCATAGACCAAATTACCAAATCTCTAAATGAATATAATTGCGCACCTATGGCACAACCATCGGCACTTACTTTACCACAGAGTTAGCATAACTATCTCTGTGGGCCTATCCTCAGCTTAAATGATATTCCGTTCATTACAAATGCGTTTCCTTACGCCTTCACTCCTTCCTTTGGGCATCAATTAATCAATACGGAAATATCCACATAATCAAAGCTTTTTCTAAAAGGGGACTTGGGACAGCAACAGGGCCTGGCATAACCAGATGCTACAGTATTATATCCAGTCTAGCCACCAAAAGTGGACTAAACTTGAGGAGACGTTCCTCTTTCGTCGATCAATGGGGAAACACTCTTTTTTTTTGCTAAAGCCCACTGGCTCTTTTTATAGCCGGGGTAAACGTCCGTGGACCCCATACAGCACACCAAGTTTCAGACATATTTCAGAAATATTACAATCTTTCATTTATGTTTCTAACATTCTGGTTTCGCGTTGATGTTACAGAAAGCATCACATGAAGTCCCAGTTTTGTTTCTGAAACATTGCAATGTTATAGTTTCATTGTCTAGTTTCTGCAACGTCTCATTTTTCTTACATCTCTGAGAAATGTTTCAGAGACATTTCCGCAACGTTGGATTCAGTCATCATGCATGCGTGGCGGCCATCCGGGACATTTTCTGCGGCGGCCATGTTGTTACCTTCAACGCTGACCGGGAGACGTGCACATCTTATGAAGAATAATGTTGTTTATTGAGCGGTAAGTTGAATATTATTAATGCAAAAGTGTGTTTAATTGTGTTATACTTATTCACGCTATATATTTAAGCTGCGTTGTGTAACGTGTGTGAAAAAGTGAGTGGAAACAAGGCAGTTCAAGCCAGTGTTTAAAGAAGTATTTTGTTTTGTTTGCTTAATTAAAATATGTGGACGTAAAGAAGCAATGAACTTCTCCACTTCATGAAACTATAATCGCGAGAAATAAGTTGCCTGCGTTGTGTGTAGTGAAAAAGTGAATGGTCGAGACGCAAAGTATTTCCCTGCATGTTTTTACTGTTAAAAATAGCTATATAGTAAAAGATAGCTTTTCCAATATTTCCAGCCATCAATCACCACATGGGTAATTTTTTGTGTTACAAAACTTAATTCCTAATTATATTTCTCTCTTAATCACTTGTTAGGTTACTCACTTATGTTAATCATCTCTCTCTTTCTCTCTCATGTAGTCTTGTATAGATTTGTTTCTCATGAGGCTTGTGATGCCCTCCATATACTATATTCATAATTTTTCGTAATTAGGTAGGTAGAATTATAGATTATTGACAAAAATAAAATAAAAGGTTAAAATGTAATTATGATGCTGCACGATTGCACAAGTTGCAGATGTTGTATTTAACGTGACATGCTAAAAGAAAGATGAAACATGAATTTTTTTTCTGCGGAATGCCGAGGAATTTTCTAAAAAAAAGTAGATAGAAACACTGATTTTTACTAATATTAACGATTTGGATGTTACATAACATATTGAGCATTCAATAAAAATCTTTATGCTAGTTCTGAGCAACTAATATGAAGTAAAAGCAATTTTTCTTGCCAAAATTGCATCTGTTTTACGGAATTCTCCGAGCTTACCTTTATAAAAAAACTAAATGGTGCTGACATGAAGAATGTAAATTCTTGATGTTGCTTTGCAATTCCCTTCAACGCTAAGATGTTTATGACTCCAACAGTTAGTTTTTATGCAGATTTAGCAGTCATTAAGTATTTTATGGCTGATATAAGATTAGTTTCTTTCGCAAGATTGATCATTTTTGGACAAAATTTGGATTTCAAGTTACAATAATTCAAAACTATGAAATAATACAAGTTTAATATAGTAGATTTAGGTCATTTGTGGTTCAATTGTTATTATTAAGTTTCAAGAGGTAAAAAATTTGTAATATTTAGTTGTTTTTATGCTAAAAATCCATACAATCATCATTTCTTCGTAATTAGGTAGGTAGAATTATAGATTATTGACAAAAATAAAATAAAAGGTTAAAATCTAATTATGATATTGCACGATTGCACAAGTTGTAGATGTTATATTTAACTTGGCATGTTAAAAGAAAGATGAAACATGTAATTTTTTTGTGCGGAATGCGAAGGAATTTTCTAAAAAATTAGATGGAAACACTGATTTTTACTAATATTAACGACTTAGATGTTACATAACATATTGAGCATTCACAAAAATCTTTATGCTAGTTCTGAGCAAATAATATGAAGTAAAAGCAATTTTTCTTGCCAAAATTGCATCTGTTTTGCGGAATTCTCCGAGCTTACCTTTATAAAAAAACTGAATGGTGCTGACATGAAGAATGTAAATTCTTGATGTTGCTTTGCAATTCTCTTCAACGCTAAGATGTTTATGACTCCAACAGTTAGTTTTTATGCAGATTTAGCAGTAATTAAGTATTTTATGGCTGATTTAAGATTAGTTTCTTTCGCAAGATTGATCATTTTTGGACAAAATTTGGATTTCAAGTTACAATAATTCAAAACTATGAAACAATACAAGTTTAATATAGTAGATTTAGGTCATTTGTGGTTCAATTGTTATTATTAAGTTTCAAGAGGTAAAAAATTTGTAATATTTAGTTGTTTTTATGCTAAAAATCCATACAATCATCATTTCTTCGTAATTAGGTAGGTAGTATTATGGATTATTGACAAAAATAAAATAAAAGGTTAAAATCTAATTATGATACTGCACGATTGCACAAGTTGCAGATGTTATATCTAACATGGCATGTTAAAAGAAGGATGAAACATATAATTTTTTCTGCAGAATACCGAGGAATTTTCTAAAAAAGTAGATGGAAACACTGATTTTCACTAATATTAACGACTTAGATGTTACATAACATATTGAGCATTCACAAAAATCTTTATGCTAGTTCTGAGCAAATGATATGAAGTAAAAGCAATTTTTTTGCCAAAATTGCATCTGTTTTACGGCATTCTCCAAGGTTACTTTTATAAAAAAAAAACTGAATGGTTCTGACATGAAGAATGTAAATTCTTCATGTTGCTTTGCAATTTTCTTCAAGGCTAAGATGTTTATTTTACTTGTGCAAAATATTGTTTTTGTAAATGAATACTCTGACCAGAATTTATATTATGACATTATTTCCTTTCAGGAAAAAATGAATGTTACTGCACTCCAACAAGAGGTTATAGCGGAGAACCTGCAATGAAATACTTCTGAACAGAACAGAAGCAATTGTATTTTGACAAATTTAGACAAATAAAGAATATATTTTATGAAAAAATATTATTTTTATAATAATTTTTCTTTGAAGTGATGCATGTCCAATTTTTAGAGTTCAATGGTGACATGGATAGTGTCTGATCACTCGCTGGTGTAAAAAAAGAATTCTCAAAGTATGCTTATTTATATTTATTTGGTTCTTTGAATTGATGTTGTAAGTCCACTTAATGCACAAATAGGCTAATCGGGACTGGACCTACAATTCAAAATGGGACCCGCATCACTGCAATGTGCCTCTACCAGAGTTTCGAACCAGAAATCCCTTCATTACAAGGAGCTTAATTCAATTTCTCAGTGTATTTTGAAACTGATCGACCCATCCTAATCACCATAACAACGTTGAATACTCAAACATGGGTGAAATATAAATGATTAAAAAATAATAGAAATGAGAACATATAATTATAATATATCTTTGAAGTAATAATTCAATGGAAATTGGTCACAAGTAACATTAAGAGAATTAATTTTTCTAACTAGTAACCACAACCTCTGATACACACTGCACATTTAATATTATAGAGAATGTCAAAACTTTTCATTGATTTATAAATTTTTAGTTATTATTCAATTATATTATTCGTATTGTTACTGCCTAAAAATTGCTAAAGTTTAGCTTGTCTCCACTTTGCACTTGTTACTTGATATTTATTACCCAGTTTTGGTTACTGGTTCATTTACTGAATTTATTTTGTGGTCAAAGTGTATCTACCGTAACGCAACTCCCGTACGATACGCTACATTTCTCCAATTATGTAAGTATATAGGATATTATTACATTCATTTTGAATTTTTATTTGAGATACGTAAAAGGTGAGAATGTCACATAGTAGATTTTTAGTATCCGAAAGTTATATTTGAAGACATGTGCTCAATTTGTGATGTTTGAAATTAATTTGGAATATTACTGTGTAAATCTGAAAGTTCGAACGCCATATAGGTTGAAAACCATACATGTGGAACATGTATTCTCTCCAGGAAAAATGTTTTCATTCATACAGAGACATTAGAGTAGAATTTTCAGATGACCGTGCCTCATAGAATCATGAATGAATTTCATACAACATTAAATGCTTCCAGCCTCTCATCTATTAGTAGAGGGGACGGGAGCATTATGCTGATCACAACACTCAAATCCCACCTTCTTTGTGACAGGGTGCAACAAACCACGAAGAGCTTATTATTGCATGTAAAACTTTACACAGATTTGAAGGTAGTAGTTTAGGATTTGGTGGCGAATACGAGTATTTTTGTTTTTTTAGTTGTAACTGTTGTATGGTGTGAATGAATGTGTATTTCGTAGTTTTATGCACTTTTTCCTCCCTCGAGAATAATTGTAGCAATTGAGATACGTGGTCATTTGAGGAGAGGTAAAATAAATATAATTAAATATCATTCCTAATTAGGTATGAAACATTGCTAATTTTATTTTCAGGAAATGATTTACAAATAAATATTGAAATAAAGGGGCTTAACCCCAATAGGCCCCCTTAAATATTTCATTCGTGAATACAGTACTGATTCCTTTCAATATAACCGTAATGTAAAATTATATCACTGCAATGTAACTGAAATATCACAAAACCTTACGGAAATGTATCTGTAATGTTACACTGACATGTTTCTGCAATGTTGCATTGACACGTTTCTGTAATGTTGCACTGACATGTTTCTGTAACATTACGAATGTTATGTTAGATTCGCGGACATTTTTACATTGCTGAAACATACCTGAAACATCACAGTAATGTTTCGCAATGTTGCTGCAATGTTACAATGTTTCACGAGTTACGTATCCGTAACATATCTGAAACTATGTTGTGCTGTATGGGACGTGAACCCCATAGCGTTGGAAAATTCCACTGCCAACGGTCTTTTGAAAGACAGCTAGCTCCCCCAACCGGGGAGGTAAAAAACAGGGGAATTTAACATTCCAGCAAAGCACAACCCAATAAACATATACACTTACATGCAATAATAACATAAAAGTACACTCATGGAAACATATTACTTAACCCTACACCTTGTAGCTGGCCAGCAATTAATTAACATATTACCAAAACCAGTAATGGTCAATCCGACCGTTACACAGGTTCATTATCATCACTATAATTAGTAGTGGTATTACTGACGATGACTAGAGCAAGCATTAGAATAATTGTTATCTACGAGTATATAATGAATCAGTTATTTTGTCATACCTTTTGCGAAGCATTGGCTTTTTCATTGCCAATTCTGACTGTTCATCTTTCATACATTATTATTGCATTTTGATAAAGTTATAGGTCTCGAAACCTCGTTGTACAAGAAAATTGACTGTTTTTATGGGAGTAGAAAGATTACTTACTTCATAAACAAGTTTACATTTGTGAAATATTTGTAACAATTGTACTATTTTTTTTAGGGAGGGGAGCGAAAATATACCTCTATCACCAGGGTACTGGAGTCTTGTGGGGGAGAAACCCTTGCATCCTTCGTTAACCTTGTATTTACATGTTAATATCTTGCTAAGGGAGCGAGTTAAGATGATATAGGGAAGAGAATGATGGAAATGAAAGACACACGCACAAACAGACAGTGAGAGAGACGAGGGAAGAGAGGGGGGAGGGTGAGAAATGGTAAAGAGAGAGAGAGGAGATTGATTGATCGATTGATGTTGCAACTTTTGGCTAATTTGCGAAGATGGGTGCACAATTATGCCATAAAGTGCAAGGGGAATTGGGTACGATTGAATGTATTTCATGTACGTTAAATAAGCATGACATTAAGTATCCTATGCATGAAATGGAAGCTTTGGGTATCGTATATGCAGTGAGGAGATTCCAAAAATACATACAAGGTAGATCGTTTGAAATATGGACGGGTTCAATTCCGAGCTATGCATTTTTTAGCTATGGAAGAACCAATCCCTATCATGGCGTCGCCACGTATTCAAAGATGGTGTTTGTTTTTGGATTTATTTACTTATAATCTGATTTGTACTAAAAGGTTGATGTTGCAGACATGTTATCAAGGTTGCGACTTCCTGACATACATGATGATGATCCTAGGCAAGAAGAATTTGTGTACTAGGTTGCGCTTACGCAAAATGCGAAGCAAGCGATTTTGACATATTGCCAACAAGTTTTCAAGTTAGCAAAATCTTATTGTCGGAATGGATGGCCACAAGACGTGAAAGTGTTCGAAGAAGATGAATTGATGGAACAATTGGCGTACAAGAGAAAACAGGCACAATTGAGCATCACAGATGAGTTACTGTTTTGGGGTCGGAGACTGGTTCCCAAAGGAGTGCGAAATTACATTATTCAGAGAGCCCATGAAGATCATTGCGGTATTGTAAAAATGAAAGTAATGCTCCGAGGAAGATATTGGTGGCCAGGAATAGATAAGGCTATTGAGGAGTATGTAAATAAAAGTGAAATTTATGGGGAAGTCAAGCCAAATACAAGAAGTATTGTGGGCTGAATGCTGACATCCGTGGGAAAGGATGCATATAGATTTTTTTGTGTGTGTACAGAAGCATCACTTATATTATAATAGTAGATGCCTACAGCAAATGGGTAGATTGTGTTAGAGTTTCATCTACTTCATTTAAAGAAGTAAAGAGTTATCTTATCAAACATTTTGCTATTTTCGGAAAGCCTCCCCGATGGCACAGTGGTAGCGTCGTCTCATTGTAACCAAGGGGTCTCAACTGGTTCGGATCCCACTTTAAACTGTAGGTCCAGTCTCGGTTAGCCTTACTGTGCACAAAGTGGACTTAAAACACCATATCAATCAATCATGTTATTTTCGGACTACCAAATTGTATTATGGCGGATAATGGTCCACCATTCTCATCTACAGAATTCAAAACATTCTGTGATGAACGTCATATAAATTTGTATCATTCTGCTGCGTACCATCCTGAAAGCATCCTGGTCAGGTCGAGCGCTGCGTGCAGACTGTAAAAACAAAGCTAGACTGTGCTGTACGGAAGCAATTGAATAAGAATTCGCATGTTAACGTTGAAGAATTGTTACGGAGAGTATTGATGGCTTTGTGAAGCAAATATGACGCATCAGCTGACAAAACGCCACAGCAAATGATATTTTCCTACGTTCCCAGGAATACATTTGTTGGCCAAATGGAAGAATAATACATCAAGACTGCAAAAGGGATAAAGTAGAAGAAACGTTGAACCAAACACGTGATTTTGTAAGGGTTATGCTACCATTTAAGGACAAGAGGAATGCTATAAGGTATGTGAAGGGAAAAATTGTACCACGGAGAAGCAAAGTTACATGACTGGTGAATGGTGAAGGTAGAAACCGGGTCGTGCATAAAGTACAGTTGAAGTGGATACAAGACAAGAAAGATAGAAATCGCATTGGAAGTCCGAAGATGGTGGAGGATAATGATAAACGAGTACATGTGCCAGATACAGGTCAAGACGGCGTATCAGTTTTCGACGATGAAGAATTATTGACTGTTGGAAGATATGAAAATAATAACAGTGGTGCTGGGGGCTGCAGTTTCAACGCCAGGCGACCAGCCGTCTACGTTGTATTCAGATGGTTCCTGCAGCCTACATCAACAGCAGTATTAGTGTAGGAGGTCCTCTCGACAGAGAAAACCGCCTGATAGAAATATGGAAGAGGGGAATGTCAAGTGTGCATAATATCTGAGTCGACATTCCATAGTTTGTAAAGATTGTTTATTACTAAAGGCAATGTTCGGCTATCTTAGAAATAGTTTTGTAAGTTGAGTATTCAATCGTTGATATTTTGTATCCTAGTGTTAATTATTAGGTACCTACGTGTGTGCATTAATTAACCTCTTACATGCAAGACAATGGGGATGAGTGATGATATGATGAAATTGGTGAACGGACACTCGCAAAAATTCATGCCTAGGCCAGGATTCAAACCCGGGGCCCCTGGCGTCGTAGCGCGATGGGAAATGAGACAGAAAATGCGCAATTAAAGGCAGGGCAATTCCCCTGTGTATTGCCGTGTCACATCCCACATTCCCAATCTTTACCACAGGATAGGTGTTTTTACGTGATGTGATTAACATCCTCTACTGGACACTTTAATCATCAAAGGTTGTCCCAGGTACGTACCAATTGATGAGGGGTTTGGGCAAGCCCTTATGAAAGGACATTTACGAAGAAAACTCTCATGTAAGATCACAATCCTCTAAATCAAAGCTAGTCTCCCGCGTGCCAGTCAAACATCCTGCCACCATAGCTGAAGAATCCGGAAGGAAGAAAGTAATAACAACAAGAGATGGACTAAGTAAGAAGACAAAGTAAAGAAAAACTAAAAGGGAAAAATAAATATACAAATAAAAGGGAGAATGGAAAACAAAGAATACAATTTTTCTTTCTTCTGGAATATTTTTACCTCTGGGCATCAAAGGACATTCATTAAAATGAGCAAACAATCTGTCTCCATTGCCTATTATCAGATGATTGAAGGTTGGTTCTGTTTGCATATTTCTTGAATACAAAAGCTAGAGGAGAAATAGTAACGATATAATTGGCTGTATCAGCGAGCTGGCACCAGGTTCGACAGCAGTGGTCTTCATTCATACTTTACAAAAACAAAACCAACTTACTGTCATTGAAGCTCCTGCTGTTAGTGCTGCCACATTCTTGACCCAGGCTTCAAGCGGAGTCGCCAGACCAAATATCAGCAAGCAGTAAGAAGGCGCCAGAAGGAACAGAGCGAACAGGCCTTGGACGCGATAAAATGGCCCTGTGTCGTCCTGGAGAAGAATAGGTTCCACCTCAGTACCATACCACGTGGGAATGTGCTGTATACTGCCCAAGCATACCTGTTCAAACCAGAAAATAAAAAAACAAAACATAATTAAGAGTACTGTATCTCTGTCTGTGTTGTACATCGGGGTTTTACTAAGTCAAGAGAGAAGAAAACATTAAAATACTCCTAAAAATTTGTAATTTTGTCTTTTCTTTTCCTCTGGCAACAGCTAAAGATCCACTTTTGACTTTCTACTCTCTTCTCTCAGACAACTTTTTTGCATATTTTTCTGGTTTTTTATATTGGCCGAATCCCTATTTTTTTTCAACAGTAAGTCTAGCCTTACAAATGTCTAATAGCGGGTTTGACCCAAGCTGGGCGACGCTTACATCTGTAAGGTCACGACGTTGTAGATTCCATCCGCACCACTGGTAGCGATTCTTGATACCGCCATTTTAAGCAATGCCATTGGCTGGTATCTGCACCAATGAATCACACGATGATATGACTTTAAGTTAACCTGTTACCATTGTTTTCCTAAGTCAGTTTAATGATTAATTTATTCATCCCATCCCATTTTGTCTAAGCCAGTTTTACCTAATGGCTTATCGGCACCTCTCAATCATATTTGACAGCTTTCCAGCATTTTAGGCGAAATTGGATTTCCCATATCACCTAAACTGCTTGGAAGGAAACTATCGTAAACACCAAACAATTCGGAACACGTGCTGATTACAAACAGGCACATGCACCAAATAGTCAGGTATATCAGCCACGTGAGCCAAAAGTCAGAAATACAACACCAACAACCTTTGTCAGATTCTAAATGCTAATTAACATTCGGTTAGTTTGGGTTCCATAATTGTTCCTGTGTTTTAAAAAGTGATCAAATGAACTGCAATAATTACCGTGGAATTTCTCTACTCTCAAAAACATATAAAATATTATCTAACATTCTTTTAACAAGACTAACCCCATATGCTAATGAAATTATAATTTATAAATGTGGATTTAAACGTAACAGATCAACTACAGATCAAATTTTTCACATCAGACAGATACTTGAGAAAAAGTGGGAATATAATCAAAATCCATTAGCTATTCATTGATTTAAAAAAGGCATATGATTCGGTCAAAAGATATAAATTATATAATATATTAGTCGAGTTTGGAATACCTAAGAAGCTTCTTAACATGATAAAAGTATGCACCAGTGAAACAGAAAGTAAAATTCGTGTGGGTATTAATGTGTCTGACAAATTTACAATTCATGATGGGTTAAAACAAGGAGATGCATTATCTCCATTGCTCTTTAATTTTTCCTTAGAATATGCTGTTAGGAAGGTAAAAGAAACTAACGAAGGACTAAAATTAAATGGTGTGACTCAGTTGTTAGCATATGCAGATGATGTAGACTTATTAGGGGATGATATAAATACAATTAAGAATAATGTTAAAATATTTTTCAAAACTACTAAGAGATAGGTTTGGAAGTTAACAAAGAGAGAACTAAATATATGCTTACAGGCCGAAACCAAGTGTTAGGTAATTAACAAAATCTAATTATTGATAACAACTCATTTGAACTAGTTTTCAAATTCAAATACTTAGGAGTAATATTAACAAATGAAAATGATATTAAAGAGGAAATAAAAAGTAGGCTTAATTCAAGAAATGCATGTTACTTTTCTCTTCATAAACCTCGTTTAATATCTAAGAAACTAAAAATTAAACTGTACAAAACAGTAATTTTGCCTGTAGTATTATATGGGTGTGAAACGTGGTCCCTTACATTAAAAGAGGAACATAAATTGAGAGTATTTGAAAATAAGATCCTTAGGAAAATATTTGGACCTAAAAGGGATGAGGAAACAGGTGAGTGGAGAAGGTTACATAATTTAGAACTACATAATTTGTACTCATGTCCAAATATTATTAGAATAATTAAATCAAGAAGACTTAGGTGGGCAGGCCATGTGGCACGAATGGGAGAGGAAAGAGGAGTTTACAGGATTCTTGTTGGGAAACCTAATGGCAAGAGACCAGTAGGAAGGCCAAGACGAAGATAGAGGGACAACGTTGAGATGGACCTAAAGGAAATCGGTAGGGATGGAAAAGAGTATATAGATCTTGCTCAGGATAGCGACAGATGGAAGGCCTGTGTTGCTGCAGCCATGAACCTTCGGGTTTAAGAAGGCTAGAGAGTTAGTTAGTTAGTTTGGGTTATCATTTTGTATTGTTAACCTAAACTAATCCTATGCACTAATTGAAGATTAATTAACATGACCAAACAGAGCAAGTATCACCCTATTGAGAGACCGTTAAATTTCCCTCGTTTGAAATATTCCCCTTTCAATCATTTTAGGGGAAATGGGAAATCCCGTTTCGCATAAAAGGGCAGCCTAATCATAAATCACAATATCTTGTGCTGATAAGCAATTAGGCGAAACGAGACTACAAGAATTCATTACGAGCATTATGGACACTAAGAAGCCTACGAGTACTTACCAACCCTCGAATAAGCACGATGAATGCTGCCAAAAGCAGAAGAATGCCCAAAATGCAATCTGGCACCAGCATGAGATCACTCCTTGCTTTCTTCGCCTCTTTGCTTTGGTCTTTGTCCTCTTGAGTAAGGCACCTCCACACAACGACAAATGGAAAAATAAGGTACGGAGAGTTCAACACAGTACACCACTGTAGGCCATGTTTACCGAGGCACATACCAAGAAGAGCGGTCACCACGCTCTGCAATATCCCGCTTCCCCAGTACAAAGCAATTGTTCTGTAATTTAACCTGTAAACAAGGGAAGGCAGGTTAATTGGCATTGTGTGAAACACATGCTTTATCTCCCAGTAGTAATGGCAGCACTATGTTCCTACGCGTCAGCAAAAATTCGATGCGGATGGTGTTATGTTACATCCGGTGGTAGCGGGCCACGAGCGATTTTATTGTTGAGGCAGCAGAACGTGACTGTTGACATTGAAGACATCGGAAGCGGTGGGGGGAGGGGGGTCAATGGATTTGTCACGTTGTTTCTTGATGTATGCTAACCTAACACGTGCGTATGTTTGTGTGTGTGTGGAGGAAATGCGCGCGCAACCATTGCGTATGATTCAAAGACATGAAGAAATGATTTAAAGATGGCGCCGAAGGTGCTTTACCCCGAAAGCTTAGCGGCTAAGGTTATTGCTCTGTAAAACAAGAGGCATCGAGGGTTCGATTCCTGGTAGAGTCAATATTGATTGATTGATAGATTGAGTTAGTTTTTTAAGTCCGTTTTATGCACGGCAAAACTAATCAGGATTGGAGCTACAGTTGAAAAGTGGTGATTCGGACCACTATGTGCCTCCACCGAGTATCGAATCTGGGACCCCTTGATTACAAGTCGACGATGTCAATATTGAATGGTCTCGATTAGCCTGGGTGTAAATAAAGGCAACAAAATGTTTGAGTTCGAAAATCGAGTTGGGTTAGTGGTTAATGTTGTCATCTGGCAATGAAGAGGTCGCGGGTTCGATTCTCTAGGTAGTTAAATTAGGCCAATTGTTTAGTCCCGCCATTATAGGTCCCCGATTAGTCCATCTGTGCATAAATAGTGTTTGAATAAAATCAATATGGCGGCCTTGGGTTAGTGGTTAATGTTGTCGCCTGGTAATGAAGAGGTCGCGGGTTCGATTCTCTAGGTAGTTAAATGAAGCCAATTATTTTGTCCCGCCATTATAGGTCCCGATTAGTCCATCTGTGCATAAATAGTATTTGAATAAAATCAAAATGGCGGCCGCGTTTTGTGTTTAGCGGCGGCGGCGGCGACCGGGGCGCGGCGCGGGGCGGGGCGGCGCGGCGCGGCGCGGGGGGTGTTTTTTTTTCCGCGAGATGTTTCAACCAAGTGGTTGAGGGTTCGATTCCCAATGTTGGTGAAAATTGGATATTCAATTGTATTTGTTTAAAAGTTCCGATTAGCTTTTTTGTGCACAAAGAGAAAATGAACTAATTGGAAATAGGATGTTTATGCTGTAATGAAAAGGTCCCGGGTTCGATTCACAATGTCAAATTGGCTGATAATGATGTTTTTTTTTTAAAAAAAAAGAAGAAGTGTGTTGAGTCCCCATTAGTATTTAGGCAGGAACAGATATTAAAAATCAAAACAAAATGCCTTTTGATTACAACGCAAAGACTTTACCGCTAATGTATAAAGATAAATTAGAATCTGTTGTTTTGCCGTGTGGGGCCCCAGTACCGATTAGCTTAAATGCATAAAGAGTAGGTAAAATAAGCAAGATGGCCGTCACTATTGTTTTGTGATCAAAGAGGAGTCACAGGTTCGATTCAATCAAAGGAGGCAAGATTCTATGTTTCAATTCCATGTAAAAGTCTAAAGTTATGTTTCGATTAACCTCAATGCATAAAGAGGAATTAAACAAAA
This sequence comes from Lepisma saccharinum, assembly GCF_977018435.1. Classification (NCBI taxonomy): domain Eukaryota; kingdom Metazoa; phylum Arthropoda; class Insecta; order Zygentoma; family Lepismatidae; genus Lepisma; species Lepisma saccharinum. Next base: position 59,654,925 of record NC_139236.1, on the reverse strand, counting down.
ACAAGCAAAATGGCGACAGATGTGATAAAAGAAAAATTGAATTAGTTTTTTATAGTGACAAGAAAAAATAGCGAATCATTGTTAGAAATAGAATGAAAATAAAGATACTTGCCTTTGCGTGTCCAGCGCTGTGCAGAAAAGCTCTCATGCTTTATCTCCGACAAGTCCACAATACACATTTTTTTTTATTGTATAGTTAATTATTAATGTTGTTATTAACACAGATTCTTACCAGTGTGAAGAAAAGCTCTCATGCTTTATCTCCGACAAATTCACAATACACACTTTTTCATTATATAGTTAATTATTATTGTTGTTATTAACACCGAGTTTTACCAGTGTGAAGAAAAGCTCTCATGCTTTATCTTCGACAAGTCCACAATACACACTTTTTCATTATATAGTTAATTATTAATGTTGTTATTAACGATTGTTACCAGTAAAAATATAAACCATGAGGATTTTTAAAAGGGTGATAAGTGAAAAAAGCCAAGACATATATTTTATCCCTGTTTATTACCAATATTTACAAAATTCAAAAGAGCCGCACACACACACACACACATACATATGTAAAATGTTTATATTGTGTCACCAGTTTATCAGCATGTTATTTAACAAGTTTTTATTCTTCAAGTTTGTTCACTCACCCACATAAGGAATTGTGTCACTATCATATCCATTTTCTGCTGCAACCACTGAATTAAAATGTTTCACTATTTTTTCCACAAGCATGTTCTCGCAAAAAACAAACACTTCTTTGGAAAGTCTTTTTCCGTCGATGTTTTGTATAGACAAAGGCTCAGGTTTTGTACATCCATGTAGATGGGAAAGCACAAACTTCTCCTTATTACATGCATGGACAGGGGAAATATCTGTGCAACCGAAACATTGTTCGCGAAGGTCGAGAATGCAAGATTCCACACAGTTTCCAAAATATGATTTCAGATACGGCGACACTGTTTCACACATAACTTTCGCATGCTCGATGCACACAAATATCTTCATAAAGTTCCGCCACGAACTTTCTGCGATGAACACTATCTCCAGGGAACCGTAAGCTGGTTTCTTCCTTATAATGATCTGACGGCGATTGTACAGTGTGGTTATCAGCAATTCATGTTGCTCACTTAGTGGGTAGGAAACACGAGGCTGCTCACCTGGAATAGCGATGTAATTGTCGATTACTGGAAACAATTCCTGAAGAGCGTGCCACTCCTGCAACTGTAGTTCAACACCGGCCGCCCCGCTTCTGTGTAGCCTGACCACAGGTTGGAAATCCAGATGAGAGGAAAGTCCGATTGAGATAACTTTTGTTTTCGAAGCATTCAAATAGTAGACGTGATCGAATAATATCGACTGGCGTATAAGACTAGTTACTTGTTTTTGTTCTTCAGGTAAATGCTGATCGCTCTCTTTCTGAAGAACCCCTTTGAAATTAGTGTACGGTTGAAATCTTTTTTTCAACGGCATCGAAATAGAGGATTCCATGACTAAGAACTGCGAGATACTGCATGTCGCAGCGTGCAGGTATACATTTGAAGAAATGCGTGGGTGTGTTTTTGAGACGCATGCGCGCGTAGCAAACCAAGCATGTGCTGGACAAAAAAGGTGGAGGGGGCGGGGCATTACAAAGATCAATGGTGAGAGAAAAATCAGCAGAATATCATAAACGTCATATTGAGGAAATATTGGATAACAAATATTAATTAATTTAATTAAAGCATCAACCGCATTGTCGATCTGAAATTAGGTTTATAGACAGGGGGCAAAATGGAAAATATCGACGATGTTCTAGTATTGGATTGTTTCTGTATTTCCATCGGTATAATCCTCCACCACATTTGAAGCATACTGTTTTATCCTCTTTTTGAATGTAAAATAATCCTGCTTCGGACAGAGCTTCTACAAACGGGAATTCTTTTGATTGCCAGTTTCTGAAAGAGGACAATCTAGCATTGAAAGATCCCATCTCTGGATATTGCGTCATTGTTCTGTAAAGACACAAAACAAGATAAATATTATAAGTAAGCTGTTGTAAACTGTAACGCTACAAAATTATTAATATACTATTAGGACTATATGTAACTTGTATAAAATTTCAAACAGTATTTACTGTCAATATTTTCTAGTATACGTACCGAGTATTATAAATTTAATTTACGAGTCAGCAAATAAGTTGTTATAATATTGTCGTTTTTTATCGGTACTGGGAATAAAATTTGAAATTTATGCATGGGTTTACCAGAGGCTCTATGGAATAAATACAGAAAACAGTAATGCCCACAGTACACAGACCCGTAACTTTGTATCTGATGAGTGTTGTACGTATAGAATTTAGAGTTATTTTCCAAAAATCGCAAATGGTTATGCACATGTGGAGGTTTTCCGTAACTATCAAAAAATTCCCCCCGGGAGTTACTGTCTATGTAAATTGCTACCCAGTGCTTCCCGGGGCTATCTTTGGGATCTGTATTTACAATCAACGCTGCTGGTAGTTCCACATGTACAGGTAATTCATTAGCTGCGAAAACCCCAACATGATGATTGTCAAAGGCTCTATTTGATATTAACCCGTGAAGCAAATTTAAAGTCGACAGCATTGCTGGACACTAAATAGTAATATTGTGCAACTCACCTTGTTATACAATTAATCCAGATGAATATCTCTTTGATTATTAATTTCCATGAGAGCGTCTAATTCAGAGTAGATAACACAAGTCACAGTGGATTCCAAAGCCGATTTGAAGTGGACTTCCAAGCTAACAGCCCCTTGCCGTTGAAGACTGCAGTGGGATATGGCACTTGCAGCTGCGTCTGGTGTTATATCGAAAACAAGTAATGCGTATCCCTGGGGGTATTCCTCACGCGATATATTGTTTCCTTCATCCATATAGTGTATCCCTGTTCCAGAGAATAATATGTGATATGCTGTTATGTACTTGTTGTTTTCAAAGTCTGGTTGAAGTGGTTTGCCGGGAATTTGGACTCCATCAACATATAAAGTAAAGAAGTTGTAATTGAAATGTTGAAAATTGAATGGGTTTGTAGACAGTGTGCCGTTGAATGCATCGTTGGTAACAAACCCCACAACTAATCGTTTCGGAAGACGTCCAAGTATCACATTGTCAATTGTTTTTGAAACAATATCTTTTGGAATAGTTACAGCTTTAAGTTGTACTCTTGTTAGAGGGTATTTTGCTGTATGTTTTTGCAATATGCGATTGTGACTAAGTTTGATGGATGAACTGACCGATACTTTTCTCACATATAGTGTAGCATCCAGAATTTCCACTTTGCCTTCACTGTCATCTAATCCCATCAAGCAGAAAGTGTTTTTCAAAGGAATCAGTTTTATTCGCATTTCCACTCCATTGATCAAAAATTTCTCTTGATTGAAAATATCAGAATGCAAGTAACCAAACATATCAAATGTTTTACTCTGTTTTGTTAGTTGGTTACGTTTTGTAAAGCCTTTGTTGTCTTCCGAAACGTTATCAAAAGCGCCTGCTGTATCCTTGTACCACAATGCACTTTGGAGATGAGATGATTTTGCAGATATGTCATAGTTCAGTGCTTTTTCAAAATAAGACCTGTATGGGTGCATGTGAGATGGAAACGAGATGAGTTTGTTATTTAAGTAGATTTGTACTTCGCTGAACATTGCATTGAGAAAATCATTGACAGGTCCAATTGTTTTATCTGTGGGTAGCAATAACTGACCATTCGCTTTTACAATTCTGGCATCTATATTCAACATTGTGTGTGCTAAATCCATATAATCATCACCATGTCCAGGTATTACAAACTCGGTGGGGGCATTATCTGCCAGGGAACTAACAGGTTTGTATCCGATGGTGTGGTGTTCTAAGATGCTTGTCTGAGTAGGTTTTACCGAGAAAATATCCAATTCACTTTTAAAACACTCACATGATTTCTCCCTAATTAGCGCCATATCTAATCAAAAATATCTGATGTTATTTGAATTTTCTTACGGTTGCGTTTGGTTGTTTTCTTGGTGTTTGTATTGGCACTGGATCTCTTTTTTCTCTGAGCGATCCTTCCAGTTCGCTGTCCCGAAGCAGAGTGATTCCTTTTGAAATGTTTATGCCCCTGATAACCTGAACCAATCATTTCCTTGAGCTTTGTTTCAGCTTTTCTTTTAAGATTTGATCTGGCATCCGAAATTCTGGATTGTAGTGACTGTTTTAGGGGTGTTTTGTCTACAACATCACCTAACACATTTACCCCTGTTTTTAACATTTCTTTCCCTACAGCTTTCGCTCCTTTTTTGATAAGAGGCAAAGCTGACCGAAAAAGTCCTCCAAGAAAACTTCCAATGCCATGTCCTTTTTGATAGGCAGCAGCGTAATAAATGTTACCTACACCAGATCCAGCTTGTTGATGGTAGTATCGTGTCATTCTATAGAATGAAGGGATCTGAACCAGTTAATTGATGGGGTGATGTAAACTACTCATCATTCATCCTCTTGATGAGACCACTCGTCATTGGCATGACGAGTTATTGCTTGGCATGCGAAAGGTACAAATTACACAAAGGAATTAAACTACTGAAAAGACAATGGCAACTCGTTGGATTTTGTGAACCGTTGAACCTGTATCATGGCTGGGTGTAGGATAATTACCTGTCTAACTGAAGTCTCTTAGCTGAATGAAAATAGCGAAGTCCTCTGTGAGCTTCTCTCCTATTTGTTGACCAGAGCGTGCTTCCACTATCGACCTCCTGCCTTGCTGACCTCCTCTCTCTCCCAACTCAATTCCCAAAGTCCAGTCACTTCCCAGCTTGTCTCACCTCTATATTCCCTGGCCATCGAGCTCTTCCTCGATGCCGAATCGCCGAATCGTGTTTATTATCATAATTGCTACCATGCAAACCGCTGACACCAAACCCAGAAGTGTTACCTATTTCCTGAATGCTCAGGAGGTTTGCATGGCACAACACAATGCATTGTAAACATGCCTAAGAGGCTTGAGACAGCTGAGAGAAAAACAAGTGAATGCCCTGGTCAACATGAAGCGTTCAGAGAGACTTAATAAAATAAACATACAATCCTATGGATTGATACGTTCGCGCCTCCTAGGAAAAATTTTCTCCTTTGAAAATTTAAAAGTCAAATCGCAAAGCTTGACATGACTCAGGTTCGCCAATTCCATATATTTTCTTAAAAAACCAAATATACAAAATAAATCCACCATAACTGTCTGTTGTTTGCCGTATCCCGAAAAAAAGAAAATTTTTATTCCCTAAACTTCATAATGAATAATACCCTTAATACTAACAAATTCGTATGTTTATACGATGTAAAAAACAATAATATATACTATTATAGGACTAGAAATCACAAACGTTCGTGTCGTTAAGTAATAAAACTCTTAGTGTATCACATGTGCGTGTACGTAATGTGTATAATGTATAATTGCTCATCAATCTGCTTCTAGTCAAGAGTCTGTGCTGTCTCGCCACGCGATAACGACTCTGTGTCTTCCGCGAGGCAAGCGGTTGGAGCGTCGTGCAAGATGGAACGGAATTCACAATGTTTATTTATATTGGCACTTGATATAGACTCTTCAAATAAATAGAAAAACCTTAAAAAGGTGCACAAGTAAGTACACGTAAGTAAGCATGTAAAACATTGTCACATCTCACTGTTTTGTCCGTGTGAAAACCTGATCATATCAAAGTGCGTATGTTTTACGAACTAGGTAGCCAGTGCACTCCTAACATCGTAGAATATATGAACTTGCACGGCTGTGTTGCACATTCCAATGTATTATTATACAATATTCAATGCATATAGTGAGTTACACTGAAAACTGTCGCTGGTAAAACTTAATTATAGCGTTCAATTTTCTCTTCTACATTAAACTGTACACTATATACATATATATGGCTTGGTGAATACCTTTGTATGACTGCACACAAAATTAATAATCTTCCAAATGACAAAACTATGTGCTTGAGTTTAAATATCAAATAAATGTTCTGCGAACAAATGTGTCGCTTTCAATATTCCATGTTGGTGAGAAGGAAAAAAAAAAAATATATCACACTCATATCTGCATGCTATAAACATATGCATAAAATATTGTCACTAAAGCATGCTTTCTAAAATGTTCGAAAGTGCTGTAATTATGTTTATTATTGCTTGCATGTCCGTTTATTATTCAAAGTGCAAAATTTCATCGTAAAAAAAAATTAGGCACTAATTGATGCACTGGTCAATTGACACCACTGGCGCGTGTCGCTTCCTTGTAACATAATGTAAACTTGAATGCATATAAAACTAGTTCTTATGCATGACACAAAACTGAAAATGTATATAAGGACTATGGAAAAGTACTGTTTCCCATAATGCATGTTAAATGACCAAATAGATACACATGATAGGAGCTCACATGTGTATGTGTAGAAACACTGTAGCACAATTCTGTAATTATTGTTTGTGACCAGAACTGCTGGTTGTAGAATGTATGTTTTCTCTGCTTCCTCTTCTTTCTGGATTGCTTGTCGTCTTGACTGCATTGGGGCAATGTAAAAATGTAGTAAATTACCCGTAGAACTTGGGAGATGGGGAAAAGTTGTTGTTTTTAACTGCAAACAGTGTGGAGGGGAATTTTATTTAGCTCCATCACTAGGTGTTGTTGATAATGTGTAGTCCGCTATACTGGGAAATGTATGGTTGACTACATCCTTCCTGTAAAAGGTAGTCTCCGTGCAGTAATAAGTAGAAATGTCTGCATGTCTCCCTCAAATTGGTGGTGACGAGTCTCTTCTTGAAATAGTACTTAAAATGTCTGCATGTCTTCCTCGAATTGGTGGTGACGAGTCTCTTCTTGAAATAGTACTTAAAATGTCTGCATGTCTTCCTCGTAGAATGATACTCAGTCTTTCTGCCTGGTAATAGTAGACTGCCTGCGGATGTCCGTCATGAAAAATGCCCATGGATGGTGTAGGCATTGCTTGTCCATGGTGCTCCGTATAGACAGGTTAGGTTGAATATAGGGAAAATTATGACAAAGAAAGGAAATTGCAATAGGATGGGTATATATAATTCAAGTATGCATGTACACAAAACCAACTAATTTCCACTGCCTTTTCTTTTAAAATTAAATTAAATTGTCTCATCAAAAATAAAATATGATTAAAATAAATTGATAAAATAATTGCCATAACTCTTTGAAAATAAATAAGGAAAATTTAAATAAAATATCCAACTGTAATTAAAAATATTAATGTCCATGATTAATGTGTTGCCTTAACCTATTAATTATTACTGCGCTGCTCTAAATGAATCTGTTTAGAAAGCTGATAATGTTTATACAAATAATATCCTAAGGTTGCGGTTAATAAAACATTCCAAATAACAAAAACTAATATAGACATGGGCAAAGGGTTTAAAACTAATTCTTGAAATGAAATGTTCTTACTAATTGATTGATTAAGTTGTTTTAAAGCAAGTTCAAGCGGAGTCCATTGGGGAATAGTGAAATCAGATAAATTCTTGGGAATATTGGGTAGTAACTCAATTTCCTTCATTTTTACTTGTTCGAAAGCTAACATTCTTGTGTGTAAAATTTGTTGATCCACAATAATTTGCGAAAAATCCTGATAATTAAAAAATAAAGATTGGCCTTCGTTAAGCTGAACTGATCTGTGCGTGTTCAAATTATTATTCAAATTCTGAATGACAATAAATTGACCTGAACCTGATATTAAAATACCATTGCGTGTTCTGATAAACTGAAATAATTTATTGTCAGTAATAGACTTCACTACAAAATGTAAAATTAATAAACAAAGATAAGTGTTGCAAGCATGTTCTGAATTCTGTTTAAATATAAAAAATTATTATGGTGTGAACCCTTAAAATAAATAAATAAAATTTGTGTTGCGCAAAGCAAGCTGTTAGTATCTAAAAGGTTGCTTTGGCAAGCCTCTAATGGCCTCCTAATAAACGTTAGGCCGGTGCAATTTGCCATGGTTCATAAATATGCAATGTAAGACAAAAATTTCAGTAAATGCTACTTCTGAGTTTCGTTGAAACTCCAGGTGGTAACAAAATATAGCATCAGGGAATTAAAAAGGTGAAATTCAAATTTTAAACACAATAAAAATAATAAAAACTTTCTCAATTTCAAATTTTCTTTAAACAAAAGAAATTTATCCACTCAAAACTTCTTGAGTCCGCCGTATACCTCAAATCACTTGGTCGTGTAAACAGACCCGCCGCGGAAAGGTATACTTGACCCATATAAGAATGGTGTGTCAATCCCTTAGGTATGTTTAAACAAAATAGATAGAGAATAGTTATGCTATATATTAAAATATAAATACAAATTAATAGTTATTACCTACTGTACTAACATTAACATGAAGTTAATCAGTAAGAAGTAATGAATTTATAGCTGCATTGTCGAATAAGGTGCAAATTGGGTAAGTAAGCTAAGCTAAATTTCCTAATAATAAATATTAATAATAATAATAATTTCTCAAATTATAACATTTGTGGTAAACCACTCTGTTTAAATTTGGAAAGGCTAACAATGCCGTGGCGACTTTTGCTGCACATGCCTGTGCTAATCACCGAGGCTTAGCCTGGGCATGTTGCTGACAATTTTGATTATTCTAAGTGCATAAAGTGCTAAAATTGCCCTTTTGTAAAATTTCCCTGATTTTATCAAAATTTCGTTTATCTTTATCGTGATTTAAACCAAATGTACGTCGATTTCCCAAAAAATTTACTTACTATAAATATCTCTATGAAAAACGGGAAAATTTTGCGAGAAAAACGCAAAAAATATTCGTCTCGTTGTTCCTATGTAAAATTATTGGTCGTGATTAAACTGAAGTGCATAAATGCGACGTTTTACGGAAAAAATTTATCTATATAGAACAAAATATCCCTAACATTGTTTACATGAACTTCTATCGTAAAAATCAAATTCTAATGGCTGTATGCGTAACTAAACTGTCCCCATAAAATTTTAATGGACGACCGCCCCTGGCCGTTGTAATCTCAATGCTAAGTGTTTTCTGACTTCCAGCGTGTTCAAAGTACTCGGAAAAGCGCTTGAGTGCAGAAAAGGAATTCGCTGATACCAGACATTCTAAATTGTGCAAGGTTGCATTTGTGGTCGCTGGACGTAACTGAAAATTTCTCTATGGCGACAACGAGAGCTCTGGCAAGTTCGCTGCCGTGATCGGCGACTTCGGGGAAGTTCGGGTTCCGTTCGGGATGGGTGGAGGGGAAAAGGTCGCTGCTTCGAGCAGCGGCCAAAGGAACGGAGAGAGAGAAAATGCAAGGCGATGGTTCGCTGATACATTGAATGACGCGTAACTGTTTACAAAACTTTAACTTACTACGAACAAAGTCTAGTAAGCGCTGCGGGAGTTCGAAATAAAGTCAAGGACTTTGAAATGACGTAATACATTGGATGAAAAAGGAAAAAACTTCGCTGTGCTTGCGACAGCGTATTACTTGAACACTTCCGTGCTCGTACAATAACAACAGTTGGGAAGCTGTTAGCAAACTAAATGACTAAAAAACCTTGCATAAGGTACAATTAAACGTAAAAAATGAATCATACTTAAAATTTAAATCGTAATTAATATAAAATTTTAGGTGAACATGAAGTCGTAGAAAATATGGTCTGTAAACGAAACAACAGGTTCGGGAACCTGAAAATTTGGCTTACTTTCTGCTTTTAAAGTAACACTTGAAACTTTCTCGACTTTTACTGGTGACTGATTCGCAAATGACTCTTTAATATTTACAACTGGCTGAACACAGTGTGAAATAGGCAATTCACTTTCCATTTCGTGACTGTTTTGAACAAAATTAGGATCCTTGCTTACGGCAAATTTCTGAACTCTATCTTTAACGGATAAAATATTCTTCGGCAAATCTATACTGTCGTCTTTAATGACTAAACTATTTCTGGATGCATCCTGAACTTCTTCTTGTACCCTAGGTTGAATAATAATGGACTGAGGCAATGGAGGCGGAATTGGCGGATTCATTGTTTTCAATGGTACCACTTCAACAATTGGTGTAACATCGTCGTAAATCTGATCAATGGACGGTGGATCATTATTAAGTTTGCTTAACTGTAACTCGTTGGTACACTCATGGTCATAAGTAATAGATTTCTTGCGTTGACATTGAAAATAACAGATTATGAAAATTATAAAAATACTAATAATAAATGTTGTTAATAATAAAATTGTAATCATATTATAAGGATAGTCAAAGGACTTGTTCAACAGATAAATAAAATTAGAAGCTTTTACGTGTGGAAGTAATCCGTTTAAAATAACTAAAATCGCAATGATTTTCATGTTGCTTAGGCAATCAAAACAAACAGTTCTTCAAAGCTAACACGTACTTTAAGCCTGCCTAGTCTAATTCGTAAATATTTTAACTCAACTTTTAATTATTTCTGACTCTAGGCTCAAATTATCTGCGTGATTTATTTATTTAATATAATTTATTTATTCTCTAAATTTATTAGCACTGTTTAACTTATGTTATTTTAAATTTTACTGCAAACTTCTCTTATTTTACTTTCAGGTGTTAACTTTACATTTAAATTCTTTGAAATCAATCGAACCGTACTAAGGTACAAGGTAAGGAAAAAAATTGAGACTGATTTATTCCTGACTACCTGAAATAAAATAATAATTATTATTTATGCGATCTTTAAATGCATTAAAATACTAACATCACTAAAACTTGAAGAATCTTTAATTCTCTCTACTCATTCTAAAATATGCTTAGCATATTATTGTGGCAAAGCTTTAAACTAAAACCGTTGTGGTTTAATCATAATCATTCTGCGATGGCAGAATGGATTTCCAGGATTATCGGTTGCAATCCAATATCCGAAGGAAAATACTTGTTATAGGAGCGCAAAAATCTTGACGTCGACGTCTACATATTCATATAATATAAATATTCTCATAACTGGCGCTTAAAATTAAACTTTGCTAATATAATCATATACCTTCTTCTGAAGAGTAACTATAAAATTCCAGTGATGTATTCGCTGAGCTAGTATTGTTACATACTGCAAAAAACTTTTGTGCCGAAAGCACATTATTAAATAATAAGTCTGCTTTTAATCTTTAATATTATTAGTGCTATTTTATTATAAATTATTATTATGTTACGCGAGTGGATTTAAAATATTAGACCTGTTTCACTTTAATAAATGCCGTAACTTAGAGCAAACTTGCAATATTTATATTTAAAATTTTAAAACAATCTGCATTTTAAAGTTTTTAACATTCGAAGCTACAACGTGCTAAGGATAAATATTCAACTGTCAAACGAAACATTGTTTCGGACAAAGAAAAAAAAATATATAAATATACTAACAAAAAATATCTCGTTAATATGTGAGAAACGTCCACGCCGTGTGATGCTCTCATAATTCTCTTCTAGTTATTCAAAATAAGTTGGCTGTGCCTAACTTTGCTTAAAGCATATAAGTATATGTATATCTGTGTACGGATTCATTCTCGTCACAACTGCTTACCTGTGCGGATATCTCTCGTCACTGCAGCCTATTTATACATCTATTACTTCTCAACTAGAACTTTTAATTAATCGGGCGGTTTATACCCTAAATCACGGTACGCCACTCTAACTATATACGCCTGGCGTAATAGCGGACATAATTGTACAGCGTGTCGAGGAATATAATTAGCGTTTTGTTTCTTTACATATTAACATGAATTAAAATTTTCAGGCAATGTATGCGTAAGTTAAGGTAACGTAAGGCAAGTGACTATCTCGTATAAACTTGACTATCTCCTTAATCTAAGCTCCCTTCATGAGGTGCTAGGAGACTTCAGTCATTAAGAATATAAATGAGTGGTCCTCGGGGCCTTATTCGTTCCCAAAACTATATATGTATAAAATGTAATATCCTCGTTGCAAAAGTCTTAGCAGTCATAGTTCAAGCATTCTAAATCCTTTACAAGTTACGGTCAGTTTTAAACCAAATTTAAATTAAACTTTTAAGAAATTTCAATTAATAATAATAATAATAACAATATATTGACTCAAACAAGCATACTCTGAGCCATGACTCGTTAAAATGCACATAGTGCTGATTGACTCTGACTCGGTGGCACTAATTTATTTTCCTCATTCATAAATAACTTTAAAATCCACTTTTAATCCACGTTGTTAATTAATTAAAATGTTAAAGATAAAATCGTTTACTATTCACTGTAGCTTACTGCATCCTCATAACCAACGTTGTAATAAGTTTCGTATTCAAGATTATGTAAAAAAAATTCTAAATCACTGTCAATGCAAGAAATCTTCAAGTCTAAATGCCTATTCCTTATTCCTTATTTAAAAATTCTGGATGGTAAAAATTTCCCAGGTGGGAATTTGTCGTAGCCATGGTACCGGGTTCGTGAGTGAACCACAGAGCTACCAGGAGCAGATTGATAGGGAATCGTCCACGGACGTCCCTGGGCCGGCCACATTTTTGGCAAAATGGGCCTCCCTAAAATCCGACATCGAACCTTCCGCCATGCGGAATGCCGGACGCTCCTGATACCAAAGCGCCAGCCCGACGCGGGTAACCGCGACGGAGCTAGGACGCAGTTCCTCCGCATTCTTACATTTCGCTGATTATCGACCCAAACTTGAAGTCGATAAATTTAATCGAATTCATCCTCATGTTAGACTAAACATCTATCATGGCATATATAAATTCTTCTCCCCCCCATTAATGCAAAAAACTTTAAGCCCTATGTATTTTCAAAATAAAATATGGCAAGGACATACTAACGAAACTAAATAAATGAGCAAAATTTTGGGGTGGGGTTGAATTTAAAACTGATTAACAAACTCTTTTCATTCCTGTAAGAAATGAAAAGGCCCACGTATCTTCATCACGTAACGAGCTTTGGGGTGGGGTTAATTTAAACTGGCTAACAATTTCTTTTCATTTCTGAAAAAATGAAAAGACCCGCTAATCTCCACCACGTAACGAACCTTAAAGTTCGTGGGATCTTAAGAGCACCTAGAATGTTAACCAGTTAATTGATGGGGTGATGTAAACTACTCATCATTCATCCTCTTGATGAGACCACTCGTCATTGGCATGACGAGTTATTGCTTGGCATGCGAAAGGTACAAATTACACAAAGGAATTAAACTACTGAAAAGACAATGGCAACTCGTTGGATTTTGTGAACCGTTGAACCTGTATCATGGCTGGGTGTAGGATAATTACCTGTCTAACTGAAGTCTCTTAGCTGAATGAAAATAGCGAAGTCCTCTGTGAGCTTCTCTCCTATTTGTTGACCAGAGCGTGCTTCCACTATCGACCTCCTGCCTTGCTGACCTCCTCTCTCTCCCAACTCAATTCCCAAAGTCCAGTCACTTCCCAGCTTGTCTCACCTCTATATTCCCTGGCCATCGAGCTCTTCCTCGATGCCGAATCGCCGAATCGTGTTTATTATCATAATTGCTACCATGCAAACCGCTGACACCAAACCCAGAAGTGTTACCTATTTCCTGAATGCTCAGGAGGTTTGCATGGCACAACACAATGCATTGTAAACATGCCTAAGAGGCTTGAGACAGCTGAGAGAAAACAAGTGAATGCCCTGGTCAACATGAAGCGTTCAGAGAGACTTAATAAAATAAACATACAATCCTATGGATTGATACGGTATTGAAAATATGGGTCATTCATAATCAGAGCTTTTCACCACAACGTCTAAAATGAAGTTTCAAACACACTAGTCCGAAGGAGAATGGGATGTGTGCACCAGTGCTATCCCTTAAGTCAATTTCTATTTGTTCGAAATTATGTTTCTGCACTGGGATGTAATGTGGTGAATCGAAAATTTGCACACCATCACTTCCAAAAGTATGTTCCATAGGATTAATGTTTATAATACGTAATAGAGGGGCGACAGCATCTCCCACCATATGTGATTCCGCAATATCTGTGTAAATATACATCTGGGAAGGAATTTCTCTCACAACATTTGGAGGCGAGCGTCCAATTTTTACTTCTGATAGATCATCGGTCGGTTTAAAACCTAATATCCGTGCCAGTTGAGGTGACAATCGTACATTTATGTTTCTCTGCTTGGTAGATATATCAACAGTCACATGTTTGTACGCAGGATGATTTCGGAGACTAAAATTTAATGTTTCAGAATATTTATTGATTTCTGCAACAATGCTGTTTATAGATGCGTAATAGCCTTCGGATATTCGAAGTTCGTTCCATTTGACATCATCCATAGATTTATATTGAATATAGTTGTTAAATCTTGTAATGTTTAGTATTGAATAAGGATAATGCACTTCTACCAATGCCATCTCCCATTTGTTGGTGTCCAACTCCACACGGTTCTGAAGCTTTGTGGTGTAATTAGTTAGAGTATTACTTGGGAAATATTTCATGGAACTGTTACTAGGCAAAGTAAGGTAGAAAGCGTTTGCTTTTCTCATGATGTGTTATGAAGGTTATTTGTACCACTGATGAGAATACCTACAAAAATTTATGCCTCTCTCTCTCTTTTTTTGACTCCAAAAACGATGCGCTAATCCAACTGTCAAATAATCTGGAGTAACCTTTCCAATGAACTAACAACTTTTTACTGGCTCCTTTACCTTTGGTCGCAAGGATTTTATCAATTTCATGCATATCCGGTAAGCGGACCAATTGCAACTCTTCCGTATAAAATGTTCCATCGATTTTATGTCCTTGTAGATCTTTTAATTCATACACTTGAGGATTTCTTTTCAAAATACGTTCCACCACAAATATTTCTCTTGTCCAATTTTCCATGTAACCTTTGTCAAAGCGTTTTTTGGTTTTTGTTATTCTCACTGTATCTCCTATTTTGAATGGCATCTTCAATGACAATAGTGGAGATGAATCAGATTTGAGTTTTTTGTCATACATATTGTGCCATACTTTCAAAACCTTCTCAGGAGTAACATCTGCTGGTGCCATTTTAATACTCGAGTGAATTTTATGATTATAAGCTTTCAAAAGCTTTGGGAGTACATTAACATAACAGCTGGTTCTTTGCTTAGTAAAATACTTCCACATGCGTTCCTTTAAAGTTCTGTTGAATCTTTCAACAATACTAGCTTTAATATCAGGATTCTTTGTTGTAAAATAAATTACATTTTGTTTTTTGAGATATTCCTGCACAATACTGTTGGTAAACTCACGGCCTTTGTCAGTTTGTAATTTCAAAGGTTTTCTTTTGCTTTGTTTGAAAATTTGCTGGAAAGCCTTTTTTATACATACACCAGTTTTATTTTTTACAGGGACAGCCCAAGCATGCCTGCTAAAAATATCGATAACTGTGAGTATATATCTGTACCCTTTGTTGTGATTCCGCAAACTCTGCATGTCATTCAAGTCAGCCTGCCATTGGTCATCGATATTATGCACAAAATAAAAGTTTCTCGGAAATCGACGCTTTACAGGTCTATGCAAAGTGTATGCAGTTTGCTTTGTCAACCAATGTTTGATTGTTGACAATGGTATGGATTTTTTTACAGCTTTCCATAGTGTTGAAGCTGTAGAATAGGATGCTGGATGAGATGGATTGTACCAGATATTCTCTAATATTTTTTCGCTCATGGTTTGTATCTTGACCAAACTGGAACAGTACGTTTACGTTTGTGCCCTGGAAATGATGATACAAAAGAAATTGGTTCCTTTTCTTCTTCTTCTTCTTCTGCTTCTGTTAATTCTTGTGCCTCTTCTTGGTTAGCTCCGGACAGCGGAACATGGCGTCCGGGGTTGCCAAAAACAATCTGTTGAATAAACTCCTGTCTCCGGGGGTTACCTATATATTCTTGAGGAATATTAGATAACGCCAGAGCTCTATTGAATAGTTGCCACCCAACAGGATTGCTTGTTTTTCGTGGTCGAATTATATCCGATACTAGATCGACAATATTTGAGCCTTCAATTTTATTATTGTTAATAAAAACTGCCCCATATTTATCCCAATCAATATTACTATTATGTAAAAGACGTTCATACAACAGTTCGGCTTTTCTACGATACATGCTAGGTGTAGCAGCTAGAATTTCTTCTTTCATATCAGTCAACTTCTCAGTAGATTCTGTAATCGGAAGCGACACAGGTTCTCTTTGTTTTCGAGTAATAGACAGAAATTTTTGGAGCACAATACTGTAACGATTCCATTTTTCATCATCCGAAAGACCTTTGAGATTCAAAATTACTTGCATATCCTGATCCAATTGCGATAAGGATGTAGACGGTGCAGACATAACAGGATGTCTCATGTTATCCATAAATTCTTGAGGTATTATAACCATTTTTTTGGCATGCTCCATGTTCAGATTTCTTTTTCACTTAAATAAACTTGATAACACACCTCCTATTAAAGGGGCTAATAACGCAGGTAAAAATCCTCCGTGTTGCACTAGTATCTGTTTCTTCTGCTTTGTAGAGTGTCCTTTGGCAGAGAGATTACGTATCACCTTCTTGTACCGGCTCAATCTTGTTTTCTGAGGTGTTGAAAGAGGAACATTCCCTTTTAGAACATTGTAACAACACTCACAGATTGAATTAACTAAGGAAGAATCAGCAGCTTGTAATATCGCTGTGCGAAGTGCTGGTTTAGCATCCGACAAAACTTGGAGCACTTTAGCGTGTTTCACTCTTGGAGCCATGATGACAGAATAAACGACTAGTGATTATACTTGCTTTTTTTGTAGGAATATATACATAATTGATATCATCGTCGGGAAATATCCGCGACCGAAAACGTACTTCTTCCGGAGTGTTCTGCTTCAGATCAAACAGCAAATATCCATGGGGTTCAGCGGTGGCAGTGTAATATGCATCTTTTATAAAATTTGGATTCTCCGGGTATACTTGTCTAGATAAATAATTAATTTGGGCTCTGTCTCTTGGATTTTTGAAGCATACAATATAATGACTATTTAAAGATATATCCCTATTCCCTTTTCCCTGATGGAATAGATTTTGAGTGATAAAGAAAAGACTAATATCACGATGATGACACCCTTTTGTAAATAAATCTGTGACTCTTTGATCGCATTCCCTCATCTGATCATCGATAATAATAAGATGAGGTCCAGAATTTGGCACAAATTGGTCAATATTATGCATTCCTTCCCGAAATTGTACAAAACCAGGGAAATCATTGTATGCAGATTGCCATTCCCCGTAGCACACCAAAATATTGTTGAATTTTACATTTACCATTTGGGGTAAACACTGGAGAAAATGCTTCACAAAATATGTCTTTCCACATCCTGATGGACCAGCCAATATTGCAGAGAACGGGTGTTTCCACAAGCACTCCATTTCTCAAACTGTGAAGAATGTTTTAAATTACATATAATATAAAAGTCGAATGTTATGAATATTTTTCTAGTTGTTAGATTTTACTGATATGTTGTATCTTCAAATTACATATATATATATTATATTGTATTGTATTATATATATATATACACTTCATCAATAAATAAATATGCGTGTGTGTCTGTATATATAGATATATATATACACACACACATACAGACAATTTTCTTATAGTACAAAATTCATTTTACAACAGCACAACAAATGCCAGATAGCATTGTACGCATGCGCGTTTGTAAACCCCGCCTACATATTCCGAGCATCAGCGTTGTGTTAGATAGCTCTCCATTGTTTCAACAACGATAAACAGCTTGGTGGCCCAGATCAAATTGGTTCTGGAATCTACTGTAACGTGTACCGTCTACTTTGAAGTATAAAAAGGTGAGTTGCACAATATTACTATTTAGTGTCCAGCAATGCTGTCGACTTTAAATTTGCTTCACGGGTTAATATCAAATAGAGCCTTTGACAATCATCATGTTGGGGTTTTCGCAGCTAATGAATTACCTGTACATGTGGAACTACCAGCAGCGTTGATTGTAAATACAGATCCCAAAGATAGCCCCGGGAAGCACTGGGTAGCAATTTTCATAGACAGTAACTCCCGGGGGGAATTTTTTGATAGTTACGGAAAACCTCCACATGTGCATAACCATTTGCGATTTTTGGAAAATAACTCTAAATTCTATACGTACAACACTCATCAGATACAAAGTTACGGGTCTGTGTACTGTGGGCATTACTGTTTTCTGTATTTATTCCATAGAGCCTCTGGTAAACCCATGCATAAATTTCAAATTTTATTCCCAGTACCGATAAAAAACGACAATATTATAACAACTTATTTGCTGACTCGTAAATTAAATTTATAATACTCGGTACGTATACTAGAAAATATTGACAGTAAATACTGTTTGAAATTTTATACAAGTTACATATAGTCCTAATAGTATATTAATAATTTTGTAGCGTTACAGTTTACAACAGCTTACTTATAATATTTATCTTGTTTTGTGTCTTTACAGAACAATGACGCAATATCCAGAGATGGGATCTTTCAATGCTAGATTGTCCTCTTTCAGAAACTGGCAATCAAAAGAATTCCCGTTTGTAGAAGCTCTGTCCGAAGCAGGATTATTTTACATTCAAAAAGAGGATAAAACAGTATGCTTCAAATGTGGTGGAGGATTATACCGATGGAAATACAGAAACAATCCAATACTAGAACATCGTCGATATTTTCCATTTTGCCCCCTGTCTATAAACCTAATTTCAGATCGACAATGCGGTTGATGCTTTAATTAAATTAATTAATATTTGTTATCCAATATTTCCTCAATATGACGTTTATGATATTCTGCTGATTTTTCTCTCACCATTGATCTTTGTAATGCCCCGCCCCCTCCACCTTTTTTGTCCAGCACATGCTTGGTTTGCTACGCGCGCATGCGTCTCAAAAACACACCCACGCATTTCTTCAAATGTATACCTGCACGCTGCGACATGCAGTATCTCGCAGTTCTTAGTCATGGAATCCTCTATTTCGATGCCGTTGAAAAAAAGATTTCAACCGTACACTAATTTCAAAGGGGTTCTTCAGAAAGAGAGCGATCAGCATTTACCTGAAGAACAAAAACAAGTAACTAGTCTTATACGCCAGTCGATATTATTCGATCACGTCTACTATTTGAATGCTTCGAAAACAAAAGTTATCTCAATCGGACTTTCCTCTCATCTGGATTTCCAACCTGTGGTCAGGCTACACAGAAGCGGGGCGGCCGGTGTTGAACTACAGTTGCAGGAGTGGCACGCTCTTCAGGAATTGTTTCCAGTAATCGACAATTACATCGCTATTCCAGGTGAGCAGCCTCGTGTTTCCTACCCACTAAGTGAGCAACATGAATTGCTGATAACCACACTGTACAATCGCCGTCAGATCATTATAAGGAAGAAACCAGCTTACGGTTCCCTGGAGATAGTGTTCATCGCAGAAAGTTCGTGGCGGAACTTTATGAAGATATTTGTGTGCATCGAGCATGCGAAAGTTATGTGTGAAACAGTGTCGCCGTATCTGAAATCATATTTTGGAAACTGTGTGGAATCTTGCATTCTCGACCTTCGCGAACAATGTTTCGGTTGCACAGATATTTCCCCTGTCCATGCATGTAATAAGGAGAAGTTTGTGCTTTCCCATCTACATGGATGTACAAAACCTGAGCCTTTGTCTATACAAAACATCGACGGAAAAAGACTTTCCAAAGAAGTGTTTGTTTTTTGCGAGAACATGCTTGTGGAAAAAATAGTGAAACATTTTAATTCAGTGGTTGCAGCAGAAAATGGATATGATAGTGACACAATTCCTTATGTGGGTGAGTGAACAAACTTGAAGAATAAAAACTTGTTAAATAACATGCTGATAAACTGGTGACACAATATAAACATTTTACATATGTATGTGTGTGTGTGTGTGTGCGGCTCTTTTGAATTTTGTAAATATTGGTAATAAACAGGGATAAAATATATGTCTTGGCTTTTTTCACTTATCACCCTTTTAAAAATCCTCATGGTTTATATTTTTACTGGTAACAATCGTTAATAACAACATTAATAATTAACTATATAATGAAAAAGTGTGTATTGTGGACTTGTCGAAGATAAAGCATGAGAGCTTTTCTTCACACTGGTAAAACTCGGTGTTAATAACAACAATAATAATTAACTATATAATGAAAAAGTGTGTATTGTGAATTTGTCGGAGATAAAGCATGAGAGCTTTTCTTCACACTGGTAAGAATCTGTGTTAATAACAACATTAATAATTAACTATACAATAAAAAAAAATGTGTATTGTGGACTTGTCGGAGATAAAGCATGAGAGCTTTTCTGCACAGCGCTGGACACGCAAAGGCAAGTATCTTTATTTTCATTCTATTTCTAACAATGATTCGCTATTTTTTCTTGTCACTATAAAAAACTAATTCAATTTTTCTTTTATCACATCTGTCGCCATTTTGCTTGTTTTTGTTTAATTCCTCTTTATGCATTGAGGTTAATCGAAACATAACTTTAGACTTTTACATGGAATTGAAACATAGAATCTTGCCTCCTTTGATTGAATCGAACCTGTGACTCCTCTTTGATCACAAAACAATAGTGACGGCCATCTTGCTTATTTTACCTACTCTTTATGCATTTAAGCTAATCGGTACTGGGGCCCCACACGGCAAAACAACAGATTCTAATTTATCTTTATACATTAGCGGTAAAGTCTTTGCGTTGTAATCAAAAGGCATTTTGTTTTGATTTTTAATATCTGTTCCTGCCTAAATACTAATGGGGACTCAACACACTTCTTCTTTTTTTTTAAAAAAAAAACATCATTATCAGCCAATTTGACATTGTGAATCGAACCCGGGACCTTTTCATTACAGCATAAACATCCTATTTCCAATTAGTTCATTTTCTCTTTGTGCACAAAAAAGCTAATCGGAACTTTTAAACAAATACAATTGAATATCCAATTTTCACCAACATTGGGAATCGAACCCTCAACCACTTGGTTGAAACATCTCGCGGAAAAAAAAACACCCCCCGCGCCGCGCCGCGCCGCCCCGCCCCGCGCCGCGCCCCGGTCGCCGCCGCCGCCGCTAAACACAAAACGCGGCCGCCATTTTGATTTTATTCAAATACTATTTATGCACAGATGGACTAATCGGGACCTATAATGGCGGGACAAAATAATTGGCTTCATTTAACTACCTAGAGAATCGAACCCGCGACCTCTTCATTACCAGGCGACAACATTAACCACTAACCCAAGGCCGCCATATTGATTTTATTCAAACACTATTTATGCACAGATGGACTAATCGGGGACCTATAATGGCGGGACTAAACAATTGGCCTAATTTAACTACCTAGAGAATCGAACCCGCGACCTCTTCATTGCCAGATGACAACATTAACCACTAACCCAACTCGATTTTCGAACTCAAACATTTTGTTGCCTTTATTTACACCCAGGCTAATCGAGACCATTCAATATTGACATCGTCGACTTGTAATCAAGGGGTCCCAGATTCGATACTCGGTGGAGGCACATAGTGGTCCGAATCACCACTTTTCAACTGTAGCTCCAATCCTGATTAGTTTTGCCGTGCATAAAACGGACTTAAAAAACTAACTCAATCTATCAATCAATCAATATTGACTCTACCAGGAATCGAACCCTCGATGCCTCTTGTTTTACAGAGCAATAACCTTAGCCGCTAAGCTTTCGGGGTAAAGCACCTTCGGCGCCATCTTTAAATCATTTCTTCATGTCTTTGAATCATACGCAATGGTTGCGCGCGCATTTCCTCCACACACACACAAACATACGCACGTGTTAGGTTAGCATACATCAAGAAACAACGTGACAAATCCATTGACCCCCCTCCCCCCACCGCTTCCGATGTCTTCAATGTCAACAGTCACGTTCTGCTGCCTCAACAATAAAATCGCTCGTGGCCCGCTACCACCGGATGTAACATAACACCATCCGCATCGAATTTTTGCTGACGCGTAGGAACATAGTGCTGCCATTACTACTCTCCCCCATGACAATATAAAGCCACATGTTATATTTTCTAACAAGCTTGTGTATGAAGTTTCGAGATTTCAAACATCATTAGTTCAATCACTGACAACACATGTAACTTACATGAAACTGTTAGCATGTACCAAGCAAGAATTTGCTTGAAGGAGTGAAGTAATGGAGTGAAGATTTGCTTTGTGTTTTGTAAGAGAGTGAAAAAGGCATATTTTGAACACTATCATTTCCGAAATTCAACAAAGGTTATTTTCTCGTTGCATAACCCCTATTGCAATACGATTTCTTTTTTAAAAAAATGTATTTCCGAATTCTGATTTGTTGCATAGGTGTATCTTGCAACCGAAGGTGAAGTGTTCATATTTCCACTAAGTATAAGTACATGCAAGCATAGTTAATTATTATATTAGGCCTACAGAATGATCTGGAAATTTATTTCGAATCACATTGAAGAGTTTGGAAATTTGTTTTGCTAAAATTAGTAGCAACCCAATGTTAATAGTTTAAAATGGGTAACTTTTGTAAATCAAAAGTTGCTGGCCAACATACATACCGTACTATTGCTATGACTAATGGCCACTTGAACAGATCAGTGATACTATAAATAGTGGGTGGCACCATGATCTACCATGTTGCATATACAACATGTTTCAAAATTATTTAAATGATAAAAACATGTCACATGAAGAATACAACATAATCCCGTGAAATATATTCAAACACATCCTTCAAGTTTTTTGAACGGCCCCAGTAGTTCTAAATTCTGCCGCCAGGTGATCAGTTGAACAATGGCTGGCATTAGTGAGGAGAAAGCATTTTCCGAGAGTAGGTTCGGTCGGTCGTAATCGTACATGTCAGTTTCATACACGATTTCATGAAGATCCACCAGCAAAGAACTCTATCGCATTAGTGTGCTGCGGTGCAAACCAGTTGAGAACATATTGAACCTGCTAACTCGACGAAACATTTCTGGATGGAGCTAGATAACAGTATTGATATGTGCAGAGTGGGGAGTAACTAAGGGTGCTCACATTGAGCATTTGTGAGTTAACTTCGCGTGGCACTTAAACTTGGACAGTTACATTACATATGTGTGAAATTGTAGCTTATAGTGAATATTTAAGAATAAATTGCGAACTGAAATCGTTCAAATCATTGTGATACACCCTGAACTTTACACATTATTTTGAGTCACCCTGAACTTTACACAGTATTTTGTGTCACATAAGAACAGCAAATACATCCTCCCAGTGAAGAATAAATATAATATGGAAGGTTATTTTCGCACACACAGTGCAGATATTTTGCAGCCACTACATTTCTATCTTTATGCAATTTTTGAGATTGTGTTAATGATGCAGAAATGTTATTATGCTATCCATTACCCGTTGCTGCTATTGAAACACAACATGATGTATAATGGGTAGAAGCCGAGAATATCCCAGAAGCAACTCATATATCCCCAGGTAGATGTGAGGTACGGTTCGCCATTGGCCAGATACCACGACATGAACCCAGAGATCTCTCCCGGCATCTCCAGACAGATGATTAGATCAATCACTGCCGTAAATGAGAACAAGGCGAAACCTGAAAGACAAACTTTTATTTAAAGAAAAGGAAATAGCAGTAGTAAAAAAGAAAATAAAAGAAAACACTTTTCAAAAATAACAATTTGCCAACATTTTTCCAAAATTGCTTCTGATCAGTGTGTCCGAAAGTGTTAAGCTATACTTGTTGAAGTTGAAATTTGAACACATGTATGTAATTGTAGATTACATTTCAGTACACACATGAATCTATAAAATGTGTTCAAAATATTTAAAAAGTGTTAAGGCGCTATCAAATTAAATGCGTTGTGCTACTAATGAGATATAAATATTCCTAAATATTCCTAATATAACACATAAATATTGCTTCTGAATTCTTTTCCGCAGAACGTGTGAAAAAAACAACAACTTACCATTAAAATAATTCTTTTTGTACACCTATTATTTCGAGTGGGTAGTAATGTAGCCGTAAAAATTGTACATTTTATGAATGGTTGCGTAATAAGTTGCAGATTATTATGTACCCATACAGCACACACATATCCAGGAGACGTCTAATGGACGTCTTCTGAATATTGGTGCTGAAATTCTGGATATCCATAGGATGTCCAATAGACATCCATAGGACGTCACCTGGATATCCATATGTCCATCCGGGGGACGTCCATAGAATATCCAGGAAGGACGTGTTTTGGACATTCTGTGGATCATTTTTGGATGTGTTTTGGACATTCTATGGATGACTTTTGGACATTTTTCGGACATGAGTTCACGTGATAGAGGTATTTTCTGGATGTTTTATTTCATTGTGGATAAGGATGTATATTGGACTAAAAATGTACCTAATCTGGACATTATGCTGATATTTTTCGCACATACTTTGGATACGAAAAGAACATTTCTGGACTAGATTTACACAAATCGAAGACCTCGAGTACACATATGTTTATAACAAACACTCCACTCTCTCTCTCTCTCTCTTTCACTCACTCACGCACACGCACTTACGCACACAAATTCAAACACACACACACATCTATACATCCGAAAGGTACTTTCTATTCACACGTATAAGCGTAGTAAGCAGCGCTTATTCTTCACTACCACACAAGGCAACGTCCTCATACAAACTGTAGTTGTGTTTGAGACGAGACACAAATAAAACCTCGTGGCAACTTTCACCTGCTTGGCTCGTATGCGTTACTCGCTAAAAAGACAATGGTCCTATGGGCAACGCAATTCCTGTGGGAGATGTTTTTAATTTACGATTTATTACTGCATAACAGAGTTTGAGTGCTAACATAATTAAGACTAGATAATATGACTGAATCTTAACACGCATATTAAACATTTATGTCAAATTTGTGATAACACGTGGACGTAATACCACATATCCCATGAATAACCAGAACGAGACGTCCTATGGATATCCAAGATGAGAGATTCTCTAGATAACCAGGACTGCTATCCAGAATGGGACATCCATAGGATGTCTTATGGACATCCACAATATCCATGGATCTGAATTGCACACTGTGGACGTTCTATGGACGTTGCTTGGAGATGTGAGCTGTATGGGTAAGTACATAAATGTATAACAAATATCATATTTTACACATGGACATGATAGTTATTATTCTTACCCAGTGGCATATTCAAGGGGTTGTAAAGGGCGTGATCCGTCCTGAAATGCTTCAATAATAGAAAAAATCACAGTTAACATCTTTTGCTGATTTAAATTTGTATTTCAATTTTGCAACACTGCTCTTGTATTGTCCTTAGGCACAACACTACATTGCATTGGTGATGTGCATACTGAACTCAAATAAATTGGCACGGCAGGCTTAAAGAAAATCTTGTAGGTATAGGAAATGAAATCGTACATACACCACTCTCAATTTAGGTGCATTTCAGAATATGTTTTCTTTTCTTTTTGTCCTTGGTGTTCGTAACGCCGTTTTCCTGCTATTTCGAGTGAGACGAAAGTTATTTATTAGCTATAATTGAATGTAATTCGTTATATGTATTTACGCGTGACTAAAACAATTTATTTTGTTAAGCATGCAAAAACAAATAGTACAAACACATACCATAGTAAGTCCAATCTTTTACTTCCTTTATTAGGAGCTTGCAGATTCCAATAATTGTGCCAAGAATCATTGCTATCAGAACAACAACGATGCCCTTATGTAGAGATTCAACGGTATTGTTGAACACGTAGCTTATGGGAAACGCCATTAAACTGACGACTATCATCACTATTGTGTTTCTCCACTTTTCGTGTTCCATTTTGAGTTTTTCTGTGAACATTGAATATACAAAAATATTATTCTAAACTAAAAAAATATAAAGTTTTCGCACAACATATTAATAACTGGATTTTATTTATAACATTATATTTTCACCATGAGGTACTGAATTGGAAATTAGCGTACCTACTTACCTTTCAACCAGTTCATTAACTGATTATGTTAAGTACTGTGCCTTCATTTGGTTACTGTGCCGCTGGAACGCGTCCCATGTAGAGGCTAGAAAAGCTCCGCTTGCCGGCAAAATCCTCTCAACTCATTTGGGAAATTTCCAAGCCTGTATATAAGTTTATCTTCGGTAAACACACTGAGGAACACTGTAATAGAGCTTACTCTGATGAACATGTATCCAGAACAAATTAAAACATGTCATCTGTATCTGCCTATGAATGTCAGAATCGTCAGCATATGGGTGCATATGTCATGTTCTAGAAAATATAATATTCGCTTCCGTGCAGAACGCTAAGGTGAGATGAATTTTCACGAGTGATTCTTATCTGTAAACAAACTCCTTCAGAACAGTGAGGAGGCGACTTTTGAGGGAACTTTCTCAAAAGATGTGAAAAATGTGCGGAGTACAAGGAAAATATTTTCAACAGCTTTTGTGACAAATGTACATGATGTTTTGTAATTATGATAGGTTTTGATTAATATAAGTCTATGCTCTTGAATTGAGGGGTAACACATTCAATTTTCCCGGCAAGCAGCGCGATTGTAGGTGCTACATGGGCCGCCATTCAAGTGGCACAATGACCAAATGAAGGCAAAGCACTGAAAGTTGAAAATAGTCATTTGAAGTTAACATTCAGTCATGTGATATACACAACGATTGTTTGTGTCTATTTCGTTCATTGTCTTAACGGGGAAAAATAACTGACTGTACAAACCAGTGCTGTAGTAATCATAATGTTATCACAATGCTCAAATGAATCTTTTGCTTCTGGCGACGTGATGCTACCCATTTGTTGGTTCCATATGTATGTACACAGGAAGTGCCTCTACGTATTTACACTCTTTTATGAGGGATAAATGAACATTATCATTGTAACAATAAATTTAATAAAACAAAATTAATAATATGTAAATTACATATTCCTCATGCAAATATATTCATGCGCACTGTTACATGGATGACTATATTGAATTTTCATTTCCAAGAAATTTTTATTGCGTTTTGCAACACGTATATTCGCGGCCTATATGCATTACTACCTCAAGTTCACTTTTTTTACATGTTACTTTTAAGTGTGTAATTTTACCTGATGCATGCATGTATTGTATGTGCTCTGAGGAAGGTCAAGGGAGAACATTAAATTGCATTACATGCCTTACTTTCTATAAATAACCATTTGCGCTTAACCTGTAAATACCCAGTGTCACCTACAGGTGCAATAATTTCGAAATATCATTAAATATACAAATTATAACAGATTTATTTTTTATTTTTGTAATATTCTGTTCCTTAATGCTTTACCATGACGGTGGCGTTGGACAGTGTTCCGCTCTTGTGTCGAGCTCTGTAACTAATTGTTCGAGATGGATGATTGTAGAGACGAGATATCTCTCACTGTTTACGGTTCAAATGTCAATATAAAGCGAAAGACATAAGTTATCATTATCGAATTCGCAAATTTAGTTGCAAGAACATTAATAGTATGTGATGTAATTGTTGTTTTTTTTTAAAAAAAAATAGTATTGCGTATTATTATTACATTCATAAACATTTAGTGTTACCTGTAGGTGACACTGGGCATTATATGTCAACACATAATAAATTAGTTTTGCGGAGTATGTGGTGGAATGCATTTTTTTACATCCATCAGTTCTTACACTTTAGATTTACCAAAAAATGACAAATTTTGTAAAGTTAGAAACTATTTTGATTTACTGAATTCCAGTTTTATGAAAAACTTCTCCAGGTGTTTCTCAAGTCATGTGGCAATTCACAAGACAGTGGTACGTACCATGCTATGGGTGACACTCTTCGAAACATATTATACACTGAAAACCTACAAGTTTGGTTACAAGATGTGGTCAGCAGCTACAAGAAGTGGTTACCTGATATCCTTGAACCTTACAAATGTACAAATTCATCACCAATGAGGCTCCAAGGTGAGATAATTTTGGGAGCAGTTGTAGTGTTGGACATGGAATTTCACTTGCGAAAGGAACTAGGTCCATACCACTGAAATTACTTTACTAATCCCACACAAAGTACAGAATCAAGGGTGGGAAAAGTGGGTCTGTGTCATTGTGAATAACCAGCAATGTGATCGTTATTAGATAGCATGGCAATAACATAATAACTGTTCCGTCAAATCGTCAAATCCGTAAAGGATAATC
The DNA here is from genome assembly GCF_977018435.1 of Lepisma saccharinum. Taxonomy (NCBI): domain Eukaryota; kingdom Metazoa; phylum Arthropoda; class Insecta; order Zygentoma; family Lepismatidae; genus Lepisma; species Lepisma saccharinum. The sequence continues at coordinate 59,626,687 of NC_139236.1, read as the reverse complement.
CTGTTACAAAGATGGACAGAGTAGAATCAGCTCATGTGAAGAAGTACAAAATCCAAGTGGACTGTCCCTCCGTAGTAGAGAAATACAACTAGTACATGTGTGGTGTGGATCGTTTTGATGAGAATGTGTGGTCCCTAAGTATTGCTCTCCGGAGTGATTCCCTCTCCTTGCATTTGGATTGGATGCAGCATGCCCAAATGAAATGCATGGTTATTTTTTAAAAAGGGAGCAATGGTAGGTATAGCTACTGTGACTTTAGAAGAAATATATTGTACAAACAGAGAGATATGTGGCAATAGGTCAGAACGAAATGTGTATCGCGGAGTTCCATTGAGTGGGAGAGTTCTAGCTGAAGCTGGACTTGGTGCACATGTTGAAGAACTTGTTCATGTTTACTGCAGTGAGAGGAGATGTGACAACTGCCATAAACACACCAGAATTATGTGCCAAAACTGTAGCATTGATTTATTAGTAAAGTGTTAATACAATAACAAGTTCCATACCTGAAAAATATGGTATGAAATATTTGAGTGTGTGTTGCATATGATTGCAGTGAAACCAGTAGCGGCCTCTGCCTATTCGCACATTCTCACGTGCACATCCAAATAAATCTGTAATGCAAATCATTATTACTCGTATATACTTATTTATTGAACTCTATCTCCTTCGAAACATCAAGTGTTCCCACGCCGCTCCACCAAGAGAGATGGTGGAGAATCAGTGATGTCAACCCGCCTAGACCGAGCCGTGCTTGGTGCTTGAACTCAATGTTAGCTTGGCTCCCTATGACGCTGTTGCAGCAGTCGCTTAGAGAACGCTGATTGGGTCTTTTGGGTTGAGCGCCGTGTGAGGGGATGTTGTATCATTTAGGAAGGCCGTGAACGTAGCGATCTGTGTGCGAACAAATGTAGTGTTGCAAACCCATTCCATTGGAGATCGTATGACGGAGTCGAGGCAACCGATACATCATTGCAAATTGAGTTTTGTAACGCCTCTGTTCAAGAGAAATTCAAACTTCAAACGTTGCACTCCATCGTCAACTTGGAGTGCAACATTGCCCGATCTGTTCCAAAATGGGCTTAAAGTAATGTACAGGTTTCGTACAGTTTTGAACACCACGAAAAAGTTTTTTAACGCCTCGGTTCAAGAGAAATTCAAACTTCAAAATTTGAACTCTAAGGTGACGGTTGATATCCACACTCTCTGGCGTAACAAGCTGTGGGCGTAGTGGGCGACTGCCCAATGCTTCACGCCTGAAGGGGCCTCGGGTGCCGTAGAGTTGATACGAAAAATGTAATTAATATAAGTGAGGGAAAATATGGAAGAGGCTTTTTTTTGTCAATAAAATTACAACATTCTGGTTTTATCTGGCTTTAATTTCTAGTTAAACGTTATATACATCAAATCAGGGACGTAACATATAGGCAGGCGGGCTATAAGCTTGAGGGGGTCCAAAAAAAGTAAACATTTTTGTCGTGTTTCTCATGTGACACATTTACGCAAAAATTCATGATAACTTGCTTGGACATTTTTAACCATTTATTCTTTTCTTGAATAAAAAACACTTTTCTTTTCTTTTTCTCTAGACCTTGCACTCCCGATTTTAATATTTTAACAAAGAACCTCCAACTCCCACGAAGCAACTCTGAGACATTTAATTGCTTGCGTTGTTTTCAACCCAAGGAGGACATGGATAATAATTCTTCCTAAAGCTTCACATTTCAACTTCCCGAAAACAGAAAAATATATTTTCAGGGCGAATGAAATTATTATCATTGTCGACAGCGATTCATAATTATTATTTAAATTTGATAATTTGCTTACGTATCTCTGAAGATTTTGAATCAATTCACAATGAGATTTCAAATTTAAAGAACGGACGGAGGCCTCGCATTATGATCTCGCCCAGGGCCTCGCGTTTTGTTGCTACGCCACTGACCACACTACTTACATTCCAGGGGTTCCGGGTTCGATACCCGTAGGGAGTACATTGTGGTTCGGATTCCACTTTAATCTGCAGATGGAATCCCGATTAGCCTTTCTGTATGTAAAGTGGATCTTAGAACCAACTCAACTTCAATAGCAACCACCTTGCAATGTAAAGAAATCAATTAAAATGGACACGGTGTGATCAGTTTTAGCAGTCGTAGAGCACAACGACAGAGGACTTGCTGAAAGTAAGATAGTCTCGTATCTAGAACTAGTTTCAAGAGGGGTGAGAACCAAGTGCCTCCCATGTGATAATAATGTTAGTAGCTTATTTTGTGCTGAGCACTGTTTAAGACCTAATACAGCACCAAGTAATAAAGTGTAAATTTACATGGATAAAATATGCAAGATGTAAAATAATATAGTGAGAGCAAAGTATTTACATTTCAAACTTATAGTTTTCATCAAGACCTTCTAATATACCTCTCATGGTAATAATTGTTTACTGTTAATTCATGCTCGGTCCATCAATGGGCTGGTCTCTGTGTACGGAGTAGCAAGCACAGTGGGCTGCGATGCCAGGGGTCCTGGGTTCGAATCCCGTTCTGGACATGGTTACCTTTTGTGAGTGTCCCTTCGTCGATTTCAACATATCATCACTCATCCTTATTTTCGCGATTAGCCAAAAACTGGCAGAAGTGCGAATTCAAACAAACGAAATCAATCTGGTAAGCAAGCACATGAATGGCCACTGGCCAGATACACATCCACGTCCAATTTGTACAATAATAGAAATTATAAAAAATATTATGAATAGGTTAATCAGATCGACATGTCTGTTAATATTATAATTATTAAAAGAAGTGAATTATTTATTATTATTATTATTATTATTATTATTGTTATTAGCTGAACAGATATAAAGATGACATGAGAATAGAAATATAACACCATGTACTAACTTATGTCTAGTAAAGATCACTGAAATTTGTGTCAAATAGCTATCCTATAAAAGAAATGAATGTAAGGAAATACCTTTATTATTTATATAAGTGGCATAGTAACGTGCTTCATTTACGGGATACCAAATCCAACCTATGTACGTGTGTGGAGGGAAGGGAGCATTTCATTTCAGAATAGCGCACATGATTTCCTGTTTATTAAGACTCGCGTAATTTCGACGTGGCCTTTGGCCACGTTTTGTACGCTCGCATGCGTGACCTTCGGCCACGTTGTGGGTGCAATCATGTTATAGATGGGGTTCCTCAATGATCTTAATGACTTTGAAAATATCTGCATGTTGTATTGGATGATGGGAACATGTGTATAATTTGAAAAGTTTAGAAAGTAACTTTGTGTGTATGGGCTCTAATAAGGTACAAATATTCAAAATATTGTTGTCTATTTTCTTAATAATGAACTGAGTAAGTAATAACCTTTTCAAGATAATTAGTTGGATGTTTTGCATAAATGAATTCAATAGCGATTAAATTGAAAATGCAATATTTACGTCTTTTGTAATTTTCTCATTTTTGAACGTATTTCGATAATAACTGTTTTCCGTCATTCCCATCAAATTCCTACCTCTCGTCTGTAATAAATTCTGATGCTCGTATTTTGAAATTCGAAAAGTCTAGCATAATTCCCTTACAGTAGTTTTCGGAGTTAAAATAAATGTTCTTTAAGTTCCCTAGCAACGTCCGTTTCCATGGACAATAACAAGCACGGCAAGCTCTACGGAATTGTTTGTTATCATGCCTCTAAACAGTTAGTTGTCCTCTTCCGTAGCCGAGCGGGTTAAGGCGTTCATTCGTCTTGAGATCGTTCGCTGCGGGACGGCGGAGGTTCGAATCCGGCTCTGGTCGGAATTTATTTGGCCTACGTATAGGGCCGGTGGCAACCCACCATCGTGAGGAGATTGGGGAGCTCCGAGTGAGTGAGCGTAATCCGGTCGCAACGGCTGGGGGTTGGTCGGGCGACCACCCGTCACCCTGCAGATCTCCACGCCCCCCTGGTGGCTCGCGTGGGATTGAGGCCAGCAGTCGGTAGGTAAGCCTTGGCCCAATATTGGGCTGTTGCGCTATTGGTTTATTTAAACAGTTAGTTAAAACAAGCACAATGTACATATTTTCGCATTGAGTATAACAATATATACGTAATTGTATCTGGGTTGAATCTTCTTCTTATGTAGATGTCACCCTTGTTTGAGGCACCTATTCTAACCAGGAGTTCATTCATCTGTGTGTTACTGATCTGTGAGTAATATAATGTATCTCGATAATTAAGAATTGAAGCAAACAATGTATGCTGCAAAAAAATGCCCGCGGCAACGGCTTGCTAAGGATATGAAAAAGGGCATTTTCACCCTTAAGGAAGGGCAAAGTGAGCGATTTTTAAATTTTCTCGGCCTTTTGGAACGATTTCATGGGGTGTCGTAATTAAGATTTTGGAACTGGTTTAAAAAGGAGATAATTTCTGGGCAAATGAAACTCTGTGTGTGTGTGTGTGTGTGTGTGTGTGTGTGAAAACGTGCGCGTGCGCGATTTGTAATTAATACACTTACAAGGGAGGTTATCTAAGTGTGTCCCTCCGATTTCCATGAAAATTGGCAGGTGTATAGAGGGACCCAAAGGAAGAAATACGTGTTTCTTGGTTTCGGCTAAAAAAGGGTTTTAGGGGGCAAACCCGCCCCCCTCAAATGTCAAGATGAGGAGAAATTGAAGTGGGGATCTGACACCGAAACCACGTAAATATGGCATGGGAAGAAACAGGGGGCATAGGGCCCCTCTATACACCTGCCAAATTTCATGGAAATCGGAGGGGGACACAGGGGTCAGATCCCCACGTCAATTTGTTTTCATCTTGACATTTGAGGTGGGTTATGTCCCCTAATGCAGTTTCTTTTTCAAGTGTTGTTCCTAAAATACTTTGCTACGCATAGGCTAACACATTCGTGCACAAAAATAATCTTACTTGTTTAACATAAAATGTCAGAGGTAATTTTGTAAATGCCATTGAAACGAATATGTATTCATTCGAATGTATTGGAAAATGGAAACACATAAATGTGAGACATTCCATTCCAGGATGAAACCTTTAACACATTTAACAAGATAGAAATGTTATCCAAAAATTATACAATTGTTCTACAGTTACAGTTTTAAAAATGAAAATAAAACATTATAATACGATATGCAGTGTTATAGTATAATTACAAAGTGTAAGACTAACAAGGGAGGTTATCTAAGTGTCCCCCTCCGATTTCCATGAAACTTGGCAGGTGTATAGAGGGGCCCTATGCCCCCTGTTTCTTCCCATGCCATATTTACGTGGTTTCGGTGTCAGATCCCCACTTCAATTTCTCCTCATCTTGACATTTGAGGGGGCGGGTTTGCCCCCTAAAACCTTTTTTTAGCCGAAACCAAGAAACACGTATTTCTTCCTTTGGGCCCCTCTATACACCTGCCAATTTTCATGGAAATCGGAGGGACACACTTAGATAACCTCCCTTGTTAGTCTTACACTTTGTAATTATACTATAACACTGCATATCGTATTATAATGTTTTATTTTCATTTTTAAAACTGTAACTGTAGAACAATTGTATAATTTTTGGATAACATTTCTATCTTGTTAAATGTGTTAAAGGTTTCATCCTGGAATGGAATGTCTCACATTTATGTGTTTCCATTTTCCAATACATTCGAATGAATACATATTCGTTTCAATGGCATTTACAAAATTACCTCTGACATTTTATGTTAAACAAGTAAGATTATTTTTGTGCACGAGTGTGTTAGCCTATGCATAGCAAAGTATTTTAGGAACAACACTTGAAAAAAATATCTTGTAGGACGAACTAATGAAAAATTTATTTGCAATCGAAGATCATAATACCTTTTAAGGTGGGGTGATATTATAATGGGATTGAGATACGAAACTCTCGGATCCGGAACTTTCGGATCCGGATCCGTTTGGCCATCCCTAATACAGATGAGATGAGTCAAGACGTGGCAGAGTGTCATCTTGTCTCGTGTGTAATGAGGTCGGCCTCATTCCCGTCTGAAGTTGTAAATGCTTACCTCTTTGTTGCCTCTGTGTAGTTTCCAAAGTTGATCTTCGGTCCACTTTATGCTCAGATTGGATAATCGGGAATGGACCTACAGTCTAAAGTGGAATCTCAGACAATCTGAATTGTGCTTCTAAAGGGGAGCAAACTTGTGACCCTGTGATAATCAGTGTTTGGAAGTAACTAGTTACAAGTAACAGTTACTTCTTTGATACATTAATTCTTGCAAACAATAGATGAAGAGGAAAAGAGAAAGTTGTTGTTCTAAATTTATCTCCTGCCGGTGGTCAGTCGGTAGGCTCCAGCCAGGTTCCAGGAATTTCAAGGTTTATCGTATCCCCTTTGGTCCTGAAGCCAAATTTTTAGTAAAATGTTCACAAAATTTGAAGTTTTGGGACATTTGCCACCTACCTAAAGATAATATTGCTGTGTTTCCCCCCCCTTAAATTTAGAAATATATTTAGAAGAGGTATCAAATATGATACCTAAGGATTCAACGAGGAAAATGTTACTTCACAAGTGGTATCATATGTGATACCTTGGGACTCAATGAGGAAATTTAATACATGACAAAAAAATGACAGTAGTAACGTTTTTATTTAAAACACTCTACTTTCATACCCTTGGATATATTTCAATTTTCATGGGAATGATTTTACATTACTTTCTACGAACAGTGGTTGGCGATTGGGGGCGACGGGGAGAGGATCAGTTGCCACCAATATTTGGCAATTTTTCCCCCACACTATGCTAAACCTTATGTACCAAGGGACAGTAAACCTTCTTCCCCCCCAGTTTTGACACTTTGCCCCCCCCTAGTTTTGGTACCCAATCTGTGGATGGAATATCCACGCACAAAATTTGAAAAAAAAAATCAATATTTGTACAATGCTTCTAAACTTGTACATTTTCTTAAAATTTTGAGCTCACCTCAGTGAATGATGAGAATATTTTTCTTATGGACATTAATATAATAACTACCTTCTGATGAAAAGGAGATAAAAAACACTTTGCGTGTAGCACACTGTACAAAAGTGATACCATCCCATACAGGATTGCGACATTTTGGCCTATTCTTTTGTCTTTTTTACCATACCGTGGTAAGTGAGTGACTGCTGGCTTACAGATATGGCTGGAATTGTGTTGGTGTTTGAGGCCTCTTTTCCTGTGTAGAGAATCATTATCTTCAATTATAACACCATTAAGCCTTGTTTCCATGATATGAAAAACTCAATATGCTGACCAAGGCAGTAATTTATTTTATTATAAAACATAAAGTAAACGTAACGTTTCAACCTTCTAGCAAGGTCTTCTTCAGACCCTGCACCAAGTACAAATGTAACAAGATACGAAAACAGGACGATATATGTACACAAACAATACTCTCCTCCAGACTATTAGAAAGTTGTTCTGGAACATTCTAGCAGGTCTTTCCCTTGACAACTGTACTTTCACCTTAAAGGCTAAACATATTTACTTCCATCTAGAATGTGGTTGGACTCTCTATCTCACGCTCTTTTTCCTTCATTCTTCTTCCTTCTTCTCTCCTCTTTCTCTCTTGTCCTTTCCACTCTTTCTAACACCTTCTTCCATTCTTTATTTAACTTCAGTCCCCCATTCCAGTTCATTGTGTCTTCTTCACCTTTCTTCTCTATTTCCTTGACCTCCTTCCATTTTCTCACTAGTATTCTCTTCTCCCTTCCTATCAAAAAGCAGAAAATAACAACTAACAACAATATAATTAAAGTTCTCTTTTCAGGTCGCTCTCGGTCAAAATTTTCTTTGTTTTACCTCTTTGAATTCTCACAAAAAATATGAAAATGTGGGATTTTTACCAAATTTGAATTTTATATAAATTATAAGTTTTCACATTTGATCTAATAATCATAAGTCAATTAGGGTACTGCCCTCATTTTGTACCGTAACACAATGTTAATGTTAATATTGCGTTGGGATCGAACTAGAGACCCTGAATTGTCCATTGGGTACTATGCGGTACATAGATTAACAGATAAAATGTCTATGAAATTTTTTTAATATATATTTCTTATAATCCTACGCAGCCTATTATAATAATTAAAACGCCACTTGTGAGAGTCGACATGTATCATTCAGTACTGCTCTAAATTCTCACACATTTTTTTTTTTGCCACAAATTTGCCAAAATGTCTTCTAAAACTATACAGGCCTCTGCAGATTTTGTTGAAATTAGAGATAGGATAGTGATGAGACAGGAGAGGATTCTGATTGCTCCCAGTCTTGTCTCGCATTTTGAGACGAGGCTGTAGTAGTCTTTTAAACTGGAGACGAGAATCAGACCAAACCTTTCGGGACTGTCTGTGATGAGATTGGGACAACTCTCTTTAAAATCAAAATGAGATGAGACCCGTGTGAGACCCACTCGGTCTCGTTCGGCTTTTGGGATATTCTTTGAAGAGTTTACGTAAAACAAATTTACCTTACTATTCGACTACTCTCATACGAAGCTGAAATCTACCAGGTTATTTACAGATGAGTAATATGCTTTGTTTATCGTAATTGCAGAGTTAACACTAGTTAAGGGCTGTCAGACCCACCACCTCTATTTTTTTCCAATTCTTCAACTGAGAAAATTTGATACCCACCTTCTGCCTTTGGATTTTTTGGGATAATTCGTTTGTAACCCTTTGTCGGACTTCTGAAGAAGCATCATTGGGTTAGTTGGACCAAGCCACTGCGTGGTCTGAGGTGTAGGACTTGTTTATTTTTGCAAGACCTTGCTAGAAGGTTGAAACGTTACGTTTAGTTTATGCTTTATAATAAAATAAATTACTGCCTTGGTCAGCATATTGAGTTTTTCATTATCTTCACTTTCCTTGTCATTCTGCATATTATTGGTGTCATTGTCAGTAGAAATAATCTTTTCAGAGAAGTTGAAGTAAGGTAGAATTCATTTCTTAGCTCACCCATTACCCTTCCAATTTTGAATCCAGGAAGCAGCAATGGCAAAATCGATGAAGTGATGAATCAGTCAGACTGTCCAATTTTTTGTGCTCTCGTTCAGTATTCGCTCAAAACTCCACCTAGTACAGGGTGTCCCAAATAAACGTATACCAAATGTTGTAATTGACTTTGATCTGGGTATACTTTTATTTGGGACACTCTGTATATCACCACCTCCCATATTGATATTGCAGTGACAGCGTTTGGGTGTCAAATCTTGGGCTACAAGGACAGTTCACTTTCTCTTGGTCATTACGAGGCCATAGTGTGGAAAAAAGTGGGGGCAACCGCTCCATTGGCCCCCTTTATCGCCGCCACTGGGTGTGGGACTTTAATATTCCCACCATCTTTCCTTGACCATCGTCAACAATCTTCCAAAGGCTCGACGACATATTCATTTGAAACTATGGTTACGGATCTATAGTCAAACAATTTGACAATTGCAAAATTTTCATAATTTCTAGATATGGGCAAAACTGATAAGCGGTAATCCCAAATAAAAGTAAATAAATAAATTCATAATTTCTTTCACTTCGTCCATACGTTCATTTTAATTTTCACTTGATGAAAAATCACCTGAAGATCCTTCTTCAACAATTAAATCATCATCATTGTCATCATCGGCATGTTCAAAATCAACATAAGAGTCTACTGGTGTATCAGCTCTGCAATTTCTTTGTATATTACAATTAGAAAAAGAATGATCCTAATAGAGAAATAAAGTAAGAAATAGAGCAAGGTAGCCTACAAAGTCACACACACTCTCACTTCACCTGTATTCCGAACAATTAAACTAATGGTAATAGTGTAGCTATTTCTACAATTTCTCAATTGAAAGGTCTAGTGAGAGAGGGAGCTATGCCACTTTGACAAGAAATGGAAATAAATTGAGTTTTCTAAAGCATTGCGTTGAGTCATAATTTGTATAACAAAGGGTATTTTTTTTTTTGCTGAACATATTGTTAGGTAAATTATTCAAAAGGAAAAATATGAATTTCAATATAAATACCATTTATTATGAACATGTATGGTATATTGTTGTAGTATACCCATGTGGAAAAATCAATCTAGCACATCAAATGCTTTGAACAAGGCTTAAATACTTTTGCCTGAGTGTAAATCATGTTCACAGGGTTACATATGATCTACATAAAGACAACTTCATATGTCTTCTGGAGGATCTTCACTGTCCATTGTTTCTGTGGATTTTAGTTTTTGGTAAACACCATGAAGAACTGGAGGAATATAAGGCATTATTGCCATGAGATCTTTTAATTTCAGGGCTGATATTAAATCTTGCACCGGTTACTGCAACACAACCTCTGCCACTCCTATTGCAGACACCATCAGTAAGTGGCATAGCTCCTTCTCTCATTCAAAATGCTGATGAGGACGTATTCAAGAACTGAGAAAATCTGCTGCAGAACAAGCGGGAGCTATGCCACATGGTTGTAGTTCACATGATAGATGACAGATGGTAGGAGAAGACTGAAAATGGCAAAAAATAAAATTTTCAAGATTTGTGGCATAGCTTCCTCTCTCACTAGACCCCTCAATTGATACACCTGAATAGCAAGAGAAATGGATCTTCCGATCTTTTTCGGGTTCGTATTTTTGGTGAAGAAAGTAATGGTTGAGTCCCAAAGTATCAAATGTGATACCTGGGTGAAATTACGTCATAACACTAACATATTTTACTTTCTATGCGCATATTTCAACTTTAATAATGGCATTATCATCTAAAAATATGTTTTAAATACAACTACAAAATAAAACCGCGAAGTATCATATATGATACCTCGGGACTGAAGGGGGTATGTTTCATCTTTCATTTGGTAGACCTGAATTCCACAGCGATATACACACCTCGGAAGAGGGGTGGATTTCCAAGAAGCGGGAAGATAAGCCTCTAGGAGGGAAATTCCTTCCTATTGCTGGCAGTTTGCAATTGTCAGTTGTGTGCTGTGAAGTGTCTCTTGTTTCTGTAGTTTCTTCCTCTGTGACCTTATAACTTCCCCCTTCCGTAAACAGCATCAGATAGTTTTTTTGCTTTGCTATAAATCGGATTAAGCTGAAAAGGGACGTACTGCAATATGTCAGTGTTTTTACGAAAGAATTCAAAGATACTGGTAGCATGAATGAAACTGAATGCGCATATGAATGGAAAACAATGTAATTTTTTTCACATGATTTCATTTATCTCAGTTCCTGATAATTTAGAAATGTAAGTAAAAATATTCCCGGTTAGAATTCGCTTATTTATGATTATTCAGCATTTCTGGACATTTTGAAACAAGTAATATATTTTGGAAACGATCATTCACGCTTGTTTATGTAATCGTCTCAGAGATAACTGAAGGGGTAAGTTTAAAATGCCATTTTTACCTTAATTGTTAACGCACAATTATAGGCTATAACATCATCATTTTTATCATTCTCTGGTTCATAAACACTTGAAATTGTACAATCTTTTTTTTTCTCTCTGACACGCCCTTTATGCGAAACAGACCTACCTCCCTTCTTAGAATATATTCTACGTGAGTGATATCTCTCTCTCTCTCTCTCTTTCTATACAGTTTCTAGAACCCCCCTTCCACTCCAATGGACATTCCTTAAGAACAACAATGATAATAAATACAAATTTTTAAGTTGCAGTAGCTCAGGTCAACTTCCGTGGCGGAGTGGTTAGCTCAACGCACTATATGTCAGGAGTCCCGGATTCTAGTTCGTTTCGGACATGGATGTTTGTGTTTGTTCCAATGAGAATACAGAAAACAGAACATTGACATACGTGAAAACTGAGAAAATGTTAATAACGGGGGATACTACCGCATAGGAATATTCCTTTAAAAAAAATTAAAAAAGTCGTTTCGGTGCTTGGCTACCATGCGAGAGACCCCCGGTGGGGGAGAAGCGAGATTTTTTCCCACCTGTTGAAGCTGCTCCAGCGCCCACCCAGCATCGTATAAAGTGGGTATCTGGAGGAAACTGGGGGTGGGGGTAAAGGATGCCAGGAACGTGGTGCTCATCACATCACCCCCACCTTCGGCCATGTTCAAGAAAGTGTGGGACTCTAACTCCACACCCCCTGTACGCCTTCAAGGCGTCGCGCAAAGAACAGAGCACTTTATTTTGTAATAAATATAAATATACGAAGACTTATATTATGTATCAGTAACGTAAGTAAAAAACATGTTAGTCTTCACAAAATATTTTATTACAATTAATGATCGATTTGTGTAATTTGGTTGCAAGAAAATTTTCATCAGAAAGTAACTGTAATAGTAACTTACTTTTGAAGTACATGTAACTGTAACTGAGTTACTTTTTAAAATGAGTAACTGTAACTGTTACTTTTTTAAGCAAGTAACTGTAACTGTAAGTAGTTACCTTTTTAAAAGTAACTTTCCGAACACTGGTGATAATAATGTGACAATGTTACCACTACGCCATCGAAGAGACCCAGTATCTCATCCTGAGTCACGAACTAAATTCTATGAGCAATATGTACAATGTGTCGTGTTACAAACTTTGGCAGCATATAGAGGTCATTAAAGCAAACAAGTTTCCTTAGTAACTTTTTCTGCTGACAGCTCGGTCCAACACTACGAACCCTCGAGAAACGTAATTTTTTCCAGAATGCATGCAAAAATTTGTCAGTGGCCAGTGATGTATTAATCGAATTGGGGATGTATTTCTTTTATTATCTATTGCTTGAATATTAAATTATGGTAGATAAAATTATATTTATTATTTGTGATTAATTTATGATTTTGATTATGTCCGTTTCGTACGAGAAACTTACTTACCTGAGGAGAGGAGGGGGAGGGTCACAGGCCCACACATTTTCTTTAAATGTTTCAAGAAACCATTTTGTTATTGAATTGTTGATTACATATGTGCGGTCATGTATTAATTATAATAATTACAAAAAATTACGATCATCAATAAAAATAATAATCAATTATTCATAAATTCACGAAAACCATAATAGTTTTAAATCGTTGTAAAAGTACTGTAACTATGAGAACGTATAAACAACTATAGTGTTGCCTTGGAGAAATGAAAACACATTTTCTGTATAAAAGAGCAATAGCTCTGTGAACTTGTGGGACAATCTCCTGGTTGCTGAAGGCCTGGTGATTCAGGGGACGTTTGGGAAAATATCTTGCCAAAGACCAGGGTTGCATAATAAACCTTTTTTGAGCAGGCCTCATCTCCAGGAAGCTATCAACTCGGTTCAAGCCCCGACCACTTAGCGACCTTTTGGATGAGATGAGTCAAGGCAAATGGATAATGAACCTTTTCTTACTCCCACAAAAATAGGCAATAATTAGGCAGAGAGTTCAATGAACTAACCGATCTCTAACTACGCACTGGTAGTGATCAGGCTGGAAACTTCATACGAACTAACCGATCACTGATTCCAAAGACCAGGGTTCTAAACTGCGGTATAACCAATAGGTTTCGGCCTACAAGTTATATCTGGTGAATTGCCTATATAAAAAGTTTATGTATATAATCGTAAGCTTGTATAAATCTCTAAATAAGAGACAATAATGAAAATAATAATTTATTCCAAAGTAATCTAGGCAAAAATAAACAAGTCCTACACGTCAGACCACGCAGTGACGTGGTCCAACTAACCCAATGATGCTTTCAGAAGTCCGACAAAGGGTTACAAACGAATTATCCCAAAAAATCCAAAGGCAGAAGGTGGGTGTCAAATTTTCACAGTTGAAGAATTGGAAAAAAAAATAGAGGTGGTGGGTCTGACAGCCCTTAACTAGTGTTAACTCTGCAATTACGATAAACAAAGCATATTACTCATCTGTAAATAACCTGGTAGATTTCAGCTTCGTAAGAAAGTAGTCGAATAGTAAGGTAAATTTGTTTTAAGTAAACTCTTCAAATAATATCCCAAAAGCCGAACGAAACCGAGTGGGTCTCACACGAGTCTCATCTCATTTTGATTTTAAAGAGAGTTGTCCCAATCTCATCACAGAAAGTCCCGAAAGGTTTGGTCTGATTCTCGTCTCCAGTTTAAAAGACTATTACAGCCTCGTCTCAAAATGCGAGACAAGACTGGGAGCAATCAGAATCCTCTCCTGTCTCATCACTATCCTATCTATAATTTCAACAAAATCTGCAGAGGCCTGTATAGTTTTAGAAGACATTTTGGCAAATTTGTGGCAAAAAAAAAAAAAATGTGTGAGAATTTAGAGCAGTACTGAATGACACATGTCGACTCTCACAAGTGGCGTTTTAATTATTACAATAGGCTGCGTAGGATTATAAAAAATATATATTAAAAAAATTTCATAGACATTTTATCTGTTAATCTATGTACCGCATCGTACCCAATAGACAATTCAGGGTCTCTAGTTCGATTCCAACGCAATATTAACATTAACATTGTGTTACGGTACAAAATGAGGGCAGTACCCTAATTGACTTATGATTATTAGATCAAATGTGAAAACTTATAATTTATATAAAATTCAAATTTAGTAAAAATCCCACATTTTCATAATTTTTGTGAGAATTCAAAGAGGTTAAACAAAGAAAATTTTGACCGAGAGCAACCTGAAAAGAGAACTTTAATTATATTGTTGTTAGTTGTTATTTTCTGCGTTTTTAAAATTAGTGTTCAAAAATCCATAGTCTCTTTGTACCGTCTTCGTTGTCTGATGGGTCAGTCCTCTTTGAATTGAAAACAGAAATTGCATTAGATTTTGTCTCTTCTTTGTAGGTGCTGGAAATGGGGAAACCATAATGACTTTCCAATGTCGGGAAACCATTACTCATAAAAAAAAAATACCTGTAGGAAACAGTTCCTCATTCCACAACATTTCACGATGATTGTATAGAAGCATGTTCGGATGACCATATTCATAAATTTGTCACAATTAGGCAGAGGTATATCTGGTTTTTAATTTTTGAATGGTGAAAACTTAGTGGGCTTGATAAAATAGTACTTCTAAATATTTTAAAATTTCCTCGGATTGCCTAACCTTTTTATTTGTTATAAAAGAGAGCGGAATGAGTCTTCTGAATTCTCTCTTTTCGAAGTTTGTCTTTATTCCCGAAACCTTTCGCACAAAAATTGTAATTACTAAAATAAAATGTAACAACTATTTCACAGTGAAAGTACTTAGTATCTGAAGAATCCTCATGAAAAGAATCGTACTAATTGTAGGTCAGTTGTATACCCTTATGAAGCAGATTCATATCTTATATTTTTAGAAATGTTTTCTCAGCCTTACATAAAGTGACATTAGCTTGCAGCTCGACTTCCTAAAACTAAACTTTATCTTATTGCATCATTTTACCTTAATTTTAAACAGGTTTCACCTACTTAGAAAGTTCTCCAAGAACGCAGATCGAGTGAAGTAACTCGTGCCACAATAGACTACAATAGGTTTACGGTTCTTTTAAATTGCATATGCAAATGCATATTTAAGGATTTTTAACTAAAATGCATATTTCATATGCAGGTGCATATTTGTATGAAAATAAGTTGATGTGCATATTTTTGTACCCACAACCAACACCAAGCATATACTGTATTTATTTTTCTTCTCCTCGCTTCTCTTCTCTTTTCGTTATCTTTTCTCTGTCTTTCTTCTTTCCTTTTTACTGGATTGTATGAAATGTGGCAAGTACGTCTTGCCTGAAAGATTCCATTCGTCGATTAGAAGACAAAGGGTTACAACTCCAAACAGGCATCCAAATTATAGAAGACGTTAAAGAGGCCCTCGCTCAGGTTGAAGATCCTGTGTATGTACAGAAATTGGATGTAGTATTGAAAACGAACAGTGGGTATGCAACAATGGTGAAAGTTTGCCAAATTCTGCATACAAATGGACAACGTGTGGATGATCTGAAACTTGATGTGTCTGTCTCACTTTGTTGCCCTAAAATACAGTCCACTTGAATCTTCCGTAGTGGAACGTGTGTTTTCTGAATATAAGACTATTCTAGCTGAAAACAGAAGGAGTTTCAAGTTGTAACATTTAAGACATCGTGTTGTTATCAAATGCAATCATGATCTTGGTGTAATGTATTGTTTCATTTAACACAGAACCATTATAATTGAAAAAAATGTGTAGCGAATGAGCATTCAGAATAATGCATATTCATTGCCTGGCATGTAATCTTTCATAGTTTGTAATATAAAGTATTTATTAATTAAACGGGTTTTTAAAGTGCATATTTTAAACTCTTTTAGTGCATATTTTGCGTTTCTTTAGTGCTTAAGTATCCGAGCCCTAGTGATCACCATCACACCCGGCCGCCTTTACCACTCAGGGTTGCCCCCAAGTGTCCATTTATACGAGGCTGGGTGGACCTCAGAGCCGAACAGAAACAGGGAAATTACTGTTCAAGATCACCTGCCCCGGAATTCAAACCCAGGTCTTCCGCGTGGTAACCACATGCTCTACCAACTGAGCTACATCGGCTCTTATGGAGGAACATTGTACCCTCTTCCAAAAATTTGGAACGTAAAATGTACCGCTGTACATAGGCGCCGACTTTGGGGGGTAAGACACTTTCTGCACCTCAATTTACGTATATAGTTATTTATTTATACATATATAAGATATTGTTTAGCGGCGCTGTACACCGCTGTGGCACTCATTTATTGAATACCAAAAAGGTTGATAAGTAAAGTCTCTGGTTTTTCCTCTTTTGTATTATTATGTACATAAACTTTCAGAGGTACTGTCAACGCAAAGCTGCATTATCACAATCTACTCCACTCCTTTCAGCGGAAATAAATCAACTTCAGTAAGCAAGTATTTGCCCATAAGAGAAATATATTTACTTTTGGACCCGGTAGTTTTATTAGTGTTGCCCTCGAGACGAGACGAGACGAGACTTTGGTCTGTCTCGTCTCGTCTCGTGGAAATGATATCTCGTCTCGAAAATATTAGTTTGTCCCGTCTCGTGTTTCGTCTCGAAGGGTTCTGTCTCGTCTCGTAAAAGTAATGCAGGATATTATGCCAACAAAAGTTATAACTGGGAGACATCACAAAATATTATTCTCGAAAATGGGTTAAACCTGTAATACTTTGCTCACTGTAGTTATAGTGAGAATAAATATGATTCCTTAATCATAAGAACATGAGTATATCGAATAAAGTTTGTTGATTATCAATAGCTAGATAATGTATAGAATCTGCCTTGCTTTTCTAGCTCCCATCCACTCTTTATCCATCGTACACGCAGGGAGCTTTCAGACAGAAGGAACACGCGACAGGCGACAAGCCACACGGGGGTTTACACTGAAGTGACAAGCGACAGGATCCCCTTCCGTTCCGTCTGATAAAAGTATCGAGGCGATTTTACGCTCGATATTAAGAAAACGACCCAATTTGAGCGACACGCAAGCGACAAGAGACACGTGGTACTTCGGTTCAGAAGGTTACGTTTACTGAGGGTTCGTATCCAAGCGAAACATGTTGCTTGTCGCGTCTCTCCTGTGACTTGTTCAATGTGACAAGCGACACGGAAGTATCACACTGAAGCAACGAACGACAGGGACACTTCAGTTTATAAGCAAGCATGAATGGTGCATGCGCGAATAACAATCCTGGCGACTATACACGGTATCCAGAAAACGGCCTAATCAGAACAACAACAAGCGACAAGCGAGACGTGCAGCTTCGGTTCGAAGAGTTTCCTGCGAGGAAGATTTCTTCACACCAAAGTTACAGGCGACAAGCGACATGAGTTGCTTGGAAGCGAACTTTCAGTAGTCAATGCACCCTGTGTCCTTTGTCGCTTCGGTCCGTTGTTCACGGATGCGGGGTGAACGCTTTCCTTCAGACTGAAAGGAATTGTGTCGCTTGTCGCTTGGGTGGGAATTATACGTGTCGCTTGTCGCTTCGGTGTGAAATTTTCAGAAGATAGCTTTCAGGTTGAAGCGACAGGCGACAAGCGACACAGGGTTTTCGCACCAAAGCAACAAGCGACACGCTCCTTTAGGGAGATTTCAGACCGGAGCGACAAGCGACACATGTTGCTTTGGAACAAGCCAATCAACAGCAACGTTGCACAGCGTAGGAGCATGGCAGGCCGCACAAACCTGCGTTCGATGGGTGAAATCATGAAGCGAAACGTGTTACGGGTCGCGTGTCGCTTCGATGTGAAACCTCCCTTAGTCTATAAGCGAGCTTTCACTGTGAATTCACTACCAACAGACAGAGGATACACAATGCATGCTATTAAAAAACGGCCCAGTCCGAACGACACGCAAGCGACAAAGCAACACGTGCCGCTTGCCGGTCTAGTCGCTGCCATTCATTTCCAAGCGACAATTGTTGCTGTCGCATGTCGCTTATTACTCCTATGACTTCAGGCAATTTTATGTTCGTTACGTCAAAGCAGAGTATCTAATTGCACTAGCATTTTACTAGGTTTTTAGAGCCGCGGTGGTGTAGTCGTTATGGCGTAGATACAGGGATTTTGCAGGTTAAGATAGCTGGGACACGAGGCTAAAGTCTGGGCAAATTCGTTTCGGGACAACGTGTGACGAATTAGCATTTTTCGAGGGGGAATCTTACAGATCTTTATTCATGTAATAGAAGCTGTTTTGGGTTTCCAAAGAAAATGCATTATTCAGAATAAATAAATATTTGCAATTGATTAGTTATTTTGTTTATATCTTTTCGAGACTTTCGAGACGAGACGAGACTTCTCAGGAGCCGTCTCGTGTCTCATCTCGAAAACGAGACGACACGGGTGGTCAGTCTCGTCCCGTCTCGTGGGCAACACTATAGTTTTTCGGGGAAGGGGTCCTGACCAGGGCGGCTCAAGTTAAAATTTTCGCCCTGGTGAGATGGATTTTTGCCACCCCTTCACTTTCCACCCTGCTATCTCTAACTCTCACCTTCGTCCCCCTACTTTTCCACTCCCAATATAAACCTTCACCATGTTACGTATTTACGGTTTTAATTTTTTTTAAAATAATAGCCTTAGTTTTAAATACTGTAGTAAGCCTATTACTGTTAAAAAATAATACAGATATGCATTTATCTAAAACTTACATAATGATATCAAAATAACAGTAATATCTTATCTACATGATTTTGCAATGTATTTTGTTATGCAGAAGTAAATTCAAACATTTTCCCCTTGCTTCTGGGCTTCAACTTCTGGAATGATGATAACCACTTTCCTTTTTATTTCCGTCCATTATCGATTCTTTATACATTGCTTTTACCTTTTCCATATATTTCTTTAATATTTTACTTTCGCAAATCGGTTCACATCCCACAACGTTTTATTATATTCTATCACCTCGTGCTGCCATCTATGTTTCTTCTTTCAACCTCCTTTGTTCCATCTCGTGTAATTGTTTCCAATATGAAGTATGTGGCTTGTAACAATTCTTCTTAAAAGAAATAGGCTGGCTTATATATTCAAAATCAATATTTTCGCGCTACTCAAACAGGACACACCGGTTTGACGCCCCCTGAGCAGGGTTTCGGAGCGGAGTGTACCGTACTAAAGGAGCGCTCCGGAGCGACTTCGAAGCGTCAGTTCTACTCCGCTCCTCTCTCCGGAGTGGAGCGTGGTACGACAGCACTCCGATCCGGTGCGGAGTGGTTCGACTTCTTGAGACACACGCTCCGCTCCAGAGCGTGGTGCTTTTGACAGCACTCTCCGATCCGGTTAGGAGTTGTTGTTTTTTACACGAATGCTGTAATGCAACTATGAATAATGGGAATGTGCACATTAAAACCGACTTCCGTGACGGAGTCTGCAGTCCTGTTTCCACGTACTCTAGTTGTTTGTCTGTATGATCGCCCCCCGCTTGGAGGGGAGGGACAGAGTGGATCATGCTTTCTTATGGCTCTAGTCGAACGGGTGAAGGAGGAGGTGCGCGGGGAATTTTGGCCGAAGCTTTTTTGTTTGTGGTCGCTCTACAGCACAGCAACCTATGACGTCAGGGATCCGTGGGGTGGTTCAAATCCCGGCATGGGCTTGTACAGGGTCAACAAGTTAGTAATAAGTTTGTTTTATACACTTGTAGGTTGAATTGTATGTTCTGCAAATATGCTGTATAAAGAAACAAACTGCTGGAGTACTAAGTGTGGCGAGTGTACAATCTTTGTGTGTATCGTTCATCAATTTAATCATAACATCGATCATCCCCATCTTTGCGATTAGCCAAGAGCGACAAAGAAGAGAAGTAAAATGAACTAAATCAATCAATCAATCATGCACGATAAACATTGATAAAACAATACAAGAATGCTGTTTTGGCTCAATAGAGAGAGAGAGAGAAAAAGAGAGAGAGAGAGAGAGAGAGAGAGAGAGAGAGAGAGAGAGAGCTATAGTACGTAAATTGTTCATTTGATGTAAGTTGAAATATGAATTATGAATTACGTAAATAGTATTTCTGTATTGAGATGTACTATTTTGTATTGTGACTCTTAGATATACGAGTTTGAATGTTATGTGTTGAATGGGTTAGGAATAATTTCAAGCAATCAGTTTTTCTGCTTTGCGGATTTATCCGACCCACCTCCTCCATACAACAGACAGCTTCGTTTTGTGCCGTATTCCGTGTTCCTTGCAGGTGACTCAGTGCAATCGGCTAGCGCATTGGTCTTGTGCCCGTTTCAAAAGGGGAGCAGGATGTTTGTGTGTGCTTTCGGGGTTGAGAACTTCGTTCGTTGCGCTGTACGTTGCGTTCGACTTATCCGTACATGGTAGAGACATCGCCTTTGCCAGACAGATCCAGTGTTGCCAGTTGTATTAGAATTATGCTACACCAATTCTGGCTAGATTGTTCTCTTTTAAAACTATTACTTGCGCGTGTTGTTCTTCTCTTCACTGTCATAAAAAGAAGCCTTTAAAAGCTGTGTTCTCTTGTATCATTACATGCATATTATGTGTGCTTGTCAATGGTGGTGTATGGACATTTAATTAATTTTTAACGCCGCTGATACATAGACGTCTTCAGGATTTTTTCCAGGAATTTCCCCAAAATAGTATTACTCCCTTTAAAAAAAATTCTACAGTTTGAAGTTATCATGTTCCTGCAACGCCCTTGCAATAATTAACATATATTACTGTGACTGAAATGAAATTATATGCGTGAAATATGTACTACTTGATTGACTTTCATTTCCGGGTGGCGTGGCCCCCTCCCTTTAGGACGTCCATGCGAATGGAGAAATCATTCCAACCAATCTCGGTTAATGTAATTATAAGGTGACTATATTTGTTAAATCAATATACAAGAACAACAAAGAAAAATCCGTAAGTGTTAATTCTA
Organism: Lepisma saccharinum; assembly: GCF_977018435.1. Taxonomy (NCBI): domain Eukaryota; kingdom Metazoa; phylum Arthropoda; class Insecta; order Zygentoma; family Lepismatidae; genus Lepisma; species Lepisma saccharinum. The sequence goes on along the minus strand of NC_139236.1, from coordinate 59,605,415 downwards.
TGCATCATAAGCCACGAGAATCATGGAAGATCTATACTGTAATAATGAATTGAAGGAAACCATGCCGAGTTTTTATTTATAGTCTACCTGTTCAAGTAGGAATGGAATGGTGCACAAAAAGAATTACAAATATGTATGTAAAAGAAAACCAAGTATTTCGATAAAGTTATTTCTATAATTGTAATCAACAATGACCAATTGTCCTTTCAACTAAGTATAAGTTTCAATTTGTCTTTTCCGGACTATTACCTTTGCCTTGCCTTTAATCGTATATTTATCATGATCCGTAATTTTAAACAAATTCTAGATAAGTCGGCAAAAAAATAGGATACCGAAACTATGGAAAATAAATATACTGTGATAGAGAAACAAACACAAAGGAAACACCAATGACATTAACGCGATTCAAACCAACACCATTTGTCGTTGAGAGCTTAACTCACATCCACGAACTAGCAGAAATATTCCCATGGAATTCGTTATTCTTCTGATATTGAATACCCAATGATGCTTTCTGTTATGTAATAGACACTTATGAAGTGAATACATTATTAGGACTTAGCCAGATTTCAGAAAACACACGCACACACACACGTACGTAAAAGATATGAATAGGTTGTTCATTTGGAAATTTATTTCCGAATTGTATTTTTATGCTCTTGTGAATAGATGTAAAGGAAAGTGAAGTCTCTTATTGTTAAACAGAATTACAAATGTATATTTCATTAAGGATTAATTTATCACAATATACATTGCAATTATACATTCAACATACGTTGAAACAATGCCTTTTGTTATGGACTTTTGGTGGATTTAAGACTCAACAATACGCTATCGACAATAGATCTACAGTTTAAATCCTACCTAAAGTGGAATTCGAGCCACTATGTCCCTCTACCGGATATCGATCCCAGTGCTCCTTCATTACAAGGCGACGTTGTTACCACTATGTTATCGGGGTACAGCGCGCTACTTTTTTTAAAAAAAATCAGTACACATTTATCAATTCTCTCATTATAATCGTTGCGATTAGCCAAAATTCAAAGATAAGTAACAAAAATCAAATCAAATGCCATCAGTAAGGAAGGCACGTATTGCTCGCAGCCCTGTTTTCCAAAATGAATGTATCTGCTGACTACACATTGTTCATTACTGAAAACTTGCTTTCAGTTTGCTGTGTACAACGTACTTAATACAAAAAATATCAATTTTATACGTACATATACGTTTTCTGGTTTTCTAGACTCAGAAAGTTAAATATAGCAACATTCCATTCGTCGTTTTTCTAAAATTTTTGCAATTTTCTTATAACCACCATGCCTATTTCCAGGTTACTGCTAAAAAGACTTGAAATGTTAGATATGGCAACCAGACATTTTGTAATTTTTGCAGTAGTATACGTATGTAACCATTAAATACCTATTTCAACTTCCTGCCTTTAAAATTAGGAAAAAGAATCGATATGACAACCCTGTATTTCATACTATTTAAATTCCCCTGTTCGGCTGTATACAAACAGCATTCCGATTTTCGACTTTATACCTTCATAAAATTAAACCAAATGTGGCAACTTACATTTTTGGTTAAGCCGGTTTTCAACTTTCTAGTGTCAGGATTTTTAAAAAGTTAGATATGAAAACTCTGTATTTCAAATTAAAACGTTTCCTAATTGGCCGTGTTTATGGTAACATTAATAAGCATGATTTCGATTTTCAACTTCATACATTCAAAAATCGAAAAGTTAAAATTAGCAACCTGAATTTCCAATTACTTTAAACTTTTCCCTTTCGCTACATTCAAAGTATCATACATAACCAGCGTAAAGGAAAGTTAGATATGGCAATCGTGCACCAGCGAGTGTTTGGCATGAACACCTGTCTGCCTTTTATTTTCCTCCGTACAAGTTGCTTCGCCTTTCCTCTGCGTGCTCCTGGCCTTTAGAAGGTCGAATGGATTTTCTGCAGTAGTTTCGCCAGTGTTACTCGAACCAATATCCCGGAATAATTCACTTCTCCCGCGCCGTGGACTGTAACGTCGGGCCGATATGCCGAAGTGCTTAGCCCGAACCAGAAGTTGAACGGAATTGAGTTTCAGTCGCAATCCCTGGTGGCAGGAAATGAATGAGTGGTTCCATTCTCTCAACTTATAAAACCACAGGTGGCACACCTGCTATTGAAATATATTGTCCCCAGAAGTAGTAGTAGAGTAGTAAAAGTGATAATGAAAATGTAATAATAATAATATTAATATCGCTCTCTTCACGAAAACAGTCCAGTGAAGATCGAAGCTTCCCCTTGCCTCCTCCACACCCCTGGCCTCCAGGTTTGCCACACTTCTTCTACGCTTCACAGTTGACACATTGCGTGTTGTACGTATGCGGGCGGTTGGTTCATTGTGCCTTCCCTGGTGTATTGTGTAAGGATTATTCCTTGCTTATTGGCAACACTGTAGGTGAGTGACGTAATCTTGTCTGGACTGTTTCCGTGGCGTTTAGTAATAATATGTTTTATAACAACAATAACAGGCGATTTTCAAATGCCGTACAAATTCCACAAACAAAATTACTAATGTACTCGGAACCTTTGATCGTTAGTTTTCTGTATATACTTGTATTAACCAACCTCGGAGCGCTCCGGAGTCGCTCCGGAGAAGAGTGAGCAAGTACTTTGAATCTCGCTCCTCGCTCCGGAGCGTGGGCAACAGCCGGAGCGTTGATCAGCTCCGCTCCGAAACCCTGCCCCTGAGGGCGGCGCCCCTTACAATACCTTAAGCCCCCCCTTGGTTCGGATCCCCTCAACACTCTTCTAAAACTTGTTTGATAAGATAAAATTGAGAGATGTGACATAAACATTAAGGGCTGTACACTGATAATTACTTAGGAGGTGAAATTGGATTTGTAGTGTGAAAAGTATACGACCTTTCAAGGCATACTGTCTCCGACAAAATAACAAGTGGACCTTGTACCATGAACTCAAGAATAAGAAATGGACCGTGGTGGAAACGAATCAATCACCAGATTAGAAATTTCAATCCTTGTAAAATCACTGAGTAGATACGTTCGATTTAGAAATAGATTTGATATTACAAAATCAAAATCCATTTTAAAAATTTGATCATAGGATTCTATTTCAATATGTTTCTGCAGTCAAATTAGTTTTTGCTGATTGACTTACTTTGGTCTATTTTACTACTCTTTTCAGCCATTATTGATTGTGATAACCACTCCGCCACGGAGATCGGCTCAAATTATTTCCTTCCAAAATTAATACCATCCTAGCACGATCTAATTAACTGCGTTCCATTTCACACGCACACAAACACACAATTATACAATTATCTGAAATGAGACTTGTGTTATTGTTAAATTTATAGTACAGAAAACGGACAATTAATTGTGTAGGAAAACAAAAATTAATCCAACAGATCATGATTAATTTAGAATATTAATACAATGAACTCGTTGTAATTGCAACAATTTTTTTCGAATAAATCTTACGTTTACTTTCATATAATAAACGATGCCCTATTATTAACTAAAGTACAAGAAAAACATAAACGTCTAACTCATACATTTTTTTTCTTCAGGTGTACAAAACTGTACGAAACCTGTACATTATTTTAAGCCCATTTTCGAAGATTTCCGACATTTTTGAAGTGAGATGTTAACTTGGAGGCAACTTTTGAAGTTTGAATTTCTCTTGAACAGAGGCGTTACAAAACTTTTTTCGAGGTGTACAAAACCTGTACATTATTTTAAGCCCATTTTCGAACAGATCGGGCAGTGTTGCACTCCAGTTGACGCTGGAGTGCAACTTTTGAAGTTTGAATTTCTGTTGAACCGAGGCGTTACAAAACTTTTTACGGGGTGTACAAAACTTGTACAAACTTTGGTATTGTGAAATTGAATTATCGTGATTATTGCACTCAAAGTTGACGGGGCTAACTTCCTGTTGCTTTTAACACTCGGCATGCATGATTATTTTCCAGTCTTTGCTATTCACTTGCTTATCAGTGTTGCGAACTCGACGAAAATGTCATGTTTACTCTTGACCCGATGTTCACTCTTGCCCTGGTTTCCGATAATGCCCAGTGTCGCCTGTATGCGACACGTTAATATTAACGGAAATATTGTATCATTTTTTAGAAGAAAATCCATGTCAGTAATATATTACCATTATATAGATAAAATAAATTGTAACAAGAAAAAACATCGTAAGAAATGGGAAATGTCGGGTTAACTGTCTGTGACTACGAGCTTCTCCTGTACCATATGTGGTCACTCGTAATTAAATTATTGTACTCACGTGTGTACAGTCCAACTCCGGTCGGTAACTAAGAAGTACTGCACTTGTTTATCCCCTCCTTTGTGTGAAATTCACCATGGAAAAATTCGTGAAATTTCACGCTCGAGATGCAAAGATAATATATAATTGGATGAGATTTTTTTTTTTACTTTTACAGCAGACTCGCGATTATACGAGCTAATTGGGACCAAGACTACCTCGGATATTACGGAGATACTGTGCTAATAGTTTGTAAATGACGAAACAACACTTAAAGCTCCATAGTAATTATTTATTACTAGTACATCATAAATGAGAAGATTACTTTTTTCAAAAAGTCCTTCATAGTTTTTGGACACGCCTTTTCCGTTTGCCACTCATACTACATTACTGGCTTAGAATAGACCTATACACAGATTTATACACCGACAATCTAACGAACACGAGAAGCGCGGACGGTGACTTGACTCCAGCTTACTAGTAAACAAACAGGGGGTGCGTTATGAAGCGCGATGTTTTCCAACCACTCCCTCGGTTAACCCGGAGCCTCGGTTAATCGGGACTCGGTTAATCGCGAGTCTACTGTAATTACCAAGAGGGCTGAATCAGTGCTTATTATTACGAAAAAGCCAGGAAAGTAAGTTCTATGTTAAAGTAATGTCAGTAGAGATTGTGATGCATTACATCTCTCTCAAAGTTTAGCCCGAATCACATGAAACTGGATTTCCAGTAGGAATGCCCTAGTTGGCGCCGACTGGCTATCCCCATCTGCTAGTTTTCGCCTCACACGATACATGTTACCGAACTCTTCGATGTACTTTTGTTCCCATAAGACATTTCGCAGAGCAGACAATCTGAAAAGATGGACGAGCAATTTGAAGAACGTTGTAGGAGAATTACTGCTGTATTAAAAATAAAGAAAATAAAAAGTATGGACTAGAAAATGGCTCGAAAGAAAATAAGGTAATAAATGCGTAATAAACAAGCTTTTTAACGAACTCTGATATGCATAATCAAACACGAGATTCGCACGATTCATTAATTTTTTTTTTTTAAACTAAATAAATCAAATATTCAATGCATCTGTAATAAGGATTTTCATTATCTACTAATCATATTTGTCACCATAGGAGTAACTTGGCGGTGGCAAGGGGCACTTGCCCCCCACAAAATTTTTCAGATTTGTTAAAATGTACAAGTTAAGGATACGTTTGTTAACACCCTAAGACCTAAGGAGCTAAGTAATAAATAATAATATTTATGATTTCACAAATGTAACAGTTATTAGGAAATAACCTTGGACACTATTTTTATGGAATGACAACATTTTTGACTGTTCCCCAAAACTTGAGCCTCAAGTTTGTACCTGCCGCCCCTCCCCCCCCCCATCCCCCACTAAGTTAAGTCTCAAGTTACGCCCATGTTTGTCACGTATACATCTCATCGCTTTGCATAAATACCCAACGAACTTGACACGAACGCGAATCATCTCTGTTACTTTTTCTTTTATCGAGAAGCAAAGAAAACAAACAAACACTCGGAAACCACAGACAAAAAACTTTCCTTCGGCAAACTCGCAGATTATCTTCACATGGCCAAACTTCACTCTCATTGGCTGTTCTACCGAATCGAGTCGGGGAAAGCCAGTTGCAATTAGAACATGACCTATTCTTCAAAAGCAGTCAAGTAGTCAGTCAGGCAGTCATCGCTTCCGGTCAGGTAGCCAGTACGCTGGTCTAGTGAACGTCACTTCCGGCGCTGTCGGCATAGCAACTGTATACCTGGCATAATACAACGCACTGCCCGTACCTTCCCCATGCATTTAGTATTGGAAACGGATCGCAAGGGGTACATTTTGTTACAAGTGACCGGGGTTTTCAACGAAAATGGTAATATGTATCTTACACCATTGTAAAGATTAAATTCAGAAGAATACATAATTAAAATACAGGTTGCTTACAAGTAACGAGTTAAAGAAGAAATGGAAAAACAAAAGATGTCATTTTCCATGAAAGTGACCGGCAACCTATGATTTCTTCGGTTTCCGCTACACAGGCTTGCTGACGGGTAAATTAACGTAAGTCACATGGTCAGATATTTTCTTATCGTTATGCGTATGGTTGCAATAAGTATGCACATTAGGTACATTTCCTGCCTTTGCACTAATGGGCATTCAAAAACAGCAATGCATATTATCGATCGGAACAATACATATTTGTAGTCCATAGTCATAGACGTCGAAGGAAATTCTTGTAGCGGTCGTCAGGCTATTGACATATTTTAATAGTTGTAGTAGTAATATTGGGAGTGTCTAAAGTGGTTTCAATCAATAGCCGGAACAACAACCACAAATGAATAGGGACGAGTACTACTACTAATATCAACAACAATAATAAATGCATATGAAGATAACAATGGTATTTTATTATTATTGAATTGTTGATTTGGTGCTTTAAGTCCACTTTATGCACAGTAAGGTTAATTGGGACTTGACCTACAGTTTAAATTGGAATCCGAACAACTATGTGCCTCCACCGTATTATAATTATTATTGCATCCCAAATAAGCTATTTCTAACCGAAAATATTTTACTGCCATTAATAGATTACTAGATGATTTCCCGGCGTTGCCCGGGTATTTATTTATCCCAATCTTGTATTAGACAGGAAAATAATGAATTCTAACTATAATGTAAAATGTAACTAATTTTAAATGTGATCGTGAATGTCACCAATTAGCTTAGCGACTCCGAAAACTATGGATTCGACACTAATCTACGTCATTTTTGGTATTTTATTTTGCACCCCTCTCGCCCCCATGCCGATAGGTCATGAACTTATAGTTGAACAGCATTGGGAGTGTCACGAAAACTATGGATTCCATTCGCAACTCAGCCTGAATGTTAGACAACTATTTTTTGTACGAATGCAGTAGACGTTATGTCTTGTAAATGCTATATTTGAGGAATACACATGATTACATAGCCTACACAAACTAACAAATACAACTAGATTGTGTTCCCGCAACACACACGCACATCTTGTTAGAATGTTCCACTGCTGCAAGTCCCACTAAAATACACTGATTAATGATTAAAACCTGAACATCCTCCTTGCTACAAAATTGAAAATATCATCATCGGTGTTATTTTATATTATATATTATGTATGTACACTTAACATACATAAATAAAATAGACTCCTCTCTCATATTTGATAAGCACATTTCAGAAGTTTGCAATAGAGCAAGGAGAATGCTTGGTTATATATTTTTCTCATGGAAAGTTTTTAAAAAACAAGATACCTTAATATTCCTGTATAAAACGATAGTTCGTCCTATTCTTGAATATGCAAATGAATTACGGTTTCTGACTACAAACAGTCACCTTCAAAAAGTTGAAACAGTTCAAAAACTTTTTATCAGGTTATTATGCACAAAGTTTAAAAAAAAATAGTATGACCAACATTACTCTGAATCGTTAACACAGTTGAATATGTTTACCTTAGAAGAAAGAAGAAAAATGAAAAGGATAAATTTTGCAGAGAAAATATTAACTTTCCAAGTTGACAGTGAATACTTTTTGAATAATATGGCTTATAAAATTCCCAGATATTCCCATAGGTATATCTCAATTCTCACATGCCTAAACAAGGCCAGAGGTTTAGTAGCTAATCTTGTTGAAACCTACAATTTGAATTTATGTTGATGTATAAGATTGTAGGATCCACTGTTTTATTTTATAATTATATATTTATTTTTTTTAATTTTGTATAGCCAATTTTGACATAGTGATATACCTTGTTGTTTAATCGTTATCATCACTTAAATAAATATGATTATTATTATTATTAGAACAATACACAGTTAATTGCGGAATATTATATAACAATAAAAAAATATTAGTATCAGAGATGTAATAGATCTCGTTGAAAACTGTAAACTGAAGTGTAAATATGCTAACTTGTTAGGTTATGTTATTCTATTTTATTCGTGTAACTTTGTACTTGACTTCGTGCTGTATTAGGTTTCATACTGTGTTCAACACTTAAAATAAACGATTATTATTATTATTAACAGTGCAGGGTCAATTGGTCGAGGATCTCCCGTTCAATTTCGAGGACATTATTTCAACCTCCTTAATGTTAAGTACATCCTCTCGGGTGTTGGAGATGAAACTGGCAGTGTAGCCAAGATAACCAACAATTTGTGCATATTTGAGTACAAGAGCTTGTCACAATTTTCTACTGCCTACAATGCAGACCCCGGACATGTATTTTCAATTAATGTTTGCCACATTTTTCATTCAGATTTGAAAATGTAAAAAATATCAACCAGGCCATCTAACTTTTTGACACACTGTTCCAATGAATGACGAATAGGAATTTCATATGGGAATATGTTGTTGCAATTTTTCAATGTGTTTACTGTGTTGAGAGAAACTTGGGTTCATTTCTACTACAAAATGGTCCAAAAATTGACAACAGTAAAGTTTCTGCTATTAGTGTATACAATTTCACAAGTCACCCTACTGAGTATTGATACTTTTCTGTCCATCTTGTGTCAAACAAATTGAGAACGTTACAGAACTTCCCTAGCTATCTTGCACTTCATTTTTTATAACCAAATTACTTTGAGAAGATGTTCACTGCATACTCTGTAATGTTCGCTTTGTTTACTTTCGCCAACCAGACGACGCGGTGGTATCATCTGATCAACAATTATCGAGTCCCGTGCCGTGAAGCGCACCTTCTGTTCTTTCTAGGAAAATTGGAGGATAAACGTGAGTTTATGTTAAACAACCGAATACTGCACAGTACCATCCTGAACAAGGGTCAAATCCCCCTCCCGCCCGCTTGAATTCCGTATGCTTACAAGAACCGGCCTCAATCATGGCTGCTCTCCCTCCTTTATTGCTTGCGGCTCATCTTTCCAAAACCTCAGCAACGCTCTATAGCCAACGCCATGTTACCAACCTTAGCAACCACCGTAGCAACCGGTTGTTTAATGCCAATATGGCCGCAGCCATGCGCGGGCCCAGCAGATGACTTGACTTGGACCATCGCTTTATGCACCCGTGGAGACCTTGTTTGTAGAAGTCCGCAGGTTGCTCCAGACGCCATGACTTGACTTCAGAAATCAACGTTTCATTGTCGTGGAAGTGCTTTCCCTTCAGAAATGACTTCATTGTTGGTAAGGGTGGAAGTCTGATTGTGCGAGGTCTGGAGAGTACGGAGGATGAGGAAGGATTTCATATCCACAGGACCGTGCTTCTGTCTGGGCAACATGCGAGTTGTGAACTGGAGCGTTGTCTTGCAGGATGCGGACGCCTTTGGTCAGCATGCCACACCTCTTGGTTTTGATGGCCTTCCGCAATTTATGCAGCAGTAAAGCGTAGTACGTGCTCGTATTTGTGGTACCCTTCGCCAGGAAATCCATCATAACTACTCCATGCTAGTCCCAAAAAACCATGACCATCAATTTGCCCGCTGAGGGTTGGACACAGGCCTTCTTTGGTGGTGGTGAGTCAGGATGCTTCCATTGCTTTGACTGGACCTTGGTCTCTGGGTCATGGTGATGGACTCACGTTTCACCCTGGTTGATTAGTCTGTCAAAAAAATCCTCCTGGTTTTCCTGGCACAATCCTGTCAAATTAGCCTGGGATCACGTGACTCGTTCCTGCATTTGGAAAGGTGAGAGTAGCCGAAGAACCCATCGGGCAGACACCTTCTGCATGTGCAAATGGTAATGGATGATTTTTTCCACAGACCCCACACTGATCTTGACATCTTCAGCTAGTTGGCGAACGGTTATGCGGCGATCCTCCAAGATGGCGGCTTTCACTTGCCCAATTGTGTCTTTGTCAATGGTTTACTGGGGTCGCCCGGGAATGGGGTTGTTTCTACTGAAGTCGAACCAAACTTGAACTGACGATGCCAGTGCTTCACTACGACATACGATGGGACATCCTCTCCATAAGTCTCTTTCATCTCATCAAAAGTTTCCTTAGGTGTGCGGCCTCTCAAGTAAAGAAACTTGATGACTGCTCGGTATTCGACTGGATCCATCACTACACCTTGTCTCAATTCAGTTCAGAATTGCAAATTACCTCATGACCTATGCACATATGTATCATTACACATATAAAATTTCAGTATTCTACATTAACTAGAACTGGGTCAGGGGAAATCTTTAATGAACGTCCCTCGTACGTATATCTGTACAAAAGTTTTACATGAATTATTGCTTTTTCTTTTAGTGTCGAGCGCTATTGATTAGCCTACAAGGAGGTCACAATGTGGGCGTACCCCTTCCCCCCCCCCCTCTGTATTTTCGACATACGATGGTTATGGGTGAATGCTTGATATGAACCTGATGGTTTAAGTGTCCGGAACATCGGTATGGAGTCCGTCTTTTTCGTTGCACGGCCGTGCTCTGCGCCATATTTTGACACACTTCGCGATGCAAGTATGAATAAGACCTTTTTCTGAAAGAATGTTATCTTACCTCCTGGTTTAATCTGGATGATCACTACTTACAGGCACTATTACACCACAAACACTCAGTGATATAGGAGGAGGCCGCTCTCGTCGTTGTGTCCGCGATGCCTCGAGTCTCACTGTCCTTATTGTGTCTTGTGTCGTTCACCCCTGCTTCCAGGGGTCAATCACTTCGCGTCTGGTTCGTGGGTCGTCCTCCGTCCAGGTCTAGGCTGGTTTGACCCGGTCAATGCTGACGCGGGTCTCACGACCGTTGAGACGCAGGGTCAAGGTCTTGCCGTTTTTGCTTAGAACTTGGTGTGGTCCGGAATACGGTGGTTGGAGGCTGCCTCGTACGGAGTCGTCACCGAGAAAGACGTGGGTACAGGTTGCCAGGTCCTTGAAGACGAAGGTGCTGGGTTGATTGTGACGGGAACCGGGTTGTGGTCACAGCTGAGCCATGTGTTGCCGAGCTCGACAGTCAAGCTTGGATGGCGTTATTTAATCCTAATTAGAAATTCTTTGACCTAACCTTGGATCATAGGCGCCGACTCTAAGGGGCTTGGTGGGCTCGAGCCCCCCACCCAATGTTAACGATGTGGGAGCAGAGCCCCCCCAAATAATTTTGCTTAAGAGGATCTAATGTATTATTTTACTTCTCTTGTAAAGTTTACTCTGAATTGTGCCACATGAAGTTAACTTTAAATATACATTTGAAATGTTCTAGACCATCAACTTTGGGGGCTGAGACCGCCGAACCATCAACTTTGGGGGTCTATGACCGGAGACAGCAAAACACATGGCTTATTACTATATACTAAGTATATAATTATTATTTACTATTATAAATATATTAATCAGAGACATAATGAATTTAGCCAACGACATCTTAAAGACTTTGGAAATCCCCTAAAAGAATGCAAATATTTAGGAATATTTTTTATGTGAATGAGAAGGCTGGCCATACTGGACTGCGAACACTTTGCCTTCGTCGGTGGACGTTGAGAGGCTCCAGTGTGCAACAAATCTTAAGGAACTATGAAAACCTTCTCAATTTGTTCGAGAAATTTTCTGAAGAAGATCAAAATGTGCTGGATACCTGGAGACAATGCTTCACTTCAAGACATTTTTCTTCCTCTCCCTCTACTGCCATGTGATGGGTCCAATAGAAGAGATAAACTGTTAATAAGTCTCCACGCATTGGCGCTACAGAAGTGGAATCAAAACTAAAACACTTGACTGACATCTTTCAAGAAAAGCGAATGGGTTTTGAGCATTCTGGCAGAAATGCACAGAGGGCAAACCCAGCCTCGTTGATGAGCCAGAATTGCCTCGGCAACGTCACGTCCCTAAGAGACTTGAAAAACCTGATGCTGCCAAACCTCACAAGTTCTGCACTCCAAAATAGTAAATCGATATACACTGACGTGGGTGACACAGCAAAATCATGTGTTAAACAAGGACATGAATCTACAGGACTACAAAAAGTTACAGCCGTAGAGAAAGAATGCATCTCAGAGGAATCTCCTCCTGCAGCCTGCTTTTCGGACAATTCCTGGCGAAATGTTCCTCATGTGCTGTGACCTCCGTCATTTCCCTTTGTACCCCCATTCGATACCTGCGTTCCATGTCGGACATACGTATTCCCGGGAATCCCTCACTTCTTGTGGGGAATCCCTGCTGCATTCATTTTCGACACGCGATTTGTGCATCATTCACTAGCCCAGGTGTGTTTTCTTCGATATCGTGCCGCATCTTCTTTATGAGTACTATTTGTCGGCATATGGAGGTGTGAGGTCCATTTTCACACGATTTCGGCATCCTCTAGGTCTGACACGGTGCGTCATTCGACAAAATTCCATTTACATTTTCGTCTTCATTTCACTTGGCGATTCACCTCCTCCGCATTGTAAACGGAATTTTGCATCACCCTGTATGTATGTATATATATATATATATATATATATATATATATATATATATATATATATATATATACACACACACACACACACACAGGCTGTCATTTTAATGGCGCCCACGGACCACAGATTCGTATAGAGGACATCAGAACCAACAACTTTTCCCAGTAACATTTTTCTCGTTGGTGCGTCGATTCGACGCTACAGCCGTTCAAAAAATACCGTCTTGCCGCCTGGATGCTGGCAACCCAACCCAACATTGATCGTACCTGTGACGTCATATCCTGCGGCGAAACGCGCACGGCAGGGTTGCAAGGAACACACACATTTTGTGAAAAATGACAAACTACCAACCACATTATTAGCTGTAAAACGAAGCGAGAAACGCGTCCAGCAGACCGAACATCATAGCCTACCAGCCAGATCAGCAGTCATCTCAGGGGAAGGGGGAAGTGAACCAACGATATGAGAAATGGTAGAAACCTTATTCAAAATGAAATGTCAATGTCGGATTTTGACTCAGCCTACATCTAAAGTATCAACAACAATACATTTTATTGGACTTACAGCTTACACGTGGCTGTTTACGCCCAACTACATGTCAAATATTTGCAAATCTCTTTGCAAGGTTGATATCTACAGGTTTGTGTCCAGATGCCTTATGGTACTTTTGTGCTGATAACGGAAGTATCCGAGGTTCACGTTGTTACATTACGGCTAAAACACGTAACAATCTAATGATGAATCAGTAGCGAATATACTGCCCTGTTCACAGTTGCAAACCATTACACGTGTATCCGGTGCATAGAAAAACACAGTCGTCGGAAAGCTTGTATCAGTACTACTTATATCCCTGTATTTTCAATCATTTTTGTCACTTGCCTCATAATGCCCTGAATATACATTATATTATGTGTTGCTTACTTTTGGAAGTTTGAGTTCTTTCATTTCTATTTTGTCATCTGTTCAGTGTGTTACAGACTACTAGAGTCGTTTTCACGTTCAGAAGACACAATGGGCTCTTATGGGCAATGCTTTTCTTATGGGAAATACGAGCGCGCTGTTGTCAAATTTCTGGATTTACAAATTTAGCTTAAGTAAAATCGGTACCTGCAGTTTTGCAGGAAATTTTGTAGAGAATACGATGGTGAACACAAAAAACTGGTAACTTGCTTACATAATTTTAGATAAATTAAAAACGCAAATTTTCTGTGAAAACACAATTTTTACATTGTTTTCATTCCTAACGTTGAAACATGCGGTAAAATTGAAGCTTTCATTATGAAAAAAATTGACACTGTTTTCTAATTGTCATAGGTGACGGTGGTACTCAGAATTTATCAATACTTTAAAGTATATTTGCATTAAAAAATATTCAAATAAAGTATGTGGAGATTTTTTATATTCGTGCAGTAGAAAATGTCGTCGCTGGCCATTTTTTGTTCTGTAATTCCAAGTAAAAACTTTCAGCGACAAAGTTGTGGAGAAAATAATGAAATTATTTTTTATAACCACTCAAAGGTTCCCAGAAATATTACTTCCATGCATTTGGAGTTTCTTTTTAACCCGAACCGCGCGCGAAGTAAGGAGACGTTGCCTGGCCATCTTGAGCTGACTCACCGCAGCATTTCGGCTAATCACCACCAAGTTTTCCAGTTGTTATTTTATTTCCATTCAGTAAAAATATGAACTTCATGCAGTTTGTTATAATAGAATTGAAATTACTTAAATTTAATAAGTGACAATTATTTCCAATGCTGCTGTTGTGAGCAAGTAGTGTAAAAGTATATATTACTGGGACGAGAAATGATGAGCCCCTCTCAGGCAGATTTGGCTACACTTAAAACTAGCTCAAGATGTGCATATGAGATTATTGCTCAAGTATGGTACTCTGTCTAACCCAAGATTTTTGTAAAAATGCCCTCGGGAATTTCCCGTGAAATGATGAGCCCCCTCAGATTGATTTGCCTACAATTACAAAAGCCACATCTGTGAGATTGTTGTCCATAAGCCTGTCAAAAATATGCCCCTCTTGATATTGTTTTGGATACACTTAAAAATAAGCCAAAAATGCTCATAAGAGCTTATTGCCTCTAGTGTAATACTCTGTCAAGTGTGCTTAAATACTTGACAGTCAGTTCAGAGAATTAATATGTTAATCTGAATATTTTAATTGGACACGAGGCCCAACTTGCATATCTAGTACAAAGACAATGTAATATGCAGAGGCCTTCTAGAATTGCTCTGTGACTCTTTCATTTCTTACATCATAAACATATGATTTTTCACCTATAAGAATAACACTACATATGGTGTCATCGGGGAGTGTATCATGGAATTCACAGATAATTTTAATGTTTGTTCTGTCATTAACCACAACTTGTTTCCTTTTTGAGGTGTTGATGACAAACATGGGTCTCTGTGCTTTGAATTCATCTGGTGAGTAATACATGTCAGTATTGCCAGTAGTGACCCTTTTGTATGCTGTAAATGCTTCATATTATTTGAGGAAATCATCCTTGGACATGTTTAAATTATAATTTTCTCTAGGAAACACCTCATTTCTGACATTTTTAAGATATATGTTTTTGATGTTGCAGCTATCAAACTTACTTGAATTTTTTTCCTGATTATTGTGTCTTCCAGTCTGAAACAGTACCACCACAAAATCTGGCATGTCATATTGTATACTGGAGAATGAGTTTGTAACATCAAATTCATAATAGCTACCAGTGGCAGGCTTCTGCACACATTGATATGTATAAAATTGTAAAGACACCTGTGGATTTTTTAGGATATCTGCTTTATATTTAAGAGCATAACTGGCCTCATATTCAACAACCGGGATTCTTAGCTCCATAGTCTGAATAATGCATTTGCCTTCATCAGGTAGGGTATTAGGCAGAGCTTCCCCTGTAGAGTTTAATGTACTGTACCTCATCAAAGCATTATTATCATTGGCAGCTCTTCTAAATGTAATTCTTAAACCACCCTTCCACATAATATCTTTGTAATCTGAGAAGAATCCTGGCAACAGGCGCATAGGAAACAATACTGTGTGGTTCTTAGATAATATCTTATCACTAGCCTCAAATCCACCTATTTTGTAGTAAGAAGCTACAGCTACAGTTTCTGTTATGTGGGGCTGTGTAAATTTTGTTCCATTTGATTTCTTATATTGTGTAAACAATTTGAGGGACAGCTTATAAGAGCCATTTTGTGCATTTAGAATTGCCTGCACATCAGGATTTATACTGTTCAAAAAATTCTTAATATAACATTTTTGCTCTGATACAAACCGGTAATCCCTAAGTTGGCCATTAAAACTGCTATGGATGGGTTCATAGCGTGGCTGCTTTGCTGCTCTAGCATTAACAGGTGCTTCATGCTTCCTTTTCAGACCAGATGTAGATGGTTGTGGGGGCAATGTTGATGACTGTGCAGAACAAGTACCCATATGTTTATATGTGAAATATTCCATGCTATATTTTCTATGGCATTTTGGGCATATTTTTGTGGGAGTTCTGCATTTGTCTGGATCACAATTCCTTTGGTGCCTGGCCCAATTGGGACTGGATATATTCTTATTGCATTGATTACAATATTTTTGATTTGGCATTTTTGTTGTTTATTATATAAAATTTCTTGGGATTCAAATCAAAACTCTATGCTTAATAAAAGATATCAGTTGGGTTCAGCAGTGTGCTTTGTATATTTAGTGTATATACTTAGTGTCTTAATATTTTTGGCTTTGTTGTTGTTTTATTATATACAATTTCTTGGGGTTCAAATCAAAACTCTATACTTAATAAACCTATGACAGGTTGTAAAGCTGATAGCCTACATGCACAAAGGTAGAATAAGTATTGATCTACTGAAGCACTGACCTATCACAATTGCATGTCTGCACAGGCATGTCGTGGTGTACATGGAAAGGCAATGACCTAATACCATGTGTCATGTATTGATCTTGTATAACAAACTAGGGCAGATATAAACTCTTTGTTCTGTATATTAAATCAAACAAACCTATAATTCAATTTATATAAATCTGTTATATTTTTGTGTTTTTTTTTAAAAAATAAGAGGAGTACTGCAACAACACATCTGTACTCCTCAGCTACTCTCACAATACTAACTGATATGTGATGCAAAAGCTCCTGCATCATAATTTGTTGCACAACATAATGCAAGAGCTTTTGCATCATAATTTGTTGCATAATATTGGGTAATAATTTGTTGTACAACATGATACAATAGCTTAGTTTTAAGTGTAGCCATAATAATATCAAGAAGGGCATATTTTTAACAAGCTTATGGACAACAATCTGGCAGATGTAGCTTTTGTAAGTGTAGGCAAATTAATCTGAGGGAGGTCATACTTTCACAGGAAATTCCCGAGGGCATTTTTACAAAAATCTTGGGTTAGACAGAGTACCACACTTGAGCAATAAGCTCATATGCACATCTTGAGCTAGTTTTAAGTGTAGCCAAATCTGCCTGAGGGGGGCTCATACTTTCTCGTCCCAGTAGTACCACAAACCCCACTACTTGAGCAACATTAGTGCTGTCGCAAATACACGTTGTTTTCGTTTACATTACTGTCGACATTAATGCTGAAATGAAGATCACCTTTCAGTTTCCAACGTACACATAAATTCATAGACACCATATTAACCTTTGAAAGGCTTTCCAACACATGACAAAATATGGAGCTTCAAGATAGAAATATGACATGCCTTGCTTGAGTCATTCACGTCTTATCAGTTCACGTGGGCCATAACTCATTTGTTTGTTTGGGTTGCAACTTGAATCTAACCCATGTGCCAGGGTCCCCTTACTTGAGTGAGAGATCTGCTTTGGTCTGTTTAGACTTTTCCCCTCTCCCGAAAAAGTGTTTTCAGTTGTGTGAGCTCTCAGTGATTTTTACTTTTTATGTGATTTCTGAAGTGTCATATTCGTGCATTACACTCGCGTGTGTAGTGATCGCAATGGATCATAGTAAAAAGGGTAACTGTAACGTTCACAGTATAATATTAATGTTAATAATTACATATAATTATCATTATATATACAAAATATGTAACACCTTCATTGTGAAGGAAGGTCATCATTTCCCGGCGACATGAGCTAGCGCTGTATTGGCAACACTGTGCGGTTTCTCCATAAGCGCCGTTGTCTCTTCTGAACGTGAAAACGACTCTAGTATCAGAAGGACGAAGTGCATAGACTAAATTGTAGATGGCAACTTGGTAACTAGATTTGCAAATATTTGACATGTAAGCTGAGACAAAATTCGATATGACCACTTCCACTTGAATTCTATTTTTTTCGTATCGTTTGTTTACTTCCTGTTAGGTTACAGAACGTGTTTTCTAGTTTTGTGTTACGGTACATATTGTGGCTGATTGTAGCTATGTCATTTTTCACAGAGTATGTGTGTTCCTGGCAACCCTGGAACGCATCGCTTCACGACGGGATATGACGTCACAATAAAATGTTGTGTGTGATTGCCAGCATTCAGGCGGCAAAACGGGCTTTTTTGAACGACTGTAGCGCCGAAACGACGCACCAACGAGAAATATGTTACTGAGAAAAGTTGTTTGTTTTGATGTCCTCTATACGTTTCCGTGGTCCGTGGGCGCCATTAAAATGACACCCTGTATAAGCCATCATTTTCTGAAAAAATAAAAATAATGAAGGTAAACTGGCTGTTATGGTGATCTCACAACGGTTCGGGTCAGTACGCCCCTGACTATACGGTGGCGGTAATATGGGCAACGACCGTCACGGTCAACCCGGTATCGATTTGCGTACCGTCGCAATGTATTCAAGGCGTAATGTGCAATTTGACGCGATTAGCCAAGGTATCAAACCATACGACGGTCAAAGAGTCAATTACGTTTCACAGTTAATTCTGTTCCCGATAAAACTGTGTTAAATGTACTCATACTTGAGTATGAATTTGCGGTAGTAAAAAATAAATATTTAGAACTTACTGTTTAACAACTGCTCATCTCCATACTGCACTATTTAAATTACTACAACAGTTCGCCATTATTAATACTGAAATTCATTCCTAAACTTATGCTAATGTCGAACCTCCAATTACTAAATGATGTTTCCACGGCCAACGCCGGTCCGAGTTGTTGCTAGATGTAGAAGAACTTTATTACGTCAGAAAGAGTTCCTGAAAGATCCTGGCTGGGAACTTTCTACACGTTTCTATGCATCGTTTCAACCTACGGGCTGCATAAATAATGAAGTTGTTGCAAGGTTAGGCTCTAAAATCTTGAGAGCAATTATTCCTCCAGCGTCATTTCCTTGGAATCCTGAGAATAATCGACGGTTGGCCTTGTGCCGCGAATGAATCCTGCCATTGTGTGTACCAATTAAATCCTACAGCAGGAAATATACAAGGCCGTTAGCCGGAATGCAGGATTCCATCGGTCTAATTTTCCGAATTAACATAAAACTGATAAAGGAGTGATGAAAGGAGTTTCGCTGGAAGCCGGGAGGGGAAAAAGAAGTAAAGGGGGGGGACACTTAACGCGGCCGCACCACAGATTATAAAGATCAGTTCTTCCTATCTCTCCTTTGTAATCTGTGCGTATACCAAAAGGGCATGAGGAGCCACCCTACGGCGCCTTCGAAACTTAAAGCGTTGCACATAGCAACCTCCAGGGGTGTCCATCCCCCTAAGACTTATGACGCACTCCCCCCAAGAAAGGTAGAATCACCCAGCCCCCACCCCCCCCTTTATGCCGAATTATTTACTCAAATTATTTTGGTCAAACAAAATTTGCGGAACAATATAATACAGATATATTTAAGCAATATATATGTTTACTTTCATGTTTGCTAACATAAAACGTACAAACTGCTCAGGCCACTGCCATTGTTAGTGTACTGAACATTATTCTTCACAGTTTGTCTACTCCACTAACCTTGTATTAATGTGAACAGCACGCTCCCCCCCCCATCCAAACCGATTCTAGAGGCATAAGAGTTGGTGTTTCATTTCAACCCAAACGCCTCGATCACCCACAGGTAGGTAGAAAATTACATAATAATCAAAACTAAAAATCAATAACAAGTCAATCGAACGAAAGGATCCCCCCCATTTATGTGTGAAGATATATATAATTGGTATAAAATTTTGTTCTCCCACCAAAATAATTCTCATGGCGCATGCGCGTCATGAAACCCCCCTGTGGGCAACCCTGGCAACCTCTCTGCCAAACACATCAGTAGAATTGAAACCATAAGAATTCTAATTCTATTGTTCTCCCCTCCTCTATTGTTGTAATCAGTGCACGTGTGTGCACACGTGTTCACAAAAGTTGTAAACAAGTTTAACATGATGTAGTGAATAGAAGTGTAGGGTGAATATACAATGTTCTTTGGTTATTAACAAAAGAACAAGAGGAGAAAAGTACATGAAAATAATTTTTTGTATATTTATTTAAAAGGAAAGAAGATTTATATTGTATAAGAAGTGGAGGGTGAATAAATAATGTTCGTTTGTTATTAACAAATGGGATGCAGGGAAAAGTAAATGAAAATAATCTTTTTGTGTATTTTTATAAAAGGAAGCCGAAAGATCAATGGCGGCCGCGTTTTTCACAATAGTGCAAGCCTGAGAGCGCATGTGTTTGGAAAATGAAAAGGTATACTCGAAAAGACGCAGCTGTTTTTGAGATGTACAAAATAAATTTTAGTGAAAAGGTTTTTACAATGTGAGACGGAAGACGCGGAATTGTTACTGCTTGAATAGATTGGGATTTTGTAACCCGCGGGGGAGACTCTCAAAAGAGGAGCGTTGATGGTTTTCAAAAGTACGAAATACATTTTAATCAAAAGTTTTTTGTAACACTAAAGTGGAGACGACTGGAAAGAAGGACTGCACAAGTTATTTTTCAAATGTAGAAAAGAAAATTTAATGAAAAGATTATTGTAATGTGAAAAGGGAACCCGAGAGAAAGGATGTACGGTGCAGGAGTTTTTCGGATGTAAAAACAAGTTTTATTGAAAAGATTTTTACAATGTGAGAGGAAAGACGCTGTATTGTTATTGAATGATAGCCATCGTCGTCCCAAGTTTACCCATAATGCTAACCTTTTTACTAGTCGGGGTATGAGACTCTAAATTGCTCTCAGGCTTCGGGTGTATGTTGCACGTTGTAAGGCCTACCAAAGATTAAGCCAGAACGATACAGTGAGTACACCAGGGTTAGCTTTAACATATCAAATTTTATTCATCAACAAGGCTTAGAAAGAAACTTAGACCATTACAGAAAGGTTAGGAGTTTAAAGTACGGTTACAAAATAAATGTACTCAAATTACCACAATACATTTGAAAACCACCCCATTACTAAACTATCTCGTAAAATAATATTCCAATGAAGGTTTCCTAAAATTCCTAAGCTGGAGGTAAACATTCGAGTCTGATTAAAGAGATGGGGTTCTAAAAGAATGAATGAAGTGGGAAATGGGGAGGGGGAGGGAAACCTGATTAGTCACTTCTCTTACTCGAAAGTGTGTTCTTAGCTAGACCAAGACCACTTCTCTCATCCGAAGATGGAGCTGATTCTCTGACTAATGGACAGAGTACAACCTCTTATCTCTCGTCCGGAGACAAAGTTCAGCTTCTCTCATCTGAAGATAAGGACATATATCGTTTCGAGAGACCATTAATAGATTTACACCATTATGAAAACATAATTAAATTTTCATACTTTTATTGTGTTATCATTTTTAATAAAAAGCAATAATTATATAATATCTAACACATATTTAAAATATTTCACCTATCTTCTAATTTCTTGACATTTTGAACCAATCGTTAAAGGAATTAATTTGCTAGTTTATAAATGTAGCAAACTAATTTATTTATATATGTTTATAGATATAAATAAATAATGATATTAGTTAATTATTTAATAATTGATATATATTTCATAATTTATATATATATATAACCAAGGTTTCGGGCTTGGTCCCCTTCCTAAAAAAAATCCAGGGTACGGGCCTGGGTGTGGGTTTTGGCAGGTGGAGTGTGATCTTACACCCTGTGATTTATTCTTATGGTGGTTTGCGAAATCGCAGGTATACGCCAACAAACCACGCACCCTTTTGGAACTGAAGGCGGAAATCATACGGGTGATTGGAGGCATCGGGACAAACATCTGCGAGAGGGTTATCAATAATTTTGTGGAGCGTATGAATACATGCAGACTCAGTAGGGGTGGACATATGCCTGGCATTGTCTTTCATACGTAAATGGGAGATGCTACTGCTTACATTTATGTGAAATATAACTATTTTCATGATATTTTCCCTATTTTTATTTCATTTTCTAATTCTGCGTCATATACGGAACACCCTATATATATATATCATTGGATCGAACATACGTGCGCTGCAGATCTTCCTTGTTCCTATATATCGCCATATTTGTTTCTTGTCGACCTCACATTCCCATTCTGTATTCCCTTAACTCGATTATGGGCGTTATATACCTATAACTCCCTATTACTGGTTCATTTTTTTCATAAAAAGTTGAATACATTAAAATATGCTAAAATACAACACTGTCCAGACAAAATTAACCATACCCCACAAAAAATTCTTAACTTGCTAATGCATTGTTGACCATCCAGTACTACGAGCACGATGGAACTTCCATTGTTGAATCACATTGTCATATTCGACAACGTTCGAGGTACGTAATGTTACTAGGAGCAGTAGAGGCTATATTCTTTACAAACGGCCTTTGTGAATTTATAGGCAGAGTTAATTTAATCTGGGTACATGCTGGTGGGGGGAAATGTATGATAAGAACTACCGATCAGAATTCTAACCTAGAACAGGCAAGCAAGGCACCGCAGGGCACTCGAAAATCATCAACAACGGATGTGGTGTGGACCACAACCATCTCTGCGTGACCAAAATTGATAGAAATTAGTCCAAGGAATGATGCAAGACCAGGTGTCAACTATGTATTGTAAAAGACAATCACTGGAACAAATGTATGGAAGAAAATTGAAGCCCCCTAATCTTCCAAAGAAAGGCAATTCCGAACATGTATTCCAAGTGAAAAATGCACCAGTCAATGTTAGAAAGTCATTGCCTAAAGTTAGAGATACTGCATCATTTAGTTCTACAACAGGACCTGCTTGGAAAGGAATAGACTCGCAGACGAGCAAAGCGATGCCAGATGCACCAGGACTTCACGTGAAATCAGCCAACTCTAAGCTTTCAGAAGACATGTCGCTATTGATATACCAGATAAGTGAATTAGATAAACGCTACAATGAAACGAAGAGAGAAAAAGAAACGTTAAAAGATGAACGATATTTTATGACAAACGAGTTGGAGAAATTGGAAGCAGATTTTGAAGAAGCTAAGGAAGAGGTAGAATCTATATGCAATGAGATTAAGGACTATAAGTTAATTCTGAGTCGTCTTAAGATGAAAAATAGCAATTCACACAGGGTTTCCTCTTCCATCGCCACAAAACAGCATTGCAGCATCCGGTTATCAGGAAAGGAGTTTAAGGGCAGGCGAGATGAGATAACCAAGAGGGTCATTGCTGATCCAAGCTTGTTGACCTTAGTCGAAATGAAAACATCAGGCCTTGACAATTCTTCAGAAACTGTCGTGTCTGAAGACGGTAGCTGTGAAAAGGTCTCCATCACAGACTTCGAATCGACGGGAGATGAACTAGGGGCTTCGTCTAGTTGTCAAGATTTCGAATTGAAAGATACCCCAAAGAGGGTGTTATCGTCGCAATTCCCAAACGCATGTGGAAGACCTGTAGTTGTAAAGAAGACAAAATTCAAAATAAGAGGCCGATATTAAGCCTGATTTCCTTCATATTATTTATGTGTGTGTGTGTTAGGACTAGGTAAAACACATTATGAATTGTAGGCTCATACTGATTAACCACCATAGTCGCAGTTCTGGTCTGGAAGCAGTGGCACTGTTCAAATGCAAGTCATGGAACTTACCAGGGTAAGCAGTGTGGTTGAAAGAAATCGATAAGCCTGCAGTTCGTACATCATCCGGGGACACCGATGTCTTGGCGCTAAATAACGTTCAATTTATGTTCAGTTTCATTCACTTGTGTGTGTGTGTGTGTCGATGAGAGTAGATATAGTGGAATATCTGTCCGTGTGAGGTATGAATCTCGCAACATGGAAATACTAAAAACTGGATTCTTCACTTCCATAGGAAATACAGAAGACAAAAGTTTTGGTTGGGAACAAAAAAATGCATGGTAGCGATCGGAAAAGGATCAGATGAGTGTAGTTCAGGGCGAGAGTAGAAGTTGACAATTGGTTATTATAGAGGGTCCCATGTACAGTGGGATCCATGAGTATTACCGTGCAAATTGCCCATGGCTATTTCATTAATATTTCTTTGATATCATATGTGTTTTTAAGCAACGGAATTTTATGTATGCTGATACAGAAGTTGTCAAAGCTTGTTTTGAGTTTTCTTTTAATTCTTGAAGCCCTTATTGGGTCAAATGAAGTGCACGAACATGGTGATGGACAATTTGCAAGGTAATACTCATGGATCCCACTGTACAGTAGACTGTTTTTAATTCGAACTTGGATAATTCGAATTACTTGGTAATTCGATCCGAAGTTTATTTCCCTTGAAATCATCTTTAAAGATACCGTTCCTTAGTAGTCTTCAAAAGTATTAAATTAGGTTCCAAAAATTAAACTAGGTCTTGAAGTAAACTCTTCAACTAAGTTTTACGTAATGCTATAAAAGTTGTAATGTAGAAACCGGCAGATTATATGAAGTTTTATTCTCACACCAACGTTCATGACTGCAAATAACTTCGCTAGCAACTGACGCTAATTCAAAGAGAGACTTTGTTTTGCAGTGCAGAACGAAAACTTGGATTTAATGTATTCCTACGCCACTGCTTAGTCACCGCAGCAGTTTCTACCAGGTATTCAGTACAGGTTCCACAGCGGGTTAGAACAGGTTGTGGTGAAACAGGATTTGTCTGAACGTTTTTAGTTTTCCCAAAAGGCAATTCGAGATTGAGCTCCGCGGGTCTTCTTCATGTTGGAAATTTGTGATGTTTACCCACAATAGCACAATCAATCAGTGGCGTAGCGTTATAGTACGCACGTACGCCCGGCGTTCCCAGATTAAAAATTTCAAAAATGCTTAAATGCTGTGATTATAAAGTAAAGCATGACTAATTTCATATATGTTTGACCTTCATGGCATTATAATGGCTATTTTTCGCGATCCGCTTGCAACGCTCCACTCTCAACACTCGTTCTAGCATCTCTTTTCAATGCCTTTCCCGGCCGGACGCCGAGCAGGTTCGGCCTACAGGACTCCTATATTCCTTGCTGCCTTTCTGGAGGGAAAGCTTCCATTTCTACAGCACGCGCGTAAATGGGCTCTCTTACGCCAGCGTACGAGAGGTCTACCGTGATTGGTTCATGTGACCCTTCCTGCCTTCTGAAGCAGACGACAGCGGCAGAATTCCTACCCGGTTCTTCGCTCTTAGCGCTCATGCAACTCGTGCTATGTGATGCTACAATACGCAATATTGACTGACGTAACTTTACCAATCTCAAATATACTGCTTCTTAATGGCCACTGCATTGTATAATTTATCGCACGAACAGCGATGTGTATTAGAAACTAAAAGATCAACACAGTTTTTGTCAAATAAGTTGATGAAGTCCTCGTGATAGAAATTCAGCCTGTTGCTGCTCTACCACTCAACCCGCAAAACTATTTTTTTTATTGTATTTTTTCGTTATTATCTAACTACTTAATATTGTGTGAATGGAAATGTTTAGCATTCATTTGAAAACTCTTAACATCGAATAGTCTCTGGAGAAAATTATTTTAAAATTTTTATCAGCATTCTCAAGATGTAATAAACAGTGGTCTGAATTACTAATCGGCACTGTTACGTCAGCAGAGTGTTCGATATTTGGATCATCCACTCTGCTTTTCACAGTGCGCCAAGACGACAGAGGTCCCTGGTTCTAATCCCGGCGTGAGCACGGGTGTTCTTTGTCAGTGTCCCTTCATCAATATCATCACTCATATTCATATTCACAATTAACCAAAAGTGGTAGAAAAGCGAAGTAAAATATACCAAATCAATCAGTGGTTGGATCGCCCACAACAATGACGTCTACTGTTGTGCAGAGGCGCTTGTGATTCAGGTAGGTTTTTAATGACTTGCGTCATGCAGAAAGATATAAAAAAAGGTATAGATCACCAGAGTTCAAAACATCTGTGGCATAGTGAGGCATCTAATTTTCTAGCTAAAACATGCAATGATGATGTTTTATTGAAAACCCAGCTTACTTCAGACAAATAATACCTGTGGCGACCATAAGTAAATTATTAAGCAAGAAAGGGCCGACTCTTCCTTCGGACTTGGCGTTCCCACCCGAAATGTCCATGCTACGCCAC
Source organism: Lepisma saccharinum (assembly GCF_977018435.1). NCBI lineage: Eukaryota > Metazoa > Arthropoda > Insecta > Zygentoma > Lepismatidae > Lepisma > Lepisma saccharinum. The sequence continues at coordinate 59,579,261 of NC_139236.1, read as the reverse complement.
TGAAGGATACATGTTTTTGTTATTTGAATTTTGGATAATTCGAACATTTTTCGTGTCTCGGAGTTCGAATTAAACAGAGTCCACTGTATATTAGGGAACATCATCACAATATCAAAATCTTCATCGCAAATATACTACTACATACAAACGTATACCGTTAGTGCGGAAAATCCGATTGCTAAATATACAAGCTTGTTCCAAGCGTGTCAGCCAGTGACGTTCCATATGCAGCGAGTAATCTAAATGTAGCCACATAGATTTATAGTTTATACAGAACAAGCGTACGCTGTAATGTAAAAAAAAATAGCAACGTACAATTCTGTTATTGAGGGAAAGTGTGATTTTAAACAGCGTATCCAACTGATAGTTACCGGTTACTTCTCAAGCATAAACTCTTGAACATAAATGCAAATTATAACACCATTAAGCCTTGTTTCCATGATATGAAAAACTCAATATGCTGACCAAGGCACAAATTAATTTTATTATAAAACATAAACTAAACGTAACGTTTCTACCTTCTAGCAAGGTCTTCTTCAGACTCTGTACCAAGTACAAATGAAACAAGGTACAACACAAGAAGATATATATATATATATATATATATATATATACATACAAAAATCACTCCTCTCCAGACACAAAATTATTTGAAAGTTTTTTTTTTTTTTTGGAACATTCCAGCAGGTGGCCTTCCCTTGTCAACTGTACTTGCACCTAACAGGCGATTTAGCTAAACAATTCCTTTCATATGGAAAGTGGTTGGACTCTTTTATCTCACGCCCTTTTTCCTTATCCTTTCTTTCTTCATTCCTCTTCATTCTTCTCTCCTCTTCTTCTCTTGTCTTTCTACCCTTTCTAACACCTCCTTCCATTCTTTGTTTATCTTCAGTCCTCCATTCCAGTTCATTGTGTCTTCTTCTCCTTTTTCTCTATTTCCTTGGCCTCCATCCATTTTCTCACTAGTATTCTCTTCTCCCTTCCTATCTGCTTAGCCTCATCCCACTCTATGTCATGTCCTGTTGCTCTCATGTGTTTAAATATCGCATTTCTCTCTCTCTCTTAAGTCGTATATCATCCCTATGTTGTTTCAACCTGTCTTTCGCCCTCTTTTACGTTTCTCCTATGTACACATTCTGACACTTCACTTCGTAGATAATCCCTTCCTCTTCCTCTTCTCTGTTTTCCTTTTTCTTGTTTGCTTTCTTCGCTATTCTTAAGATGCTTCGCCCTCCTTTCCTGTACGTTTTAATGTCCGCTTTCCTAAGCACTTTGCATATCTTTTCTGTGGTCTTCCCATGTTCCTTATTCCAAACCTCCTCTCTTTTTCTTTCTCTTCCTCTTTTTCTTTTTCTTTCTCTTCCAATTCTCCCCTGACACTTTTCTTCCTTTTTCTGTTTATGTCCAGCCTAGCCTCCTTCTCGTAGCCATTCTTTTCCAGGTGTTTCCATAGGCTATTTATTTTGCCTTCTTTCTCATATTCTTTCGTGCCTATTTTCTTGATTCTGTCCTCCATATTCTTTTTAAAATTTCATTTTGTCACCTCACTTACATCACTCCTTTTGTGACAGAATACCCCTGCTGCACACCTCTTCTGATACCAAGCGGTTTGAATTTCTTGTCCTCTCTTCCTTTTCATCAATATATCTAGGTAGCCTATCGTCTTCTTCTTCTATTTCGAGATCCAACAATATTCTCTTTCTTCATCTTGTATTTCTTTGGCAAATATGCAAAAATGCAAATTGGCACATAGCAAATGTTTCCATCGACCAATATTTATTGTACAGTATTTGTGTGCAGGAATGTGATCGTTACTGCAAAGAGGAATTCACACTTTAACATTTCGTAACGCAGGATGCTACACATATAGCTATCACATTCCTAACATATATTGTACACTTTACATTATCTACGTGAAGGCATAATCCATTACTGTCAACGTTGTGCAAGTACATCCACTGGGATCTCAGAAACAGCTAGAGCCGACGAATATGAAGATTAGCCTGAAAGATGAATAAAATTCTAAAATTTTACGCAAAACAAATCGGCTCGCCTCGTCTATCCCTTTACCCCTAGAAATCAACATCAAAATCGTGCGACTTATGAATGTGCATTTCTTCTGAAGAGTGAACAAGTATTGCACAATGACTTGAAGATTGCTAATCGTAGATTTATTTTTATTATCTACCAATTCATGTTATCTGCATTTCACGATAAGTGGATTATCATAAATTTGTAAACATTCTCGTTGAATCTAGTAACAGCCATGTAGGTATGTTTTGCTGTCTTATCATTGTTATTTTGACTCTTGTAAGATTGCATAATATTAACGTTATCAATGAAAATAAGGTATGAAGTTTTCACTGACTTTAACCCTTCTAATGATGGATGTACTATTGTTTTTATGTTCGACTTTTTTTTTATCAGCTAGAACTAATTTCTTTCTCTTAATTTTTCCACGACGTGTATGGTTGTTTCTGTAAACACATATGAAGTGTTTTTCTTTTAGTCTGAAACACATTTAAGAAATATAAACATGAAAGCTATACACATTAACGGATGTTCTTGAAGAAGGGGTTACAATGCCATGGACCCAAAGTTTGAATCTTCGGTGTGGCATGGATGTTTGATTTTCCTAATTTATTTAGTCAATTCTGATCATCAATACATTCAGAATATCACAGAAACATAGAAGAATAACTTTAAAAAAATGTGGAACACAATTATAGTTTGTTCACTTTGCTTAAAGAATAGACTTAACAGTATGATTGTTGAACTTGAATAAAACGTGCTGACGTGAAGCAAACGTCTATGATTCTTAACATTAATGTATAATTCATTTATGCTCATTATCATTAGATTATACATATTTAATGTTATCGTAACGTAAATCAGTCACCCACGTAAGCTTTCAATTGGTTAATTTGTGTAAGTAATAAGGTTTCTGCGAACACTGGTTTAATTTATAGTATTGTGAACACAACAAGTAGGGTACTCAGTATTTTATATCGAGGGATTAGCCTAGTGCTTCACAAACGCAAACACACAATCCAAAATAAAATAAAGAATTCCCAGAAATTGTAGTTATATTTTTGTGAGTTATGACACCTAATAGGTATACGTCAATTCAAATTACAATCTTATAACACTCTGTTCTCTCTGGAGCGAGCGAACGAAAACAAGTATCTGCGCAAGTAATGACTCGAGAGGGTTCGACCAATAAACGCGTGGGAGGCGAAGTCGGTGGATGAAGTGGAAACGCGGCTGCAGCTACCAGTCGTTTGCAGTAGCGCGCACTTGCCGCTAACTTGCTTTCTTCCGTTATGCGCGGCCATCTTCCACAGATTCTGGAGACAGAGTGTGCAAGAATGGAAACGATACGTACAATTTAAATTATATTGATTTACAAATCAGCAAATTCATTTAATTAAATTAACGACACAAATTTCATGATGCTTGTATTCCTATAAATTGTACCAGTGCTTGTAATTGTTCTCAAAGTTTTATTTTATTCCGATCATGGATTTGAAAGGATGTTGTCGCCTTATCGACCCCTCCATTCGATACGCACTTAAATATAACTAAATATTTTATATATGCAGGGTGATTCAGAATTCCTATTACACACTCTAGGGGTTGTAGAGGGGACTTTGTAGATGAGTTTTCATAAGGAACACATGTCCGGAAACGCACAGATGACAAGATCACATAATTTCACATCTCCCGCTTCACGGTAGGCAACCCACATTGACGGAATGCGACCTGATGTCATGTGCGCTGCTTCCAAAGTCCTCTGTTTACAATCCAGTGTGCTTCGACCTTCACATCAGTTGCTATTCAGTCGTTGCGGAAGACAGTACAGTATGGTTGAATACACGTTTGTAGAGAACACCGACATGTTGTTAATTTACGGCGAAGCTGGACGTAATGGTAGAACTGCGCAACGTCTGTATGCAGAGCGTTTTCCGCATCGTGTCACTCCATCACATACCATTTTTGCCCGATTAGAGCAACGGCTGCGAGAAACAGGTAACTTCAAAGTTAACAGGGCCGACTGTGATGCTCCACGGACATGCCGCACTCTCGACGTTGAAGAGGAGGTCCTTCATCGAACTGACGAGAACCTGTGAGTGAATACTTGCACGTCACATGAATGTGTCTCAGAGCAGCGTCTGGCGTATTCGTCATGACCAGCAGCTTCACCCGTACCACCCCCAGAGGGTACAGGCAATGGGTCCGGCACATTTTGTACCACGTATCAATTACTGTTCATGGTTTCTACACAATTGTGAGGAAGTTCCCGAGTTTCCTCGGCTTGTTCTTTTTACGGATGAAGCGCATTTCACCAGGAAAGGTGTTTTCAACAGTCGGAACAGCCACATTTGGGATGACGAGAATCCTCGTGCCATACCTTCTCATGGATTTCAGCAACGGTTTGGCATCAATGTATGGACTGGTATCATCGATGGTCGTCTCATTGGGCCGTACCTTCTTCCGGGCCGTCTAACGGGTCCGAGGTACTTGACTTTCCTGCAAGAAGCATTGGCGCAGTTCTTGGACGATGTGCCGCTGCACATTCGCCAGCACATGTGGTTCCAACATGATGGCACACCAGCACACTTTTCCCATCTCGTCCGACAACATCTCAATCAAACATACGGGGACAGGTGGATAGGTCGCGGTGGACCAACTCCTTGGACAACAGATCGTCGGATCTAAATCCTCTTGACTTTCTCGTACGGAGCCACGTGAAGAGTCTTGTTTATGAGACTCCTGTAGTGTCGGAGGAAGACCTGGTTGCACGAGTTCTAGCTGCAGCAGACAGATTCAGCACACACCAGGTATTTTTGAGCGTGTGTATGCAAACATCCTTCGAAGGTACATTGTTTCCAACGAACTTCAGGGTCGCCACATCGAGCAGCTCTTGTAGTGACGCAGGTAAAGCGGGAGATGTGAAATTATGTGATCTTGTCATCTGTGTAGTACCAAAACGGTACGTTTCCTGACATGGGTTTCCTTATCAAAACTTGATCTACTAAGTCCCCTCTACAACCCCTAGAAGTGTGTAAAAGGAATTCTGAATCACCCTGTATATTTCGTATGTGTCCTGAATAGGAGCAATGGAAGATAACTGAAGAAACCACGTTATTTGAGGTATTTTTTTCCTTAATAAGAGACAGACATACACAGAATCAAGCTAATGTTTCTTCTTCTTCTGAGCGTTGCTGCGTTGTTCGAGAGTTCTGGTTGTTGAGCAGAAAGTCCTTGCAAAAACAAGGTGGGGAGCGATCCACACTAAGTGATTGCACACCCAAAACACTAAGGCGTTGGTTGCATCATTCGGAATTCTGTACTGTGGCTGCGTCAGCCAAAGAATAGAACCTCCAATTATGTACACTTCTGCCTGGAAGACAAAGAGATGATAAATATTCAAGACTCAGTTTCTGTAGTTAGATTGATATCTCTCATGTCATGCATAATTTTGTGTAAGACAAGGTCTTACGTTTTTCGAAAAAATGTTTAAATAAATGTATTGAATAAATGCTGGATTAAAGAACACACAATAAAATAAATATTAGTGCTAAAAATTTTTAGTGCTAACCTGTAACTTCACTTAATGTATTTTTAGAATACATACACACAATGTTTCAAACATGTATGATTGTTTAGTTTATCTATTGGTTAATTTACGTCATTACTCTCTATTAAACAATGGACGTAGAGGTGGTTGAGAGTAGGAGAAATAGAATGAGAAAAATAGGGAAAATGAGAAATGAAGGAATCAAACACACACCGAATGAGAAAACGGGGAGGGGAAGAGTAAATAAGAGTATGATGCATAGAACGGAGGAAGGTAAAGCATTCCCTTTAGTATTGGGTCCTGCCGTTGAGCCACAGTTGATGTGGAACCCCTCACATTTCAAATCTTGACCATCGGGTGGGTGATGTGATTCACCTTTCAATTTAGGGGTCTCGACTTCAATACCCAGTGGAAGCACATAGTGGTTCGGGTATCCCATTTGAAACTGTAGGTCCAGTTCCGTTTAGCCTATCTGTGCATAAAGTGGACTTGTAGGAACTAAAAAACCGAGATTCTGTATATATTGTATATATATGAAGATTACGAATACGAGAAAACCTCGTCAAGAGAATATTTACGCTTGTTTATTTCCTGGAATTGTCCGACCAGCGGGCGATCCCAAGAATGCGCTAACTTTGTAACTTCCGTGAAAACAATGACTGAAAGGCAAACGCGTGGATCTAAACAAGATCTAGCGTGTTCGAAAGGTTGCGAAGCCTAAGATTATAAAAGGGAGCTCACTCCTCGAGCTCGCTCTCATTTGACTCTCATTGGATTTTGACTCTCATTCGAAGCTCATTTGGATCATTAGTCTCTGATTACACTTTACTCTACAACACATTACAACTACAGAACTACGACGACGGAACACGAAGTTACGGCTGCCTAGCATGCAGCGAGTCGCGCAGGATCGCTCGGATTTGTGAGCCAAGGGTCACGGAATCGAACCTTGGCATCAGTCACCATTCGGTCTGCAAGAAGCATCTGGACAAGAACATCACTCACCTACCAGGTATGAACAAGCGTGAATAACCTTTAAATTCAACTTTCCATATCTCTTCCCTCTTAATCGGAGCAGGTTCAGCTAACAGATACAATTAAGCTCTACCTAAAATGTATAATTGAAACATCCCTGTGACCTCAGATCCCAGGTAAGACGGGATTACAACAATGTGATAAACATTCTCTACTGACCGAAGATCCCACCTAAGATCGCAACTCCGTGAATAGAAACCAATCTTTTTCCATGTCCCTCAAACGCCCTACTGACTGTACCACCGTAGCTGACAAATCGGGGAAGAAAGTAGAAATAACAAAGAAGATAGGGACTGAAAATAAGAAGAAAACTCCACTAAGTCCGAGGGGAAGAACCCAAGTAAAGAGAACCGGAAAGAGAAAGTAAATATGTAAATAAAAGGGAGAAGACTAGAATAAGCAGACCATTCTTCTTATTTCTGGAACATTTCTCCCTCTGAGCGCCAAACGACGCTCATTAAAATAGGCTAACAGCCTCCGCTGTCTGTTGTCATATAACTGAAGATTCTGTTTGCATACACCTTGAGTACAGAAGCTAGTGGAGAAATTGTTATGTCCTAATATTTATGACATAAACAGAAATAAACATCTCAAAATTGGAACTTCATAATTAAATATATTAAAACTTGTAACAAGTTGGATTACATTATTAAAACTTAAAATCATCCATCAGGATATATATATATATATATATATATATATATATATATATATATGTATATATATATATATATATATATATATATATATATATGTGTGTGTATGTATGTATGTATATGTATGTATGTATAAACAAGGTGCATAATCGCCACTATACACATACTATTACATTGGCCATAGGTGCCAGTTTACCATGTACAATAATGCATTTTATAATATATATCAGAAATAGTAACGATATACAGGGAGGTTATTTCAGTCGTTTACCGCCCGAGTGTCGGCCGCTTAGCGGCACCTTCATGCAACAGGTCCCGGCAAATTGCATTACAGGAAGTCCGTAACAGAAACCGCTTGTTTTGTAATGTTTCCACTTTTCACAATTACAGTTACAATTACAATTGAAATAAGCACGTAACTTGTTGCAAGGATGCTGGAAAAGGTGTCCTCGCAAATACAAATATTTCTGGCACCTTATTTCTGACATCTAATCTTAGATTAGACATCGCTACTTTATCCTCAGTTGTCGCGACAGCGCCGGCAGCTTATCGGGGGAGTTGTCAGCCGCGAGAGGGCGCTTCATACTGCACGTGTCGGCAGTGATGCCAACCGTAGGGACATGTCCCTACGCATAGGGACTTTTCACTATATTTCGCCCGCGTAGGGACAGATTTTGCCAAATGAGGGAAAACGTAGGAACTTTTTTCAATATTGGAAAATGAAAATTTATGGATTAGTTTATTGGGATACTTTAGAGAGGAAGAGAAAAAAAAGAACTAACTAATAAATCTCCATCAGAATTTTGGAACATGTTATCGGTTACCAAGAACTTGCAAGGCAAGTTCTTTTTTAAAACATTTCCACTCTCGCGAAAATCGTGCTAGCTTTGCCGCATTCTAACGCGAAAAAGGAAAGAATATTTTCAATGTTAAGTGATACAAAAACAAAAGAGAAATAAAATGGGACCAGAATTGTTAAAGACTGCAGGAAATACAGCATATATCACCAACCAACATCTATCTCTTCACAGCAGCAACATGTATGAATTCAAATAATACCGTGCGTCCATTTCGATCTGCAGCCGAGAGATCGGGAGAAGCGTGGCGGCGGCGCTGACGGAGATGCCGACATTTGCGCCCTGTAATGCCCGCTTATTTTTATAGACATATGCAGACATTTATATAAATATTGCAAAACGATCACTAACCTGTGTTATAACACGCAAAAGTTCTTCTGTAATTCATCCAAGTTCTGCTCTTATATACACAAATAAATACGCTATAGAAACGATGTTAAGAGCCACAGATAATAAAGCATTTTAATCATAGTTTTGACCAGTAACGTCCTGTTTAAGTTTATATCCTTGAAAGAGTTTTGTGGCCATGGGAATCGTTTGGAGGTTTCGAATGTGCAACACTGTATCAGGATTACACTGCAGACGAAACCGATAAAAGTGAATGGTTTTCGTGAGCTTCCTTGCAATCCGAAATATCCGAGCTCGAGTTTTTTGTTCCTTCGCGACTAGATGAAGACAGAGTTGTAAATATAGTGGCGAGTAATGTAAACCAAGAGCGTGTTAATTTCGTACTGTGCGCAAGAGTGTTATTCTTGGTTACTTGCAGTTACTTGTTTGTGTTATTGTAGTGTGTATGTGTGACGTGTCAGTGAGACGATTGGAATGCCAGCCGCAAGATTCACGTTAGAACAAAGATTTTTTTATGTATGACACGTACGTGAAAACAAACTCGTGTCGAGACGTGTGTAGGTAATTTGTACAGAAATTCCCATGCGTTTCAACTCCACACAGAGGTACGGTTAGACATCTTGTCCTTAAATTACGAGAAACTGTATCGTTAAATTTTAAAACACCTAAGCAAAAACGACGGATTCTAACCGAAGCAAAACTCGATGATATTGGTGCAGCGTTAGAACGTTCCAAACAAACCTCTACGCCGTGTTTCACAAGAGGTGGGCGTGTCAAAATCATCGGCACATACAGTCACTAAGCTACTAAAATTAAAACCATACTCTTATAACACAGGTTAGTGCTCGTTTTGCAATATTTATATAAATGTCTGCATATGTCCATAAAAATAAGCGGGCATTTCAGGCTGCAAATGTCGGCATCTCCGTCAGCGCCGCCCGCCACGCTTCTCCCGATCTCTCGGCTGCAGATCGAAATGGACGCACGGTATAATCAACGGTAAATGACTCAACGTTATTCATTAGGGGTGTGCGGGATCCTGAAAAGTCAGGACCGGGATCGGGAAAAAAAATTCCCGTCCCAATCCCGACTTCGGGAAATGACTTCCCAAGTTTTCGGGATCCCGAGCAGTCGGGAAATACAGAATGGTCACTTTAAAAAGTCGTTAATTCTTAACATTTTTTGCGTTGTACGTTTCTGGAACTTATTGTAAATTGTAAGTTTTTATTCTAGAAATGCAAAAACAATCACTTAAAGTGAAAATGACTTGTAGAATTCGAGATTTCGAACATTTCAAGTCCCGAAAATTTTCCGACTTGGTCGGGAAATTGCAAATTTTTCAGTCCCGAATGTCGGGATTTAAAAAAAAATTGCCGTCCCGATCCCGTCCCGACCCAAAAAATTCTGTCCCGCACACCCCTATTATTCATTAAGGCAAGAATTTGCAATACCGGACCCTTCTGTAATTTCTATGCTACGTCTTATACTCACGAAATAATTAGTCGTGATGATTTATCTCAAGTTAACATGTTGGGGTGAGGTGAAAAAATTGTTCATTAACGTGTAGAAGTTGTAAAATAAGCTTTTCAATTCTCGCAATGATTCTCCGTATACAAGTATGGTAGCCATATTTGTTGATATGAACAATTGACGTTCGCAGTTAGTTACGCTGTCTACAGCATTGCCACACTGTTGATTTCATACTTGGAGAGAATGGATTCTGTAAGAATGGCGGAAGAGAACAGTAAAAAAGTTGTTAATGTTGTTTAGATTGTAAGGTGGAGTGTGCAGGAGGATGGCCGTGGGCTAATTAATAAACTTATGGATTTCAGTATATTGCCCAAAGAAGGTGCTTGCATGTGACAGCAACAATCACGATGTAGAAGAACTGATTTTATTACAGGTAAATTTGGCAACAGTACATAGATCATAAAATTGCAGGATACGAAAATGGCGTCTTCGATGATGAACGTTTGCCGTTAAAGTGCTACGAAAATAAGATTTTTTTTACCGGTTCGTAATCACAATTACCGCAAAAGCATTCAGGAATAGCCCCACTGACCATTCTCAGTAAGGTTAGGTTAAGTTAGATTAGGCAAGGCAAACATAGTTAAAATTTGGGCTCGAAAAAAACATGCACGGGTAGCCTCACAAACATACTTAAAATTTGGGGTCGTAGTAATATCAGGAATGCATATTTCGTTTTTTAAATATTGAAAACACAAAATCTTCCGGTAAATAATGAGCAATCGTGCAGATCGCGAGCCACTCAATTTAACTTATTTTGCAATTTCTACACGTGACCCCCAAATTTTAACTTCAAATTCGTGATTAGGAAGCCTCAATTAGTGAGTATGCCAAATATTACAAAAATCGGGGAGGGGTCCTGTGTTGTAAATTCGCTCCTTCATTAATTGTGGAAGCACCGAGCAGAAAGATTTAGTAAGTAAATGTGTATATTTTTTCTCCTGTTTTGCATGCTCATGAGGTGTTGTTGTTTTTTTTTAGTCGCTTTACTTGGCGTAGGGACATTTGGTCAGTTGTAGGGACATTACCGAAAAATGGTTAGCAACACTGTCGGCTACCAGACGTAGTCAGTGTACGTTCATGTTCACTTCTGTTTGCGTTTATCAGTACGCGTGTTGTTTATACTGTGTTATTGTACTGTGCTACTCATGGCCAGTGCTTTAGTGTGTTAATTGTTATTCATTCATTACTTATGCCGCTAAACAAATATAGTCTTGAACAAAGAGTTTTTATGCACGATAATTACGTGAAAACTAATTCTTGCAGAAAAGTGGTCAGGGAATTACGAGAGACAGGATCTCTTGAACCTAAGAAACGTGTTGTATTGCTGTTGAAGGAGGTCTTTTTCAACATCTCTTATAACACAGGAGGTTAGTGATCATCATTATTATTACTTTTAAATATCCTTTTACGCTTTCGGTTTGCTTTATGCGCCGGGATGCTGTTTTCCATTTCAGTCAACTGAGGATAAAGTAGCGATGTCTAATCCAAGATTAGATGTCAGAAATAAGATGCCAGAAATATTTGTATTTTGGAGGACACTTTTTCCAGCATCCTTGCGACAAGGTACGTGCTTATTTCAATTGTAATTGTAACTGTAATTGTGAAAAGTGGAAACATTACAAAACAAGCGATTTCTGTTACGGACTTCCTGAACGCAATTTGCCGGGACCTGTTGCATGAAGAGTCTGCCGAACGGCGACACGCTGGCGGTAAACGACTGAAATAACCTCCCTGTACTTAGCCGAATCAGCAAGCTGACACCAGTTTTGGCAGCAATGGCCTTCAGATTGCACACTTGACGAAGACAAAACCAACTTACTATTGTTGAGGCTCCTGCTGCTAGCGCTGCCACATTCTTGACCCACGCTTCAAGTGGGGTCGCCAGACCGAACATCAGCAAGCAGTAAGAAGGCGCCAGAAGGAACAGAGCGAACAGGCCTTGGATGCGATAAAATGGCGCTGGGTCTTCCAGGAGAAGAATGCGTTCCACCTCAGTACCATACCACATGGGGATGTCCTGTTTACTGCCCAAGCAGACCTATTCAAACCAGAAGATAAAAAATAAGAACAGGATGAGAGTACTGTGTGTGTGTGTGTGTGTGTGTTTCATACATTGAGGTTTAACTATGTCAAGAAAGAAGAAAATATTAAAATACTGTAATGATATTGTAATATTGTCTTTTCTCTCGCAACAGCTAAAGTTATCCATTGTTGACTTTCTACTCTCATCTCCCCGACATATTTTCTTCATATATATCCGGCTTTTAATATTGGCCGAATACCTATTTTTTCAATACTAAAGTGAAGCCTTGCAAATGTGTACAAGCGGGTTTGGCCCAAGTTGGGCGCCATCTTTATCCATAACGCCATTTTAATCAGTCTCATTGGCTGGTATCTGCTCCATTGAAAATGAAGTTGAATTTATGTTCAACTTCGTACTTAAGTGTAAATAAATAAATTCAAAGGACAGCATGGATCTGATATTTATAGATCCATGCCGTATTTTTGTGTATATACAATATATTCATTGGAAGAAGTTTATCAGATAGGAAAATGTACGATATTGCTAGTTTTCCCTTTGAACTCTTCTCGGTAATTCACATCGCTATGAAGAAAAATCAGTGACACGTTAAATTAATGTGATATTGATTCTAAAAAATTGTAGTAGCAAAATAAAATGACCAACACATTCGTTGCAAATTGCACAGTAGAGCTTAATTGTGGCACAGTGCATGACGGTAGACAGAAAAATATTTTCAGGGGGTATTTTCGCCCATAATTGGTCCTTTACTTAACAGCATTATATACAGTTACTATGCACAATACAAGTATGCGTTTTACTGATTTATTCAAATAATTTAATTTAAGTAATTACTACACTCAAGAGCACCGAATGTAAGTTAAATCTGCCCAGGTGCATTTTTAAAGAATATCGAAACATTCCGCCCCGAAGGTCAACTGCAGCGACGCTGCCGCGATGGTGTGTGGGAGTTCAACAGACTCACGTGACTGGAGCGGCGCCGCCTATTGGCCGCGGTTTCGGATCGGATCAGACACAGGGTACGAGCATTAGCTTCATTTCATTTCTGACTCCAGTTATTCTTTACCTTGTTCTCCGAAATTTCATCTTTATATTGATGTACGAGCACAATTCTGTTTCATGACTGCTGTCACAATTTTGACACTTGCCCCTTGCGATATATCGGGTGTCCCACTTAAAAGTGGTACGACTCACTGATTGCTTTTCATACTAGTTGAATTGTTTTTTCATATGTAAATACTGCAGAGTTTCAAGACATGTGTCATCATATAATTACATTTTCACATCTTATGTTATGTTAGGTACACTTACTGTGTAAAACTGTCTGGTTTATAACAAATGCTGAAAGTGCCATCCACCAGCATCCAGGCATCGCTGCGCTCGCAGTACAATGTTCTGAGAAACACGTCGTAATTCTTCAGGGGAGATGTTATTTATCTCGTTTGTGATGTTCTCTTTCAGTTGGTCTAACGTATGAGGGTTATTAGCATACACTTTTCCTTTCAGAGCTCCCCATAAATATAAATCACAAGATGTTAAGTCCGGCGATCGCGGAGGCCAAAGGTTTTTGCTGACAAGCCTGTTTTCGGGAAACACTTCACTTATACGGGTCATACTCTGGTTGGAGGTGTGGGCAGGGGCACCATCTTGTTGAAAGACGCCGCGTCTTTTTTTCATTTTCTATTAACTGTGCATAGAACGACTCAAATATCTACAGATATCTTTCGTTGTTGATAGTCTCTTCAAAGAAAATTGGTCCGATAATGCATGTTCCCGACACTGCACACCAAACGCCTATCTTCTCTGGGTGAAGAGGTTCCTCATGCACGACGTGTGGGTTATCCTGTGACTAAAATCTACAATTCTGTGAGTTGATGTAACCAGAAAGATGAAACCAAGCTTCATCTGTCATGAAGAAGAGCATAGGATCCAAGTAACCAACAGCAATCGAAGATAACATCCAGTTGCAATAAGTAACTCGTTTAGCTTTGTCTGGTTCTTTCAATTCATGCAGTACGGTCACACGAAATGGTCGGAAACGGAGCTCTTTTAGTACACGATGGCATGTTGTGCGGGATACACCAACTTGTTGAGATAATCTTCGTATCGATTTCTTGGGGCTTCTCAATATGTTACTGCGAATTCTGTCCATTACCACCGGGGTCTTCACTGTGGGACGCTTCTTCTTCAAAACATTACTAACGGATCCTGTAGTCCTCCATTTGTTATACATCTTTTGAATTGCATTGGTTGTGGGAGGCTTCATACCGACGTATTTCGCCACAAACATTTCTTTAGTCTCTTTAATGGACCCTGTCTTTATGTAAAATTCAACAATATCTATCCGGTGTTCAATTGCGAACTGCACCATTTCTCCGCAAACTTTTGCACAACAATCTCCGCAAACAATCACTTTTAAACTGTCAACAATATTCAGCAATTACGTGTGACTTCAAGTAATGCGATATTTCAGTGTAGGCAACTACATTAATCTGATTCCACCCATTTATTTGTGAACGCCAGAATGAATGTTAGGCGTACAACTTTTAAGTGGGACACCCAGTATTTCCCAATGCTATCGCATAGCATAGGGCAAGACCACATGACAAGTTTGTTTGGACTCTATCTTGCTCAGTGACATTACACCAATGTAGTCCATTCCAAACGTTTGAAATTCTGACTCGATTGTCTCCCTGTTGTATATTTGTAAAGCTTGGAATATGTATTTGAAAATGAGTAGCCGATTTTGGTTTCTAAACTTGCATTAATGCACTCCCCCAGAAATTTTGGAGGTTGAACCATTTAAGTTTATCTTTTACTATTATCTTTCCTGTGTCAGTTTAATGCAGTTATTCCTTACGAGCATTGTGCACACTCTTTAAGTCTGTGAGTACTTACCAATCCTCGAATAAGCAAGACAAATGCTGCCAAAAACAGAAGGATGGCCAAAATGCAATCTGACACGAACATGAGAACACTCCTTGCTTTCTTCACCTTCTTGCTCTTGTCTTTGTCCTCTTGGGTAAGGCACCTCCACACAACGACAAATGGGAAAATAATGTACGGAGCGTTCAACAGAGTGCACCACTGGAGGCCATGTTTACTGAGGCATGCTCCAAGAAGAACGGTCATCATGTTCTGCAATATCCCGCCTCCCCAGTACAAAGCAATTGTTCTGTAATTTAACCTGTAAAGGAAGGAAGACAGGTGGGCATATTGCGAAACACATACTTTATCCCCCAATAACAATATAAAGTCGCATCTTATAGATTTTCTAACATGAACTTGTTTATGAAATTTCGTGCTTTCAAACATCATTAGTTCAATCACTGACAACACATGTGACTTACATGAAACTGTTAGCATGTACCCAGCAAGAGTTTGCCTGTAGCAGTGAAGTAATGGAGCCAATATTTTTTTTCCGTGTTATAAGAGAGTGAAAATGCATATTTTGAACACTATAATTTCCAAAATTCAACGAAGGTTATTTCTTCGTTGAAAATCCCTACTGTATATGCCGTAAATACGATTTTTTTTAAAAAAATGTATTTCCGGATTCTGATTTGATGCAATATGAGTTAATGTACAAAAAGAAATGCTTACAAGTATTGTACATATATGATGTTTCTAGGCTATCAACTGTAAGTAGAGCGTTATAATTCCACCATAAGTACATGCATCAAACAGTGTTAATTAGAATATTTCAGAATGATCTGGAAATTTATTTCCAAGTACATTGAAGAGCTTGGAAATTTGGTTTGTCAAAATGAGTACTACCCCAATGTTAAAATGTTTAAAAATGGCTATTTTGGAAATCAAACGTTGCTGGACAACATAGATTTCCCACCTTTTCTATGAGCGGCTAGCAACAGCTATAGCACCTAACTTGACCTGCCTAACCTACTCATGTATGCATCTAACCATAGTGGAGTCGCTGTTCCATTCACAGCGCAGAACGATTATTTGGAAATAACTCATATTTCCATGCTGGTTGCTTCGGGAAGGAGCCGCTTCTTGCCCAAGCAGTAGGCCTAATTGGTTGTTTGACCAGAAGTTCCTTCCTAAGTTAACGCGGCAACAATGGGTCACTGCCATAAAGGCGGTTCCACACCGGCTGAAACGCTAACTCCACTTTAATTGCAGAAATGAACATGTGAAGAGGTTAAACAGGTTAAGATTTATTTATTTCTACTATGCATACTTGAGTATGTTAGGCAGGGCAGACTTGGTGCTTTTGTACTCCGTGAGGCCTTAGAAAGATCGCTAGCTTGCAGCTGCCGACAATATGCGGGTGTGTCCGCGAGAACCAATCAGGTCCGCGATTGAGCGAGCCCGGTTGCCACAGCTAACTCGCTGCACCCTTTTGGAAGGGTGAGGGTGAGTGGCCTCTGCCTCTTGCTACCTCGGCCTGTTTGTTCGGCTGAGGAGCAGACGACACAAGAGTATCGGCAATAGTGTGCGAGCGACGTCTGCTGTTAGCCCGCGAAACGCTCTTTCTAAGGCCTCCTGCAGTATAGCATATATGTCTCCAAGCTGCTGCAAAGCCGCTCTTACCTCCTCTAGGACCAGTTCCAGAAGTGTGTACTTGAACAGAGCAATGCAACAATAATAATTTGTGCTACCATACTCTACTACTTATCTCATATACATTTACACAATATCCTGAGCCACACAATGACGGCGAATACATCATCCCAGTTGTGAAGTTTATTTTCACACACACAGTAGGCCTATAGATTTTTGCAAACCATACTTTTTTATCTTAATGCAAATTTTAAGATTATGTTAATAATTCAGAAATGTTAATTATGCTATCCATTACCCGTTACTGCTATGGAAACACAACGTGATGTATATTGGGTAGAAGCAAAGAGGATCCCAGAAGCAGCTCATATACCCCCAGGTGGATGTGAGGTACGGTTCGCCACTGGCCAGATACCACGACATGAACCCAGAGATCTTTCCCGGCATCTCCAGAATGATGATAAGATCAATCATGGCCGTAAACGAGAACAAGGCGAAACCTAAAAAACAAACTTTTCTTTAAAGAAAAGAACAAAAAAAAAACATTGTAAAAAGAACTCTTTGGGAACATTTTCCCAAAATTAATTTTGATCTGTATGTCCAAATGTGTTTACATACTTGCTGAAGTTGTAATTTGAACACAGGTGTGTTCCTGTAGAATACATTTCAGTACGTATACATGAACCTTTAAAATGTGTTCAGAAGTGATCAAAATTAGTTTATATATAAAAAAAAATCTTCAAAAGTGTTAATGTACTGTAAAATTAAATGCGTTATGCTACTAATGAAATATAAATATTCCCAAGATAATGCATGGTTCTGCAGTTTTCTTCTCGCAGAATATGTGAAAAACTAACTTACCATTAACATAATAATTTTTGTACACCTATTACTAGAATGGGAAACAATTACTGTGAAGCGTAGGCAAACACATTGGAAAGGCAGACATTCGAAATTAAATTGTAAATTCACTGCACTAAATTTAGGTGGATTTTACCATAATTTTTATTCCCAGATGTTGGTAACGCTGTTTTACTGCTATTTCGAATGAGACGAAATGAATGTAGTTCTTTATGTGTATTACATGTGACCAAAACTCTGAAACAAATTTAATTTTGTTAACCATAGAAAAGAAAGTAAGTATAGTATTAAATACATACCGTAATAAGTCCAATCTTTTACTTTATTTGTTAGGAGCTTGTAGATTCCAATAATTGTGCCAAGAATCGTTGTTGCCAGAACAACAATGATGCCCTTATGTAGAGATCCAACGGTGTTGTTGAACACGTAAGATATGGGAAACGCCATCAAACTGACGACTACCATCACTATCGTGTTTTTCCATTTTCCATCGTTTGCCATTTTGCTTTTGTCTGTGAACAATGAATATAGATATATGTTAAAGTTTTATCAATTTTTCAGGAGAGCATTTTTTAACTTCAAAACTCTATAACTTCTACATTTATGTATCTAAAAAGTTGAAAGTTGTACACCACATGGAATGCTTTTTTGTATACAAACATTACACGGAAAATTAAAAATATTATAGAATTTAATCTTCCATACATCTATCTGTCTGTCTGTTTGTCCTCTAATTTTCTCTATATAACTGTTGTGAATGTCGTTGCAAATCCAGAAATAGTGAGCTAATACCTGAACGTAGCAGGCATTTTACTACTTATTGGTCAGAAAAGCTTAAATTATTTGATTGTTATTTCTTTTTATTGTTATTTTTATTGTTTTATTGGTATGTCATGAAATGTACAATATACAAGTTGAACATAAAGAGTGTTACAAAACTTGCAAACATTAATTTTTCATGTAAAGATACAATGGAATGTACGAGAACTGCAACATTTATTGATGAAAAGGATATTTGTGTAGTATTCCTGGGCCTCTGAGTCACAGAACACTTTTAGTTCTTGCAGATCATGATACTTTTTTCTTGCAGATAGGTAGCAGTCACTCATAACAGGATGATGGAAACAGAAACTCTCCTTCAGCGAGCTTTGATTCCTCTTCCTGGTGCTTAACAGGAGTAGTTACTACTGATGATGTCCATTCCCCGTTGTAAGTTTCTCGATGACTGATGTATCGTGGATGATGGCGTTCCACCTTCATCTCCTTGATAACACGAGATGGAAATGGACATTTTGGTTTGTACATTGATTGCAAGAAATTTGTCCAATCTCGTATCAAAGTCGCATCAACCTCCACCACATCAAAAGGAGTAGGTTTTGCTGTGGCATCTTCTATAATGTTCATCCAATCCCTGGGAACTTCGGCTCTCAACTTTCTTCTGATAAGACCCATATTTTTGTCATTACCTAACAGGGAATGTCACATGAACAGAATCAAAACGCTTCAATTGGTGAACAAGATAGTGAATATATGAAGGACTCGGTGCAAGAAGGAGCTAACCCTCAAAAAGTTGTTTTCGAGATATTAGCATTTGAAAGTTTGAAAAAATCCATAAATCTGAATTTTGTTTGTATTGTCGTATAGTTAATTTCAAAAGCATGGCTGAAGTTTCCATATTACATGGACACATTCAAATGTGGTACAATTATTGCAAAGATGATTAAATTAGGTTTCCTTCAGTTCATTGTTTCCCATTGTTGGTTAGATCCTTATTGCATCACAATCTTCGGTGTCAGTTCTGTGGAATAACAACAAACAGGAATGCATGACCATTATATTGTGAACAAAAAAATATACATAAGAATGAAAAATCAAAGTTAATTTTGTAGGGACAAAAAATGACATACAAGTTTAATTCATATGCAGTGTCAACCGAAATATTCTCAGCACTGACACCAAATAGTGGCATATGAAAGCAGGTTGCACAAACTATTCTGAATTCAACAGATCCAGGCCCTCCTAATGTATCAATCATCAAGTCCATCCAGAATTTCCACTCTCCTCGGCAGCTACTTCTGTCGGAACAAGGCTGAGATAAAAAATATGGTATATTGGAGGGATTCATTCCAACAGGGACATTATGTCTGAATATTTCCGGACATCTATGGGAATCTGTTCCTTGTACTTGCATGGCAAATCACTTAGGGGTACCTCTGGCAGTGGACGGCCTCTTTTCTTTAGAGTACACCTACCCCATACTGGCGCTTCTTTCTGGTATGAATAACTCTCAGGCAGAATATGGCGAGTAACGGATTCCATCATGAACACCGCAGCCTCTTTAAACTTGAGGGGCTCCTTACCATCTGTGGTGGTTTTCTTGGTAATTGATGCCACAAGTGGTGTGAGATCCTTGAAGTCTGTTTGCTGCATGCGTGTTACATGAAATGTCATCTTTCTGTTTGCACTGCTGATCACATCTGCCCATTCATCTGTTGTATATTGTATATTATAGGAAAATGTGAATGACCTCCTGGAAGATTGTCCCTTTGTGTAGGAACGTTTCGTATTCTGAATTCTAATATTTTGCATGTGTTCTGTGTTGCACAACCAGCCAAGTCCCAAAATGTGTGAAAAATGAACTCTGCATCCCCCTTAATTTTATTCCAGCATTTCTTTGGACGAGTACGTGGCTCTATCTTCCTGGCTGGAACAACATCCTTTATGTGCCCGGAAGTATACTGTTCCCCTTTATTTCCTCTTCTCTTACGTTTCACTCTCTCCCAGTTATCCTGGTCGCATCGTCCCTTTCTGGTTGGAGGATTTTTCACAGGAGATCGCACTGTCGTCCTTGTGATGTGAAGGTCATTCTGAAATGGATCAGAGTAACAAATTTATTTGAAAATGTAAACTACCACAAAGCAATAACAGTCCATCCACTCGACGAACAGAAATTTCCGAAACACATCATTTTTGCAAATGACAAAACAATTCTGATTATTTATCTTTACATTATTTCTACAATACCTTTCCTGTTGATTAACTGATTGATTTGTTGTTTTAAGTGTACTTTATGCACAGTAAGGCTAATCGGGACTGGACCTACAGTTTAAAGTGGAATCCGAACAACTATGTACCTCCACCGGGAATTGCACCTGGGACCCCTTGATTACAAGGCGACGACGCTACCACTGCACCATCCGGGAGGCCACCTTTCCTATTCTATACGATTTATCGCAATGTCCTTGATGGTACGTTGTCAGAATTTCTTATTATTATGGAACCATGTGCGTGTGTCATGTCGATTTCTTCGTGATTAATCATTTCAGCAATATGGTGCTAACCTACATTCATTATGTTAGCAGCACTTGTCATCAGAATAAGTTCATGATTTTACTGTACGAACTTGCAAGGGGCCTGAGGAATGCATAGTGAGCTGATTTGGGCATTAACATGCACATCACGACGCACACTTACCAACCGTTTTCACCGTGCCCAAGTCTGAGACAATAAGGTGTTAACCAACATTTTCAAAAAATACCAAAAGTAAAAACTTCTTTCTTACCTCCGAGTCGGTGCTTTTGCTGCTCGACACTCCACACACATAGTCTGTGTCATCAAAGCTGTTGTCACCGCACAGGGCGCCATTTTCCTCATCAGAATCACAAATATATGAGGAGGTGCTCTGCAGACCTTTCTCGTTATCCGACATTTTCCTGTGGCTTGATACCTTGTTGCACAGAACTTTCAGTTCGAAGAAGGGTACCATGTGATTGGACGCGAATGTGACACAGCACCAGCACCACTTCTTGGTGAATGCAGCAGACGTTCATGCCGCACGTACTGCACGGTGTATCTCAATTTTGACAGAAGTGATGGTTAACTCCTTATTGCACCGAGCCCTTCATATATGAAGAGCGTGTAATTCTTATTCTGACCCCACACGAATCACAAAAAAATTCTCTAAGTGCTTCACTTCAGGATCAGGTAGTGCGGTCACATAGTGATGAAGAAAAGAAGCTACTTCGTTAGACCCTTTTTTACCGATTATCTCTGGGTACGCATAAAATACTGCAGCATTATCAGACAGTCTATGTATATTAAATAAAAATAGAGAAAGTTGCCGTTTGTAGTAAACAATATTGTTGCTGATGTTAGGATTCGTTGATTTCGTTGAAAATCCATGGATATTGCTTCCGCGTTTCTGTACTTTCTGCTTCTCTGTCTGGTCTGTCTCTTTCGCACGTAAAATGTATCAGGTTTGCATCGGCGGACCTCGTTTTCTATGCTTTCCTTCCGTAAACGATAACACAAGTCCTGTACATGCATACGTGTACAGGACTTTGCCCGTTCTTTCCTGTTGTGAACGGATTTTGCCCCTTCTCTCATTGCATACTATATTTTCCTACGGCAATAGCTCTGTCACTTGACTCATTTTTATAAATTGAATTTATGCATCTGCAAGAGTGTCTAAGGAACTATAGAACTGCATCAATGACTCACTTTCGGTAAAAATGGACTTAACGCGTTCTTTCCGTGCACTCTTCAAATTTAATTAATTGTAAGAACTTCGTGAAACAAGAAATCTTTAATAAAAATGTTATTCTCAAACTGAAATAGCTTATATACAATCCATAAACAGTATATTGAAGACTGGAATTTAAGGACCCCATTAAATTTTCATCATGAAGTAGGAAATTCGCCTCCCTCTTACCATCCAACCGGGTCAATAACTGATTTTGTTCAGTGCCATCATTTGGTTATTGTGACTCTTGAACGCGGCACATGTTCAGCCGTGGAAAGAAATTCATCCCTATAAGACTACTGGTTTAAGTATTCTCCATGATTGTACACATTATTCTATAGAATCTGTAACCGTACATAGTATCCTACATTCGCTGATGAATGCTAAGGATAGTCATTTGAAAGTAACCTACAGTCATGTGACAGACAGCCGGCCCCCGTGACGGAGTGGTTAGAACATCGCGCTATGACGTCAGGGGTCCCGGGTTCGAATCCCGACCTGGGCATGGATGTTTGTTAGTGTCCAATCATCAATTTGATCATATCGTCTCTCATCCCGATCTTCGAAACATAGCCAAAAGTGGCACAAAAATCAAAATAAAATAAATCAAATCAATCAATCAATCATGTGACAAACAGAGCGATCGTTAGTGTCTATTCCACTCGGTGTCTTATGGAGAAAAAACGGGTGTACTAACTAAATGCACGGCCATGAAAATAGGCAACTGGGTGGAATTGCGCTGGTGAGCAAAGCGAGAGCGGGACCAAAGTCGCTGGTTCCCGGTCACCGTGGGGCAACGTCAACCGAGCTGCGTTGCCTAGTTCGAGCGTCAGGCCGACCTCTCTCCAGGGCACTTTTGTGGCATCCCTGATTTCTCGAACAAATACTATTAGTTTGTATCACATTGATTAGAAAAACGAACTCTAAAACGATTCTTTCATTCTCTTAAAACTCCGACCACACGGGGTTGTACTCCGGCGTGGCAACAGCGCGAACTTCTGCTACCCGCCTAATTTCATGGCCGTGCATTTAGTGCGGTAGTAAGCACAATTAAACACTTGCTTCTGGGGACGTGGTGCAACCCATTTGCTTGATCTAGGTGTATGTACACAAGAAGTGCATGCATAAATTCACACTCTTTTTATAAATAAATAAATAAATTGAATAAAACATTAATAATATAAAAGTTACGTGTTCCTCACGCAAATACACTCCTCACAAAAAGTTTGGAATAGTGTTATAGTTAGGGATAACATGTTTGGAATATTATTATGTTAGGCAATAGGTGATATGCACGGTGGCATATGTCGGCGAAAGGTCGAGAACGTCCACCAGACAGATACTATGTGTTGTTGCATTTCAATGCTGTGTCTATCACCTATTGTCTAATATAACAATATTCCGAACTTTTTGTGAGGAGTGTATATTCATGCGCACTGTTTCATGCATGACACTAATAAATTTTCATTTTCAAGAATTGTTATTGTATTTGGCAACACGAGTGGCCGCGGTGGCTCAGTCGGTAACGCGTCTGACTACCATGCTCAAGGTCCCGGGTTCGATCCCCGGCCGGTTCAAATCCGGGAACTTTTCTAACGGTGGAAGCGGCCCCGGCGCCCACCCAGCGTCGAATAACATGGGTACCTGGGGGAAACCCTGGGGGGTAAAGGCGGTTAGGGGCGTGATGCTGATCACATCACCCCCACTCTCGACCGGATCAAGAAAGTGTGGGGCGTTACCCCCACACCCCCTATACGCCTTCATGGCGTGGTGCTATGCACAGGGGAACACTTTACCTTTTTACCTTTATTTTGCAACACGTATCTATATTCCCTCTCTATACGAACTACTACTTCAAGTTCAAGTGTGTAATATAACCTGATGCATATATACATTATATGTGTTCTGAGCAAGGTCAACGGGGCTAATTAAGGTACATGCCTTACTTTCTATAAATAACCATTAGTGCTTAAGTGTCCGCCACTACTGGCTTCTCCCCTACTATATGTGATCATCCGTAATCAGAGCTGACCCTAGGGGTTTGAAACTCGGGCAGAATTATGTTATTGGATATGATTAAATATTGCCACTTTTATAGTTAAAGTAACAGTTTCATATTGAGCATACCCAGTTTTGTAATTAAATATAATGAACGTCGCACCAAGAGTACTACATAAGAATTGAAATGAAACAATAATTTCGAAACTTTTAATAGTCCCACATAATTCTCGCATTTCAACCTTCAACATGTTCTGCTTATTACTCTCAGATAATAATAATAATAATAATAATACGATATACAGGGTGTGTCATAAGTAATAGCGCAAACTGACACAGTTGAAAGTACACGATAACAGAAGCAAAGTCGTCTCAGTAAACGTGGGGCCGGAAACGAGCCGTTTTCGAGATAATTGCGAATGTGTGGTTACAAGCAGTTACTGACTTCATTGATTGTAAACGTCGTCCTAGTTGCTAAAATGCTAATAAAATAATTCAGTAAGTCACTGGAAATCTCATTGCTTTTTTTGAATATTCTACTTACAGTAACAAACAGTACGTTACATGTTACAATTACTGTACACTCGTACCTGTTAATGAAGGTGTTCAAAATGTTGTCCTTGCATCTGGATGCAATGCTGTACGCGATTCCGCATTGAGTTTCGAATTCTTTCGAACACCCCCAGTTCATTTCAGAATTGTAACAAGCATGTACAATTCTCTGTACTGATTGTATCCATCCTGTTTGATTACAACGCCACCTCTCGGAAATGTTCTGTTTTGTAAACAAAGAGCAAACCTCGGAACGCGCAAGGAGTAAAGCACTCGGTGTTTACAAAATGCAATCAATGACGGCTTCTAACCTAACATTCGCACACCATTTTACCAACTAGGATGACGTTTACAAACAATGAAATCAGTGGCGGCTTGAAACCACACATTCGCAATTGTCTCGAAAACTGCTCGTTTGCAGACCCATGTTTACTGAGACTTTTTTTCTTCTATTATCGTGTACTTTCAACTGTGTCAGTTTGCGCTATTACTGTGTGTAATATATATATATATATATATATATATATATTAAATGTAAATATATAAATTTAATTTAACATTGTATTATGATTATATAGTATGACCACTCCATGTTTTTGTTAAGTGGGCGGAAAATACTTGTGTTCACTAGCGAACTCTAGGTTTAAAAATAAGATGTCGTTATGGCGTCAGATCTGATTGGTGCTGCACAATATACGAGCTCGAGTGTTCAAGAGCAACCAGGAAGGCTCGGACACTCGAGTTCTGGGTAGAACGTCCATCAGATACACTGCACGTACACTAACACCATTCATGTAAAGGTAGAGTTCGTTAGATCTAATTTGTAAAACAGTAGAGTTAGTCTGCGTGTTTAATGGAACTGGAAAAAGGGTTTCAAATAATTTCTGTTATCATTATTATATTTTGCATTGTGTTCACAAGAAGGGGAATAAAAGTCATGTTAATATATATATTTATCAGTTTTCCTTGAAGCATTCTGGTAGTAATTTTAACATCTTTATTTTCAATGAACATTCTCTAGACGCATAGGACTCTCTATGTACGCTCCACTGCGTGGTCACATCAGCCTCGATTCCTCCCGGAAGTTTTCCTCAAAGGAATCGAAGGTAGTGATAAAAGAGCATGGTTGATCGTGTGTTTTTCGAGGCAGGTTCATTTGACCTTGTATACCAGCTGTAGAGTTGCCTACGAGACGAGACGAGGCTTTGGTCTGTCTCGTCCCGTCTCGTGATAATACTGTCTCGTCTCGAAAATATTCGTTTGTCCCGTCTCGTTTTGTCTCGTCTCGTCTCGTAAAAGCGATCCGGGATATCATGCCAACAAAAGTCAAAAGTAGCAGAAACAGAAATATTTTTTTCCGGGAAGTGGGATAAAGCTCCAAATATTTTACCCATTGCGTGGTGAGAATAAATAAGGTTCGTTTATCATGAGGACATTAATATTAAAAATGCAGTTTGTTGGTTACTGATTGTTAGGTATCTTATGAAATCTACCTTGTGTTTTTTTCTCGCTTCCATACAACTGTCTATCCATCGTTCATTTAAGTGAGTGATTAATTGAATATTTGCTGGAATAACAAAAAAGGATGTTAAATCCAGTTGACGCAAAATAAATTTCCTGATTAATATTTTATGCTCATTACTATAGTAGTAGTGTACATAAATCTTCATTGATACTGTCATTCAAAGCCATATGATCCCAATAGAATCCTTGTTTTCTAGTAAATTCGGCAGGAATACGTAACCCTCAATTATGCTAAACAAATATATTTTATGTTTAGCTAGAGCAAGCACATTGCCCACCTTCGGTACGTCCAGGACTTGACATTTCTTTTCAATGGCAAGGACAGCCAAATGAGGCAGTTTGCATCCAGCATCCTGTTTCGAGCAAGCCTTTTCAAAGACTTTAAGGACGAGAAGGTTCTTTCACATTCACACGCTGCCTTGGAAACTGGAATTGTTACAGAGAATCCAACTAGAGTGTGAACCTTGTGAAATGGCAATTTATATTTTCCTAGGATTTCAAAGAAATCCATTATGTGGAGTACTACCGTGCCACCTTCGTAACGCTGAAGAGTTTTGGTCAAAATTTGTATTTCACCTTTCACAGGATTAAAAATCTAAAAAAGGTTGCAGTTATCTCATAATTCACGAAATATTCTGACCATGGCATTTCTTACTCTTACTCTACCACTCCAACGTATGTCTGTGCTACACAATTACAGGCACCTATGGAGTTCGTGGGAAGAACTTCTTCGATTTTGATATGTACGAGAAAGAACGAACCTGCATCTAATGTTTGAAGAGTGGAAAATCCTAATAAGCGTTCTTTTACCTGCCCGCAATATGTTTTGAATCGAATTTTAAGTGTAATTTGCATTTTAAGGTTCAAGTTCAATACATTTACAAATAATATCACCTCATTTTGAAATTAACTTCTAGAGTATCGAAGAAATTCGCTTTGTTAAGGTTTGCCTCAGACTCATCATCTCAAAATTCAAGTCCCTGAATAGTAAGAAACCGTGATGAATCCACAACAACTGACATGTAGTGTCTGTTTTTCTTCGATCACCTTTGCTCACGGGTTCGATACCCAGTGAAGGCACTTTAAACTGTAGGTCCAGTCCCGATTAGCCTTACTGTGGATAAAGTGGACTTAAAACACCAAATCAAGAACCAACCAAATCTTGAATCAACTTTGAATGTCTTTTACTAATTAGCGTTGTCACTAACGACCACGATTAGAAAAATTTGCCCGTACTACAGATGATGTCTTGTGGTCCGCAAAATATTCGTGATGTTTTAAAACCATCCACGTTCAACACTTTTTCTCAGTTCTTAAAACTGGTTAAAACTTAGGTTAATCTCGACGATTACAGGACACAAATGAATGAGAAATCAACTATACCCAGGTCGGTGCTCGAATCTTGAACGAAAGTCACACATATAACTATATATACTAAAACAAATTAAAATTTGTTAGTCAAGTTGGTATTATAAGCAGGAAAGTGATATCATGCAGAATACACCACTTTGAAAAGGTGAAA
Source organism: Lepisma saccharinum (assembly GCF_977018435.1). NCBI lineage: Eukaryota > Metazoa > Arthropoda > Insecta > Zygentoma > Lepismatidae > Lepisma > Lepisma saccharinum. The sequence goes on along the minus strand of NC_139236.1, from coordinate 59,551,710 downwards.
ATTGTCATACTCTTATAAATGAACTCTCTTATTATTCGAGCCGGCCCCTGTGGCGGAGTGGTTTGCACATCGCGCTACGACGCAGGGCGTCCCGGGTTTGAATCCCGGCCTGGGCATGGATGTTTGTAAATGTCCATTCATCAAATTCATCATCATAATATCATTACTCATCCCCAACTTCGCAAATTAGCCAAAAGTGACACAGAAGGCGAAGTAAAATATAGCAAATCAAATCTTATTATTCGATATTTAATTAACTTCAGTTGGGTGGACGGGGGGACGCCCCCCTGCCCCCTCGGGCGTCGTCACTGCTTCCATCCCTCTAATAACTTCGCTGCTGATAGCCTCAGCTTCGAAATGGAAGCTTGTGTGTCGGCGAATAATACAAAGGACTTGTGTTCACTGCACCTCTTTCATTCAAAGCCTGCCGTTTTCCTTTTCAGCTTTTCCTCGCAAAACTTCCTTTCGGCAAGCAAAGCAAATTACAGAATTTTTTGTACCCCTCCCTTGCATCAACCTTCAATCCTAGGTCTGGATTTATGGCACTTACCCGCTACTGCAGGTCAACCTCGCCCCGATATTTGCCCCCTGACGCAACGGTATCCATTGTTCAAAGCGAAACCTCTGTCAGTGGGGAGAGGCGAAAAATAATCTCCGGATACACCGTGGCTATAACCAGACAGGGGATGGGCTGATTTCCCGCCCCATGACATTGCTGCCAGCTTCTCTCTGAAGTTTGATAAAACTACTTTGTAAAATTTGTTTAGTAACGAGTGAAAATGTAGACAGTAGATGATATTACATATTGCTCAAAAACTTGAATGCTAAAATCACAGAATAAAAAGAACAGCTACAACATTCGTTCATCTGATTTACAGAAAGGCTAATCGGGGCTGGACCCACAGTTTAAAGTGGGATCCAAATCACTATGTGCCTTTACCGGGTATCGAACCCGGAACCCCTTGATTACAAGGCGACAACGCTACTACCACTATACCATCGGGGAGTCCCCTCATAGAACAAAGATTTATCCTACGACGATTATACAGAACTTAGTGCCCTTTGTTTATTTGAAATCTATTCTATATCAGCCTCAGTATTTCGTTATTACAATCCAAGGAATAGTATTCTCCTTAAATAAAAAAAAATAAAAATATATATAAGCATTAGAAATAATCTTCAAACGGACGTAAAAAAAATCGAATCCAACCACCTGTGGAATGCCTGAGGGAAACAACATGAATTTTCTCAACGAGGACATTTCCGAAATTTCCATAAGATTCTAATAATTTCCCAACCCGTGCAAATAATCATGTGGTAAAATCTTGTCATGGTTCCCTGTAAACACTAAAATCACCAAATTAGTTATTTCCATATTTCCCGTATTTTCTCCTTCTCTTTAGCTCCCAGCTGCTCGGAGTGGGATAATGCAAGATTATTTGTCCATAATTATCTTCTTCTCTTAGTCTTGCTAATATCTTGGACTCCCTAATAACTCTCCCAACAACTTATCAATTTGTACTGCCATGTTTCCTAGAATGTTTTCCTACTTCCTAATAACATTCACTTCTGTACATCCTTTGATGTAAAAATTAAATAATAATTATAATAATAAACCCTATCCGTCGGTCCGTTTATCTTTCCAACCTATAGAGCTGAGACTATTTTTAGAAGATAAATCTCGGACCCTGGCACTCCACGATGTTTTGGCACCTCCTTCCACCTTCTCTACCTGCCCTTTTACTTGATGTTATTAAGAATTGTATAAGTATCTGGAGAACTATCGTAACATAAAATTATTAACCTGGAATAAATTGAAAAAAATGGGGAGTAACGCTATGTTTCGAAAAAGTATAGAAACTAAATTTAGGTATTCATTCATTACTCTCTCTAGAATAGTCGTCTTTTGACTTAATACACGCTTATCAACGTTTCTAATTGAAATACTATATTCCAAGCAAACAAGTATTTGCAACTGATTAAATATTTTGCTATTATTTTTTGAGACATTCAAGACGGGACGAGACATTTCAAAAGCCGTCTCGTGTCTCGTCTCGAAAACGAGACGAGAGAGGCATTGCGTCTCGTCCCGTCCCGAAAACGAGACACGAGACGAGACGAGACGGGACATGCCCCGTCCCGTGAGCAACACTAACCAGCTGCCAGATTGCTCCGCTCGTTACAGTGAAAAGGCCAGTATTCACTCTGTTGATCGTGAAAGAAAAAAAAATAACGACTACTTTGTTATGGAACAGAATGGGGGAGAGATAACATTAATATTTAGTATTAACGTATGTTTCAAATTACAGATTTGCAATATAAACAAAAAGCATGGTTGATCGTGTGTTTTTCGAGGCAGGTTCATTTGACCTTGTATACCAGCGTAGTGTTACCCACGAGACGAGACGAGACTTTGGTCTGTCTCATCCCGTCTCGTGATAATGCTGTCTCGTCTCGTGTCTCGTCTCGAAAATATTCGTTTGTCCCGTCTCGTGTCCCGTCTGGATGGGTTCTGTCTCGTCCCGTCTAGTTTTGTCTCGTCTCGTAAAAGCGATCCGTGATATCATGCCAACAAAAGCAATATAAAGAAAATGGTGTGAAGTCTTTATTAACCTTAGATCAGGTGGGAGATTCGGACCTCACGCAATATCGTGAGCCTTTTTCTTCAACTCGTGACAGAGACCAGCGATCTGAAGGTAATGATGAGAATAATCCTATTAGGTACTCGACCAAATAAATGTAGAGGTACAACAATAGTTTTAGAGTTCCGGTCAGGAATTCTTGGGTAAATAGACGCCCTCGTCATAATTTAATACAATTCTCTGATTCAGACGAAGAAGCTAGGCTGAATAATAATGATAGAAGTAACAATAGTGTTATTTTTACTGACGGTGTGTTAGGCAAGTTAAGTACTCACATTGCACAAAATAAGTTAATTCAAGCTATTGCTGATGTTCCACACATTGTATCCGAATCGTCGGATAATACCGGGTGTCCCAGATTACAAACTTTATTCATATCCGCTATATGCAATGGAGAGATGTGAAAGTGGTGCCAAAATATTGGTAAACTAACCAAGTTTTTTTGTTGCAGGTTTGAGTAACGTGGCTGTAGTGTAGCAGTGTCAGTGCCCAGAAAATCGGAAATGATCACAAATCAGGAAAAAGCTCAGCATGTCCTCTGGTATCACGAGACCCGGTCACCAAGAACAGTGCAGAGGAACTTTCAAATGTACAGAATTCTTTCGTCTAGAATATCTGCCATCAATAAGTTGGTATTTAAAAAATGGAATTTATCTTCATTCCCAAATCCTGTCAAGTCCAAGAAACATTGCATGGAAAGATGCCACCCGATGTCAAGATGTCCGGATTCCTTGTCACTGACACTGCTACGCTACAGCCACATTACTGAAACCAGCAACAAATAAACTTGGTTAGTTTTCCAACATATTGGCACCACTTTCACATTTCTACATTGCATATAGCGAATATGAATAAAGTTTGTAATCAGGAAAATACTTCTGGGACACCCGGTATATTTCAATTTTTGCTTGCAATTGAGAAAATTGTGGAAAAGCGGTTGTTTGCCTTGAGAAAATCATGTTGTCAGTGTTAAATACAGTGGGTCACAAATTGCATAGTGTGTGGATGACTTGCATATCCAGAAGTTGTAAGGAAAATACTGGATACGCATGAGACGTCCTTGGGACGTGAGAAGCTCATTACTAGGCCCGGATTTATAAGCACAATCAAACAGTAAAATAATCAAGTTAATAAGCACAAAAAATGGAAAAAAATAAGCACCAAAATAAGCATAAACAAATACAGGAAAATCTCTAAGAAACATTTGTTTATTAGATCTCTTATCTTATTCAAAGCTGTTACAGTATGTCAGGAAGGTCATCCTGAGATTTTATTGTGTGAAGCTCCTGTGTCTGCCAGTGAAGAATGATTTGTACAGTGAAAATGTTCTTTCCACGTAGCATGACATCACAGGCGCATGTGAAAAACACCACAGTTCTTCTTCGGTGAATTCCTCTTCAATGTCTGTATCTTCACCAGAAATATTTTTATAAATTTGACACAGTGTTTTGTAACCGGGATTTTTCAGTAATACCTGACTGAGCTTGTCGGACACAATTTTAGCAACACCGTGAGTTTCTGAAGACAACGTTACTGAAATTTCATCAATGAGAGAAAGCGAATGTTGCATTGGATTATTTCGAGCTTTCAACTGTGTTATAATATCAGGTAATTTTGAAAAATGATTTTGGATGTACTGTATCTTTTCTTGGATGCCGTTTCTCCCGTGCGGATATTTAGAAGCATTGATCTCGTCATCCCAATGCCGTTGTGTGATTGAAATAGGATTGAAATATGACAGATTTGTGTAAAATATGCTATTTTAAACCAAAATCGTAAAATAAGCAAGCATAACCGTTTCCTCCAGAAATAAGCATTGATAAGCACTTTCAACCTTAGTTAAATAGCTCATCATAATACGAAGTATAACCTTTCTCCTTACCATTAGAAGTCTGGAAAAGAATATGCATTTCGCTTACAAATCTGGACTCTACTCATTACGAACTATGTATTGCACAGGCAGAATAATTGGGAAGACCCAATAGAATTCTTAGAAACTAGATTAAGAACAGCCCGAGTTTTGCAAGTTTCGTGGACAGATGCCTTGTTGGTCGAAAGACTGTTGCCTAGCTATTCCGAGAAATTTCTTATAATGAGTGAAGTTCCCGACTCTCTTGAAACATTCAAATCGAGTATAAAAAGAATGCAGAAACATCAAGTGAATTTTACGCGGAAAAAAGACAGGAAAAATGTGTTTCCCCCCTCTTGCCTAAAGAAAAAGTTCCTATGCAATGCCGATGTTTGACTTATGATTTGCGGTATTTTTAGCCTTTGTAGACAGTTGCGGTAATTATGATAACTCATCTAAGAAAAATGATAGCTTAGGTAAAAAACATTGTTTTCAGTACATTTCAAGCTACATTGTATGTTTCGTATATATTTTCAATATTTTGATTTTGACCAAAATTCAAAGTTTTGGATTTTTTTGTTAGGGAAGTTATGTAATATCAGAGTATTTCGGCTGAATTAGTGTTATAGCTCTTCGATCGTTTCTTGATTATCTTTTTCAAAATTTTGAGCACAGATGTCTCCAATGATGGAGCTAAGAAAATATATTTACAGCGTAAACATTACTCTATGACAGGTACCTGTGAAACAAAATTTCCAGATTGATATTTCATGGATTTCACTGCTGTTTACCTACTAATTATTCATACAGTGCTTCTAAAGGTGGTTACTTTTAGTGAGACTTCATATCGAAGCAACACGCGACAAGCGACACGTGTCTCTTAGTAACTGGCTGTCAGTAATAAATGCAACCAACCATTCAGCTTGTGTTGTCTGTTGCTTGTGTGTCCCTCGGACTGAGTTCTTTTTCATACCGTGAATCGTGTCGCCCTGGCCTGCTGTTCGCGCATGCACAGTGAAATATTTTGCTTTAGACGACGTGAAATATCCGTGTCGCTTGATTGAATGCAGGCTTGTGTGACATGTTATCCTACAGCTGTGTGAAACGTTGCGACAGGAACTGTTAATTTAAAGGAATGCCATTTCTCTTTGTACATTGCATGACATGAAACTGTGTTTTTTTCAGAATATCTGCATGTAATATTTCAGAATCTTGAAATTACTAAAGGACAGGGGTTCCAGGCTGAGAACTTGAGTATAAATACCTCGTAAGTTGGGGTAATTGAAGGGTTTGTTTAATCTGGTTGGCCTGGATCTCAGGATACCAAGAATAAAATGTTGAGGATTGCCCGCACTGCTCTAAGTCCTAGCCTGGCTACCTTAGTGATATTAGACGAACGTTGATTGGATTGTTCTCTAGACGAACCCGTATCTTTTTATCTTCGTATATTAAAAACAGTAACTACTATATTCAAGGTCTGGTGTTCAAATTTCCTGCCGATCGGATGTAAGTTACCACTTGTAAACAGTCGTTGGATTTTCTTTACCTACCATGAGATGGGTTGATGCCTCGACTACCGGAGAGGGATAGAGGAGTTTCTAGAAACGCAAATCCTTTCCGAAAATAAAATGGTCGCTACGCTGCGCCGCTGTTATTGTTGTTAATTTTATGACAGTTTTACCATTCGCAGGCTTTACTGACCTTCAATTGGCAACTTGATTTCTTAGGTGTTGGTAAACTTATTTCTATTCATAGCCTAGGACTTTGTGACATAGTTAGATAATCCAGACCTTTGACTCCGTATACGCCACTGGGTAGCACAAACAATATCCAGTCAGTATTCAACTTCTTGCCATGTTCTCTCCAACATGTCCCCTGTTACTGTTGCAATCGTATCACGTATGCGGGTTCGTAACTCTGGGATGTTATTCACTGGAGTCGCAAACACTCGAATTGCCTAGATGCCTGGCGGATGGATTTACTCGGGCTTCTCTGAAACCCCTCTCGAATTTTTTCCACCTTTTCCTCCGACACACGACGCCGAGCTCCACCAGATTGTTTTAGGACACTGCCGGTTGCTAGAAACTTACTAAACCGCAGCCTAATTGATTTAGCATCAGGTGCAACTCCTCCGTACACTCGTCTCAAATTTCGTTGCGTTGCAATCACAGATTTTGTCTCAGCATACCACACCACTGCCTGCGCGCGTTGTTGAACCGTCGCCATTTTTATTTATGCCACCGTGGCGCTGCGTGGTGAGCAAACGGACAACTTCAAGTCATGAAAACAAAACTTGAAGATCTGGCCTTTCATTTGGTGTTACAGTTATTTCAAAATTCATCGTACTTCGTTCACAGTAATTAATTGAAATTAGGGATATTTGAACGGAACACTCTGTATTTAAGATGTTTTAAGGATAAACAAATAATAAATTTCGTTACTATGGAAAAGCAAACAAAGCCTGCAATTTGCGTAATTTTCGTAAGGTTTACAATATTTTTCATAAATTTTCGATTCAAAGAAATTATGGAGAATACTTCTCTCTCACAATATTTTTATACAGATAGATATCTGAATCGGTATTTTAGCAAAGTACTTCTATCTGGAGTACTATTACAGCTTAAAATTACTCAGCTTGAATACATTGAAAAATGGAAGTAATACTGGATTTCGGAAGAGTATAAAAACTAAATAAGATAGCCTTTTTTTATGTAATAGACGTTGATTTGGGTTTCCAAAGAATATCCTTTACTCCGAGTAAATAAATATTCGCAACTGATTAATTATTTTGTTTGTATTTTTTTTTCCGAGACTTTCGAGACGAGATGAGACGAGACTTTTCACGAGCCGTCTCGTCCCGTCCCGTGTCTCGTCTCGAAAACGAGACGAGACAGGTGGTCAGTCTCGTCTCGTCTCGTGGGCAACACTAACTGCGAACCTATATACACAACCGACAAGAGAAATGGTCAAGTGTTTTACAGGAAATTGTCTTTAGTATCAATTCAGTATATCAAGAAACCTTAAAGATGTCTCCTGCCGAATTATTTTTGGGTAGGAAGTTCTCTAGAAGTTAAGTGGCAATTTCTCTTGTCGGATGAATATCTTGAAAACAAGATTTAATAAATAAATTGGAACTTTCGATAGAAAATATGGCTAAAATGTGGCATAAGCGAGACAAAATGTATTAAAAAAATTGCAGACATAAGATTTTCTGTAGGTGACTTAGTTTTAGTAGAGACGCATAAAATCTCTAGTCTAGCACAATATATAACAAAATCATTGAGCCTGAAATATGCTGGACCTTATAAGATAGTAAAATTTCTAGGTGGTAATAGTGTTTTGTTGTAAAATGTAAATAAGAAAATATGTCATGCTCATGTAAGCCAGTTGAAAGTGTATTTTCTCGACTTCACGATTAAACTTTTTTTTCTTATCGGCGTGCTACCCAAAACGTGTCAGAACTAGTTTGTTTGTATCTTATCTGTGTAGTAGTCTGTTGTACAGTCAACGGCAAAGATAATGGTAGACAAATTGTCCACCGCTATTTTCATTACTTTTCCATTCTACATCCTGCGTTGTTTTAAGGAATGAAACTATGTTGGTTCGAAGCAGGCATTGTTCTCTGCTTATTGGTGCCTTTATTTCAATTCATTGTTATCACTAGGGCTCAGAAGACCTATAAATTGCCAAGAAAAAGACCCATAAAAAGACCTAAAAATATCAAGAAAAGGACATAAAAACTGAAAAAACGACGTATAAATGTGATCCAAATTAATTAATAACTTCAGTTTTAATTACATATTTAATGAATAAAGAAAATACAAAATTCTGGTGGTATGGAACACACACTGCGAAAAAACAATATGAATGAAATGCATCTTCTTTCAGACATTATATATTTTTTAGATTAACATAATTTGAAAAATCATATTTGAAGAATTATATTTGGCCTAACCACACTAGGGTTACAGAAATAGGACTTCGGAAACCTTATCTCAGTTGGGTATATATACAAGGTGTACAACTTTGCTTCCGCCGTTTTCCGACAGGTGGCAACAACAGGAAGTAGCGGTCGAAAGAAGCAGATCGCAGACGTCACGCAGTTAGCTTGGACCTCTGTCAAGATAACCCCATTCAAACATTAGTCGAGTGGTGTGTGCATCGTGAAGTTGTTCGCGATTGAAAATGTCAGTGTACGAGCCAAATTCTCGCCATTTGCAGGAGGTTCTACTTTTTTGTTTCAATATGAAGAAAACTGCGGCTGAGGCTCGTCGAATGCTCTCCACTACGTATGGGGAGGACGCTATAAGTGAGAAAACCTCTCGTGAGTGGTTTCAACGCTTCAAGAACGGTGACTTTAACGTCGAAGACCGGCATAGTGGTGGCAGACAGAAAGTTTTCGAAGATGCAGAAAACCAAGTGAAACAATCACAGGTGCTCGTTATCGAACGCAATTAATGCGTTTGAGCCGAGCATTGAAGGACAAACGGCCGCAATACAGCGAGAGGCACGACAAAGTGATTTTGCAGCATGACAACGGACGACCCCACGTTGCCAAAGTGGTGAAAACGTACTTGGAAACATTAAGATGGGACGTCCTACCCCACCCGCCTTATTCTCCAGACATCGCTCCCTCTGATTATCACCTGATTATCATCAATGGCTCATGAACTGTCTGACCAACATTTCCGATCTTATGAAGAAGTCAAAAAGTGGATCGATTCGTGGATCGCCTCCAAAGATGAACAATTTTTTAGACGCGGCATTCGTAAGCTGCCCGAAAGATGGGAGAAAGTAGTGGCCAGCGATGGACAATACTTTGAATAATGCCTTGGTAAGCAATGTTTTTCATTACAGCGTCATATTTTTGGGGGAAAACGGCGAAAGCAAAGTTGTACACCTTGTATATATATATATATATATATATATATATATATATATATTATTTCTTTACTACAGAAAGGACGTTTAAGAGGTGATGAACTGATAATGATTCGAATTGAGAATGGGCAATAAAAACGTAGTCGAAAGAAGGTGAAGTTGCAAAAAAAAAGCCGTTAAGATCTAAATAAAAGGCTAAAAAAAATACCAATAAGCCAAAAAACGCCGAAAAGGCAAAAAAGGAGAAATAAAACCCACCTTTTTGTGGCCTACAATGACCCAAAATGAACATATATTATGTTCGGCTTCGTCTTCGGACACTAGGAAGAAAAAAGGATATTTCCTCAACATCCGAGCCCTAGTCATCACATTGTGTAATTCAAACCAAATGAAAATGGTGGTGTACAATTCGCCTACTATTTCTTTCGCCGTTGCGTGTACATACGTGCACGTGTTTATTTCCTCCTCTACCTAACAGTGACTCAAGGTCAGACTCTTGAGATTCTTTCCGGAAATTTGTTACGGAACGAAAGAAAGTTATAGATTACGTAATGTGAAAATTCAAAACAAATGTTGAAAATTAATTATGTGTCGACACATACATTTGTTAATAGTTTGGACACTAGTTATTTGTAAAAACACTAAGTTGCTGACATAGGCAGTTTATTAAGATCAAAAACACTTAACAGGTAACCTTTCAACCCTGTATCAGTGTCTTCCTCAGACGAAGAACTAAACTATGTTAGGCAGATTTCCGTCGTATATTGGCATTTATCTTATTCGTATCCTTTCAAGTTAAGAACTTGGGATTACATTATTTATACTTAATTGTTTTCATAATTCATGTATATATTTACGTTTTATCTTATGTTATAATATTATTCGCGTATTTTTGCAACATTTATTCAGAATTCATAGGCTAATAATTATCCCAAATTATATATGCAACGTTTTCATTGTTTTTCAAATACAAAATGGCTAGGATTATTTCTATCTTTCACGCAAATTTTGTTGTTTAAGCACAAGTTAAATACATTTCTTCTTAATATTGATTTTTGTTCAACAATGTACAAGATTGAAGTAATTTGTCTTCGTTATAAACTAAATCTTTATTTAATCATTTTTTATTGCAAGGGCAAATATGAATTATTTGGTAAAATCAGTTTAGTTATTTCTATATAGTTTAATATTGTAATATTATAGAAAAGTATTTCTCCCTTGTTTTCAATAAAATATCGTTTTCCTATTAGCTGTTTATGTTAGGAGTTGGGGAACCACGCTACGTATTTTTGGCGATGTAAAATCTTCCACGTTGGCATTTTTAATTGTTGCCAACCTGAACTTTAGCTTACTATCGCTAATTAACATTGATGTGTTATATAAATTATCAGTTTTTCTTGTGTTATTTTATGTTATGAGTTTGTATGATTGTAAGTTAGAACAATCTGTTATGCTGCGCCTCGCGCTTGAGGTAGCAGTTGAGGTCTTGCTATTAACTGTGAAGGCGATGCACGGACTCTCGTGTTAAATAAGTTGCTTATCACTGCCTACGAGCGTGCATGACCCAACAAAATATAATTTTAACTTGTGCGAATGAGTATGTACGCGCGCGATTCGTGATTAAAGATTTTGGACATTTTAATTATAAAGTATTTGAATTGTATTTACTGTCACGTGTCGCAATTCGGTGGTTTCCTTCCTGGAGGAATGTGCATCGCCTTAATCCCGATCCCTGGGTGAGAACTGGTGCTTCCAACTGACCAGCCGGAGCAAGGAGCGGTGTGTTGCCAATTCGGATCTCCATACCCTGGAGTTACGAGTGGTGGCACGTTCCATCCATAATTGTGTTGGTTAGATGCAACAGATGTGAATTACAACATGGAATAAATTATTATTTTTTTGTTTCGTATGTGGTTGAACATGAAATTTTCTTACACTGTGACAATTTATGATTTTAGTTTTAGTTTTGTGCACAGATAAACTACTCGGGACTGGACCTTCAGTTTTAAATGGGATACGAACCACTACTTGTCTCCACCGTGTATCGAACCCGGGATCCCTTGATTATAAGGTGACGACATTATCACCACGCCATCAAGGAGGCCCCGTGACAAAATGTTATTCACTCGATCTCTACAATAATTTTTCAACATTTACATTTTCGTTTTCTTCTTTCTTTTTGTTAACTACTCTTATACGACTCATTTTGCGTCTTCGAATTTCTTCTTGTTTCAGGAAAAAAAATACATGCAGACCCCCCCCCCGTGCAAATAGATAGAAAGCTCACTCTCGAGAAATAATTTATAAATAACGTAACCATTAGGAAAGCTATTCGAACATTAACTGATATAACTGCAGTTGAAAAAATACTTACAGACGCCTACGAAATATCTATTGTATAAGGTCACAGGTGACAGGTATCTGGTGAGTCATTCACTCTTGCTAACTACGAGCGAAGGTCACTGAACCAAAGGGTGGCGGACAGGCGTCTGCTCTACGAAACTAGGGTTAGCAGACGAGGCCCGTGTTCCTGTTATCAATGACGTACGAAATAAGGAGGAACACACCTTTCATGTCAAACTCGACGTATGTTTGGTCCCGCCATTGCAATGTAGAAGACTTTCTCGTCGCGGCCTTGTAGGCATAAGTAAAGGCTTCTCTGCAAGAAGTATAGCTTACCATTGAGGAGAAGAAAAGTGCGTGTGTATCGAGGTCCTTCAACTTTAGTATTCTTCTTCATTCCAGAACGCGTGCTGTATCGTCGACTTAATCCAATCTATCCGTTGTAGGTTTTAGGTTCTGTTTGTGTTCGGTAATTTCACATTATCTTTCTGCTTATGTTATTCGCGACGAAGGTTCTGGATTCGATAATATGGACAATAACGGAATTGTGTTGGTTGGTTCATTTGGTGTCTTAAGACCACTTTATGCAAAGTAAGACTAATCGGGAATGCATCTACAGTTTAAAGTGGGATCCGAACCACTATGTTCCTACACATTACTTTGCTACTACGTATTTACATCCCTACGGAACTTGGAAGAAAGTCCACGTAGAGATTAGAAAGTTTTGTTCCGATTAAATCTGACGTATAGTAAATGGAAATGCAAAGTGCTACCTTGTGCTTTGCACCAAGTCATGAAGGCACGTAGGGGGTGTGGAGTTAGGGCCCCACACTTTCTTGTTACGACCGAAGGTGGGGATAATGTGATCAGCACCACGCCCCTGGCCGCCTTTAACCCCATCACCCTTGAGTTTCCTACAGGTACCCACTTTGTACGACGCTGGGTTGGCGCGCGAGCCACTTGAACAGTTGGACAAAATTCCAATTCTCCCCAGTCGGGGATCGAACTCAGATCTCTCGCATGGTAATCAAACGCCCTAACGACCGAGCTACTGCGGCACATATAGTATAGTAGCCTTTGTAATTAAGGCAATAATTATTTTAGCGTTTCGTTCAACGCTTTTGGGCGAATCATTTTCGGATATGTAACGTGTAGCTCTTGTCGCTTCTGCGACTTGGCTTGAGAACAGTCGATTTTCTGACGAACAACATTCCACCTGACAAGTCACGTGACTTTCCTACATTTCCTGTGTCTGTTGGCTATTGCATGAAAGACGAGTTGCTCTTGAGACAGACAGAATCACCCGATGTGTGTTGCCTACTTTTCCGGGATTATTTACTGCCATTAAAGTCTTATGGGGAAGAACTTTTTTCCACCACTGTACACTAACGCCATTCATGTAAAGTAGAATTCGTTAGATCTAATTTGTATTAAAACAGTAGAGTTAGTCTGTGTGTTTAATGGAACTGGAGAAGGGTTCCAAAGAATTTCTGTTACCATTATTATATACAAGGGTTGGATAAAAAGTAATGGCAACACTGCTGTCCCGTGAAAGGGGTGAGTCACAGCGCCACAAGCGTTTCGTGGCTGATAAAGGAATGTCAGACGAGGAAGTATAGTGAGTGGGAGCGATTGTATGTTATTCAGTCAAAAACAGCAGTGCTCTGAAGCAGAGGACGAGAGTGCAAGCGCCCTAACAATATGTTTAGGCAAGAAGAACAACGTCTCTCAGGCAGACGGTCAACCCAGCCTACTTCTGCACCTTCTTGCAACACCACCTTCGTCTCGTATTAAGAAGGAAGCGACGGCACGGTGTCCCATCATTCTGCTTGACAATGCAAGGTGTCACACTGCGAACAATGTGACGGCGCTCCTGCATAACTGGTAGTGGGAGGTACTGGAACATCCGCCGTATTCACCGGTATGAGACCGTGTGATTACGACCGTTTTGTCAAAATGAAGGAACCACTGGGCGGGAAGCACTACGACACGCGCGAAGCCATCATACGTGCTATAGGGCGGTCACTGCGGGACATCGACAGAGATGGACGCGCTGACGGTGTACGACGCCTTCCATACGTGTGACAGAAGGTCGTAGAGATGAGGGGCGATTACTTTGAAGGAATCTAACACGTGCTCCTCTGCCAATACAGTCAAGTACCAATTATACCAGTGTTGCCATTACTTTTTATCCAACCCTTGTATTTTGCGTTTTGTTCACAAGAAGGGGAATAAAAGTCATGTTAATATATATATTTATCAGTTTTCCTTGAAGCATTCTGGTAGTAATTTTAAAATCTTTATTTTTAATGAATATTCTCTAGACGCATAGGACTCTCTATGTACGCTCCACTGCGCGGTCACATCAGCCTGTATTCCCCCCGGAAGTTTTCCTCAAATGAATCGAAGGTAGTGATAATAAGACACCTGTACTTCAGACTAAGGAAAAAATCATAAATTTTGATTATAGGCCCTGTGAAAATTGTATGCCCCAGGCCCCGCATCCACCTAGGGCCGGCCCTGTCCATAATTAAATTATTGTACTCACGTGTGTGCAGCCTGTGTAAATTAGTCCACACACGATCGAATGGAACACTCACTTCCCTTTCGTGAACGACTCCTATCAACGAATTGTGGGGAAATGATAAGAATATCAAAGTTTACATAAACTTGTCTGCTTCCATCCTAAGTGTTGTTTACATGCAGAATATCTTCCATATTGACTCAGAGCGATAAGTTTTATTTCGTCTAATCATTCCTGTTACATGGTAAGGGCAGGCAGCAATAAATCTTCACTCGACCAGTTTATCGCTTGTAATCCACAGAAAGAGAAAATAAAACACTTCAAATAAATGATGTGTTTACGCTTGTAGTATTATTGTAGAAAAGTTATGTGAGCGCGCTAGGGTGATCAATTCTCTCATATTTACGGTAACTTCCGTATTAGAGCTATTTTTTTTGGAAGCTCCCGCTCTTATTCTCCAGAATATTTCATTAACAGTCATGATCGCGAAATTGTATTGAAATTTTCACAAGAAGATTTAAAAATGCTTGGTTCTGCAGCAACAGTGGACAAATATACGACGATTGGGGTATAAGTCACGAGAATGTGGAACCGGTACAAAAATTCGAAATATACAAATGGAAGAGGACGCTGTATAGAAAAAAAAAACAAAAGAGCCGCACACAAAGCGCCATATGAACCCCCAAAGTAGTCCCCCAGAGTGTCCAAAACACGTATTCTAGTTGCTTTGACTTTCTTTTCTTTCGTTTTGTTTTTGTACTGCCAATGTAGCCTGGTAACTAATACATGCGTGTAGAAAGATACGTTATAAAAATATTTTTTTGGTACTTCTCTATCAACCCCTCGTTCACATGACCTGCATTGTTCATACATTGTTCTGTCTCATACAGTGTCCTCTTCTGCCGGTCCTGCTTTCTAGCAAAAGAAAAAAAATAGTTGCCATGACTTATGCTCCAACCCTCGTATACAGGTCATGACTAAGAAACATGAAAATTTGTAATTTTTTAATCTGCGTTTTGACCTGTATATTGTATAAAATGTAAAGTAATTATTTTGTTTTAATATTATTCATTCAATGAACAATTAATTACTGGAGTGACGCAACGCGAGACTGCTCTTGGATACATAGTTCAAGCTTCGCACAGAAGATGGCTCTACATGAGAGAACTGCTGCCGCCATCTGTCGATCGGTGCTAGAACTTCGTGACAATCTCTCCTTGTAGTCGAAGTGTCAATATTTGAACGTCATTCAATGAATGAATGAAAGTAGGCACGAATAATTTATATGGCTTGTTGATATTCATTGAATTAATTCCACGATTTACTATTTTGATTAGAATTCCCACCTCTGGGAAGAAGAATTAACAGACTTAATTTGAATGCTTGAGGTGTGTGAAAGGAACAATCTTCAGATTAGGAAAATTTAGCGTAAATCATCCTTTCATGTTGAACCACCTGAACTTGCATTGTCTACTTGAAACTTTGATGACATGTGAACTTCCAGGAAAACATCAATGCTTATTTTCTGTTGATGATAAACATATCCCGAATATTTTTACCCTTCCCCCCTTCGCCACAAAAGCGTAATAACGAGCTTTTGATGAAGGGGTGCACGTATTCGGGAACATTTTATACCGGCATTCAGGACAGGAGATAATAAAAACTTATCGTTTTACTTGTGGGTAATGCCCTAGTATATATTTACCGGGGGGGGGAGGGGGGTTAAATCTGCCTAGGATATTTTCGCCGAGGGTGTAAAAATGTTCGTGAATAAGGCTGTCCGATTACATTGGCAAGACTCAAAGGACAGGATATTGAAATGTGAACAACACATGTTTTATATATTATTCCAACATTTCTAGAGATAGGTTACTTTCATTCATTCGAAAGTATGCGTGGTGGTTTCAATTCGTGAACTTAGCGGACTTACGGAAAGATCCAAACTCGTGTTATTTTTCAGGTCGCTTTATGCACAGATACGATAATCGGGACTGGACCTGTAGTTTATAGTAGGATCCGATCCACTATGAGCCTCAACCGAGTATCGAACCCAGAATCCCTTGATTACAATGTAACGATTACCACCACGCCATTCAAAACTTACTGCAAATCTAATAACAATAATAACAAAAATAAATTGAAGCGAATGGATGCGCCCTGATCGCATTAAACGATAATTTTTCCGCCCCAAATGCCCTGCTGCGCCTATGCTCTATGCCAGGGATCTCTGGAGCAAAGCCGCGCACAACAGTAGGGAAGGGGAGAAAGCGAGTGGGCGGTGCGAAGCAGTATACGCTGATGCAAACAGCTGGTAGCCGCAGTCGTTTTTGCACCTACGCGCAATCCTGTTCCCTGGTACGCGTTCAGGTTATCCCCCACTGAAACGACGGAAACGCGTCGAACCCGTAACATTTTCCATGCTCGTCTACAGCGGGGCGAGCATGACGTTTGCCGGAGCTAAACGAAGAGACGCGGAATTACACGAGAGGGCATTTGGAGGTGCGACCAACGGAAATTTTCCTGTCTAGAAACCTGCAGACATGTGGCACGGAAATATCGCGCTTCGGTTCCGCGCGTTTCGCTGTAGTGGGCGTTACACCATTTGATTTCAATAGAAGCAGATAACAGAAGTTCTGTTGCCAAGTTTATACGCGTTTCCCCATCTCTTAGTGGGCGTTAAGCTTTCATTGGTCGAAGTTTCTGGAGTAACTTCTTGCGCAGACTGCTCCAGTGATTCCCGAGACATAGAATAGGCCTAAATCTGCCCCATATCACGCTTGATCCAATGAAGAAGCAGGTTTAAAAATAACTTCAACCAATCGAACGCAAGCAAAGAACAAACTTGTCATATTGCGATCGTAAATACCGTGAGGAGGACGAAACTGTCGTTAAACAAGCACACTTGCCCCAAATTTTACAGGTTTGTAACGAATTTGTTTTCCGTCCTGTATCAAGATACGAAAATTGCTGTAATAACACTGTAGCTGCTTTGAAACATTAGTTTTTTGCTTTTATCTTGAGAGACCAAGATAAACAGTCAATACAAAATGCTCCCGAAACTGCTCGCTAAATCAAACCTGTGACCAAACAAGTTTGATCGTCAACATTCCATTTTCGACGTTAACTCGCACATCCATCACGTGAATAAAAATCCATTAAGGTTTTGTCAACAGAACTCGGAGATGTTCAGTGGGCTTATTTAGGAAACTGAACACTGGGTAAACGAGTAAGGTAATTTCAGTTTGTTTGCTATTTTGAGTAGAATGCGCAATTTATCCGGCTCCTTGTTGAGATCAATTAGCTATGTAGTGGAGGCGGACCGGAAAGGATGGAAACTTGTTGCCACTGATAACCAACAGTGTACAAAGTGTAGAATAACAATTAAATGAGAATATTTTACTGTGACAACTGTTATTTAGTTTTGACAAGGTGTTTGCTGAAAAAGATTCGATTTCTCTCCTCCTTTAAGTAGGCTATAATAACAGAAATGATATCCACACTATTGACATGAAGTATTTTAAAACATAACCGTCTTTGCAGAGCGCGAAATCATTTTCAACTTGTTTGGGGCGATATCTTACACACATACACAGGCACGTTCGGTTAAATTTCAAAGTAACTTTTCCGAACTCTATTTTTTAAAAAGAATACTAAATGTTTTTATTGTTTAGAATGTTAAAGGCCTTCACCTGACGTCATTCAATGAAGGTTGTTAAATATCCAGAACGGATCCACCTGTACGAAGTTCGCCTTTTCCTGTATTAAATGCTGGGCTTCGCTAAATTTCAATTCAAATATTTATGCTGTAGTTATTTCAACGACCTATCACTAACAATGTAAACTTTCGTTTTAGTATCCGCATTAAAAGTAACTATGTTATTTCATTCTGCAATTCGGTGTTAGTTTTCGCATTTTAGTGCAAAAAAATGTGTGTTATTCTCATGAATACAAATTGTTACATAGAATAAAGCCTTGTAAGGTTTAGAAAAGTTGCTAAATTTTGTAACAACAAAATTATTTTAGGTCTATCACTGCGACAAAGGAGCAATCATTTGCAACGTCCACCCCGGTTGTACACCAGTCGTCACAAAGTTAGTCCGCTACTCCTTTAGTCGGGAACATGAGAATATTTGCAAATCATCAGGGCTTGCTGGGTAGAAAAGAAACACAACACTGTTTCAAAGTTAAAACGCAGTTTTATAATAGCGTATATTTCATAATAACTTACCAATAAAACACTAGAACATTCAATACTAACGTTGGACAATTCCCTCACATATAGCGAAAGTCGAGGTACATAATTAATTGCTTACTTTCAACTTATCGGCAAGAAGAAAACTCGAAAACCCCAAAATCTATACTTGAATTCTCTCCGTTTCCAAGTTCTTATTGATTCTTCCCCTTCACCTGTTTTCCAAAATCAGTCTGTCGTCAGGTGAGAAACATTCAGGTGGGTCCACTTCCTCTGCTGAGATGAGAAAGTGACGTCAACGCGAACAGATTTTGACGTATTTATGAACATATATAAAAGTTCCAACTACAACTGTATCAGACTAACTATAATTGTCTGTGACAACTTGCACATTATTTGAAGTAACAAACATTTTAAAAATCTTAACTTCTTACAAATATGAAACCTTCAAATCTCACGTTCGTTACACATTATTGATTACAATGTGTGCTCCATCGTATACTAAAATGAAATATTGACTGAATAATTCCGTGGAACTCTTTGAACACGTTTATATTTTGCATTCTCACAATAAAATTTGCTGTTTCTTGCCCTCTGCGCAAGTTTGTTTCCGTTCGCTTCCTCCAGAGATTCCATGGACAGAGTTTAGACATTTACTACCGACATTTCATTGAAAATTTAGGTTTTTGCGAACCGACAAGAGCAAGAAATGAAGAACACCGAACATTTAGTGCATGGCATATTTATTTAGTTTTGGAACACTGCAGTGTTGGTGTGGGTCAGAAAATTTCATCATTTTTTACATAGCTTATCACCTTGTTACATTCGCTGGCAGAGAAAGGAAAGTTTTTTGCAGCCACTCGCACAACACATACTGCAGTACAGCATAAGCCAGCCATCAATAGGCTTCTCCCTTTCACTTCTTCTTTCCCTTCTTGCCCTTGCCTTTACCTTTTCCTTTGCCCTTCGCGGCTGGAGGTTTGGGTATGTCCGCCAGGTTGTACTGAGTCGCTTCGGTGGTGAAGAAAACCGGTTTGGTCGGAACGTCGGGCCTGGGCAAGGGTGGAGTGTAGGGCTTGATTTCGACCAGGAGGTCTGTCTTCAGTCCACCTGGGGTCTCTTGCCTCCTGTTGATCCTGAAAGTGACGTCCTTACTGAACCCTGGCTGAGGTTCGATGTTGATCATATTGGTCGTTTCGTCCTTCACGGTTGAGATGTTGTAAGCGCCCGGTCCCATCCTGAGACCGGCACCCTTCGTTTCTCCTTTGGTAGACATGTCTCTCTTTCTAGCACTCGGGTCTCTGGGCCTAGTTGCAGATGTAACGAAGGTGTGTCAGGAGCCGAATCAGCAATTCCTTCCGCTCATTTTTGTCCCAACTGAGGATGTTTGGATTGCAGAAACGCTGGGAGCATTTTCCGGTAGAATTTGGTTTCAGAATGACCTGTAAGACATCATTTTATTGAGGTGGTCCGTTTCCCTAAACGGAAAACGACTTTGTCTTTATGCCATGTACAAATTATGCGATTGATTGGCAACATAAACTCTATTGTTCGTGTTTCTCCATTGTTGCCAGCTTCATTATATGTGCAGAAAGCTATCTGTGTTCAAATTTGAAGGTGGAATTCATATTCAGTTATTTGCTTATCACAGTACCAACGTCCCACTTATGTTGAACATATAATATGTAACATGTAAAAGAAGATTCAAAGATAAAATTAGTAATTAAAATATTGGACTTACAAGAAACAGTTCTCTACGTTCACGGATATAAATGTATTTTATTATACTTGTTGTGTTTTGGGTTCTTTCTGTTCTTCGGTAAACCAGGAAATGGAGTAAAGAATACGACTGAAGTTCCAACACAAACGAAAGTGTATAATTCACGAACACAATAACAGAATTAGTACAACAACATTCAATAACCAGGTCTGGCGTGCACTGATGATTCAGATCAGGTCTGGCGTATATGTGCGTATATGTTCAGTCGGTAAACGACAATAAATGAATAAATGCCAAACACAGTTTGCAGTCTCACTCAATAAAAGAGGAAATTTTACAAATATTTGCGGCTAAGAACACCGTAGGTATCAAAAAACATGTTGAAATAATATAATAAAGATAGTCTATTAAATTAACCTTGCATTCTTGCAATTGAGAGTTTCTGTGTACATTCAACCTGGAGAATGGCTTTAAGAAACGTGTTAACATGAAAATTTATTTTCTCTTAACAGTTCAGAACATAGAGTTGTATTACTAATTATTACATCATTAGAGACTCTCCTGTGTCTCAAATCAATAAAACAGCCATTTTTACCATTTACATTTGCACACTTTCCACTGCATCGAGTCCTATGATGAGAATTCCCAATTAAACTACCAAATCAAATGAGTTGGTGTTTTAAGTCCACTTTGTACACAGTAAGGCTAATCGGGACTGGACCTACAGTTTAAAGTGGGATCCGAACCACTATGTACCTCCACTGGGTATCGAACCCGGGACCCCTTCATTACAAGGGGTCCCGGGCTCGATACCCAATGAAACTACCCTCCAATGTCCACCGAATTAGTGGCGTCCCCGATGGCGCAGTGGTAACGTCGCCGCCTTGTAATCAAGGCGTCCTGGGTTCGATACCCGGTGGAGGCACATAGTGGTTCGAATCCAACTTTAAACTGTAGGTCCAGTCCCGATTAGCCTTAATGTGCATAAAGTGGACTTAAAACAACAAATCTATCAATCCGACGAATTAGTGTAGTATACATATTTTCTGATTGCCATTGAAACTGAAACATGTTAAAAAATTCTTCAGATTAAGCTTACCAGTTTTATACTTAGTTTTTCATGCCACCACACCAACCTGAAAGGGAAAAATCTGGGGAAATTTTAATAACATTTTACTCTTGTGGGACCATAAAGCTTCAGTGTATAATGGAAAATGCACAATCCCGGAAATTAAAGGCGGGATTCTACTGTACTCATTTTGTCTTATTTGTATCCGAGTTTAATTCTTGCCAGCGTAGATCTCTCAAAAATAATGGGACTTTCTGATAAAAACTGGATCTCCCCGTACAACATCTACAGACTTTCGTAACATGTAGCGTTAAGGACTCGCTGCGAACCCTAGAAAAACGTCACTTTTATGTCCTGTATATATTCAACCGTACGGCACAGATTCAATTCAAAGTTGCCACTGTCACTTATTTTTCTGTGAGATAATAAAACTAATATCGATAATATGCTCTGGAGACATCGTCATGCCAGCAGAGACACCGACTAAGCATAGTCATTGGGTTTAACATCTCAGTTTCAAGTAATGCATTTGTCACCATCCATACCTTATGTTGCAATTCTATGATTTTACATTAGATAAGTGTTCGGTATGTTTTCTAGAAGTCTTCATATTCAACATACCGGTTATTGCCTGCAATTGTTACGCTGTCAGCAGCGTTCTAAAGCTTTTGTCGGTGACAACCGTGAATCTATGACGCATACAGGAGAGAAAATGCCGTTTCTCAATGTTTTGTAGCATCGAAACGAGCCTTCAAGGATCAAAACGTTATTAAGGAAAGTTGTCTTGGTGCCTGCACGCTGCAGAAGTTTGTCGACGTTGTACGGGTACACCCTGTATGTGAATTTCATTGAATTAGTTGGTTATTGTACGTTTTCTTCCAGTTTTGACCAATCGCGAAGAATGGTGATACGATGAGAGGACACAACAATGGATTATCCTGGCTGCAGGTCCAGACACAAGAGACTCGTTAGTCTGCAAAATGTACTACAAGGTGTACTAAGTGGAAGTGAGGTTGACATTTGGGTGTCCCCCTCGTATGTGACTAAGAAAAAATACAAACCTTATTTCCACCCCGTACGAAATTCGTAGCACGCCACTGTCTATGGAAGATGCCAATCTCATATTTGTTTGGTACTGGTACTAGAAATATACACTTCTAATTTTACATCTCTTATCTTCGTATTTCTGGAACAGCTACAACACTTATCTTCTGGCGTGAATATCCAACTTAATTTTTATCTGAAAGACTTGAGCGTTCCTTCCCATGCAATTTCAGTTAAAAATAGCAGACGGACCGAAGTTGCATATTCCTTTATTTATGAATCTTCCTGTCCGTGAAGTGGACGTTTATCACTCTTTGCACTCTCTTCGCCTGATTTTTCACATCCGTAGAGTTAAAAAGAAAGTTGGAAACACTTCTCCGGGCTATCATAAATCTAGCTTCTAGTGTTGCCCACGAGACGAGACTTTGGCCTGTCTCGTCTCGTGGAGTCTCGTGGAAATGCTGTCTCGTCTCGAAAATATTCGTTTGTCTTATGACACATGGTCAATCTCGTCTCGTCTCGAATTTTTAAAAGCCTGTCCCGTCTCGTCCCGTGGGCAACACTACTAGCTTCTGACTTAATCCCTTCAGAGTGTTTTCCCACCACCTGAGGCGCATGGACCAGAATCATGACATCTATAAGAACCGAAAGTGGCAGAAGAGCGAAGTAAAATAAATCATATCAATCAATCGATGGTCTCACGTTGCCATGGTTACCTCTGTTTATTTCTCTTTCATCTATTTATCTATTCCTTTCTCTTTATTCCTCCCCACCCCCTCTCTTTTTATCGTACAGGCTATTCGAGTGAACAGGAGCGTATGCGCGCTCACCAGGTGACGATGCTCCTATCTTTGCGCATGCGCTCTGATATTTTCCCTCTGCGTAACGTAGATAGCATATTCTGATATGGCACTGCAGTTTTAGAGTCATATTTGACTAGGGTTCCCAGACGTCCCGTTAAATACGGTAACGTCCCGTTGTCCCTACAAAAGTCCTAGGGACAGCTTTCTGTCCCGTATTCCAACGATAGGAATCGTTGACTCAACCTCACTTACACCCAAAGAGTTTTTGAACGATGGATTTGTATGTATGCTGGTGCAGAAGTTGTCAACAGCTTCTTCTGAGTTTTCCTTTAATTCTTGAAGCTCTTATTGGGTCAAATAAAGTGCACGAACATGGTGATGGACAATTTGCACGGTAATACTCATGGATCCCACTCTACACATTTCATAATAAGAAACTCTTAGAAGCGTTGCAGAGAATCTAATTATGAGGGCGACTAAACTCCGCTGACTTGATGTTCTGCGAATACAACGAAACTCGTCGGGCAAATAGAAAATTCTTTTAGCTATCCATGCTAATACGAGACGCCAGTAAGACTGCTTGTTGCAGTTCTTTGTGGTTTCTGTTCGTAGATTTTTCATTTTCGACGGAAAATGCCGAAAAGAAAATGTGAATTTTTGTATGCATTAATATTTATGTCTCCTTTGCTGAAGAAAACTTTCAATTTGGGTGTAATAATCAGTGACAATGAGTGATAATACTAGAAAATTGAATTAAAGATAAAAAATTAACGTCATTTGGTGTGAAAAGCTCCATAAATACAAGTTCCCTTGCCCTATTTTTTTCATAGAAGATATAACCAGTAGTCAAGCTTTAAAACAAGGTATAAAACCCTATAGTAGATGGGGACCCCGCCAACGTCAATCGCTATTTAATATTCGCAATTCATTTGCACGTACTTATAACTAATTTGCACGGGTTTTAATTAATTTGCACGTACTTAGAATTCATTAGCAAGTACTTAGAATACTTTACATTTATGTATTTGCATGTTTATAACTTTTTATGAATATATATTTATTTATTTTATGAAAAATATGTATATAAAAGGTAATTAGAGGTACTAAACGGTATGCATATGATTTTATATTCATTACTGCAAAGTATGTAATGTATAAATCGATAATATTAATGTTTATAGTATTGAAAATAAGTTTTCTATGGTTTATGAACCGCTATGAATGGTGGTAATGGTACGAAAGAAGACGGTCCCGGTACTCGAACCTGTGATATGTAATATTATTAATTAGTACTATGTAATAATGCATGTTATTATGTTATAAAAGACGGTGGTTTCAGACGCTAGACAGAATACTGTCTCCGAATCTCGACTCGGCTGTGAAGGTAGACGAGAAAGGAATTTGGGGAAGTGCGGTGATGCCAGACAGAGAGAATGAATTAATATTCCGCGCAGGTAGAGGAGAAAGGAATTTGGGGAGTGTGCGTTCAAGGTCAAATGACGTCAGAACAAAGAACGAACCCAATTGACCAATGAGAGAACGCGTCGGTAGGTTTTCAGAACCGGTTTTTTTCCCAAGGTTAACCAGTACGCAATAACAGGGGAAAGCTATGCAATACTGTAGGGCCGGGGAGGGATTCAACCAGACAACAAAGGATGTCTGGAATGCGCAGCAATGGTCAAATTCTGAAGCTATGCGTTGGTTGTAGAACCGGTTTCCGCCGCCAATTAATATTCCGCTCAGGGTTGCCCCAAGGCAGAGGACGCTTTAGCGAGGGTTTTAGGGTAGAAAGCTTGCATGTTAGAACAGGTTTCTGTCAAAGTAGCCCAATGTTACCGAGAACACAAGAAAGAAGGATTTTTGGATACCCAATTAGATTGGAGCGAGAATTTTATTTTGAACAAGGAGAACGAAGCGTAAGGGTTTATTATCTGTACTAGGAAGAAGGGAGAGCTCTCAGGGACTGGGCCTACAGTTTTCACTATTTGCTTTTATCACGGGGTATCGAACCTAGGACCCATTGATTATTGACTTAGGTAGTAAATTTATGTTACTGTGTGCTATTTAACATAATTTTGAGTTTATTTTTTACCAAACTTTGACTTTATGTCAAACATTTTCACAGCTTATCCTTATTTTTACAAAAATAACACTATTTGTACTATTCAGGCAACATTTTTTATTAAATTTTGGACTCGCAAAGACATTTTTTCAACTTTTAACTTATTATTTTACAATTTTATGTTAATTTTTTTACCAAAATAACACTATTTGTACTATTCAGGCAACATTTTTTATTAAATTTTGTATTTACAAAGAGATTTTTTCAACTTTTAATTTATTATTTACAAGTTTATGCCTATTTTTTTACTCAAATAACACAATTTATACTATTCAGGAAAGACTTTTAGTTATATTTTCGACACACAAAGTGTGTGTTCTCAACTTCTATCTGTTTATTTCACAAGTCTAGGCTTATTATTACCAAAATAACACAATTCAATCTGTTCAGGAAAGACTTTTAGTTATATTTTCGACACACAGAGTGTGTGATCTCAATTTCTTTCTGTTTATTTCACAAGTTTAGGCTTATTATTACCAAAATAATACAATTCAATCTGTTCAGGAAAGACTTTTAGTCGCATTTTCGACACACAAAGTGTGTGTTCTCAACTTCTATCTGTTTATTTCACAAGTTTAGCCTAATATTTACTCAAATGACACTATTTATATTATTCAGGCACCATTTTTTATTACATTTTGGACTCTCAAAGACACACACACACACACACACACAGAGAGAGAGAGAGAGAGAGATAGAGAGTGAGATAGAGAGAGAGAGAGATTTTTTCCAAGTTTACAGTATTATTCTCTAGTTTACTCAAATAACACAATTTAGATGTGTTTTGAATTATATTTTGGATGCAAAAGTATGTTTTGACAAGTTCTACCCTCTTATTTTACAAGTTTAGGCTTATTATTACTCAAATAACACAATTTAATCCAGTCAGGAAGGATTTGTTATTATATTTTGGATGCACAAACAGATGTTTTCAACTTTTTTACTGATTTTTTTTGCAGGGTATGTATTAATTTGTATTTATTTTGTTTCGTATCATATATACATTTACAAATTTTTAATTTAGAGTTTAGTATTTATTTAATTTTTTTCAAAAACACTAAAGAAAAAGTACTTTTAGCTAAAATGTAAGCCACAGAATATATTATTATTATTATTATTAGGGTTTACTGATTTCCACTATGCTATTTTTGGTTCTGTATTTCTATATGTATTTATTTAGGTCAGGTTACGCCTGCTATGTAGGAATGTTTGTTTATTTTAGAGTTTGCTGAGTATTTTGTTACTTTTATACTAGGTAAAGTTTTCTAAATATATCAGGAAGGGCTCCATCCATATACTTTTGTTTTAGCTGTTTGGAGATGATGCGATCAGCATCACTCTCCATTTGCTTTTTATTTTATGTACCCAATTTTATTTTGAGGCTTAGTGAATTCTAGAGCTATTTATGCAGGAGAGAGGGCTTGAAAATTTTGATCTCAGATAACCTACTACTATTTGTCAGAGTATTTTAAAGGATATTTTATATTTATTATGTGCCACTAGAATATCAAAGCTTGCTTAATTTTTATGTCTGTAACGCTGTTATTGTATTTCTAGCTAAGGTTTACTGGATAAAGTACACGAAATGTTTATCATTTCGACTATTTACTTTTATACGAGGCCAAATTTTTAGTGTAACGAAAATTATTGTGTGTCTATAAAGACTGAAATTCTTTTACCGATGGGTCCATAACTGGACGCTTACCAACATTGTTCCTTTTTTTTTTTTTTTTTTTTTTAATATAACCATTTATCAATGTATTGACAATTCACAGGACAAGACGAAGTTCACACACGACTGACTATATGAACCATAGGTCCACTTGCTAAACTTTTTTTCTATGCTAGAAGAATAATTTAGCCTTATAGCTTTTTTCAAGGTATTTTGAAGTATAACTGGTTTTTTGGGTGCATCAACACTTGGGTTATTTCCATTTGGTTTATTACACTAGGCTACAATCACTATCTGAACACTGAAATCCTCTGATTGAAACTAAAAGCTTAGGCTGTAACTAGGGACTTAGCATGTATATCGACAATTTATAGGACAACACGAACCTTACAAAGGATTATAGGTGGCGTAGGACCAGACGCCAGAGCTTTGTTAATCTGCAAGAAGCACTTACAGCTAATATTACGAGGAAATGAGGTTGATTTTTTACTGTTTCACAAGAATGCTACCTTTTATACACCCAATATTTGGTTTTTCAAGTAACTACATGTACCAGAAGCACTTACAGGCCAACTCTAACTAGACTTCGACTTATTCTATATCAGGTGCTAAATTTATAAAGAACTATGATTGTGTATATTTCTGAGGAAGTACGCAAAAGCAGATTACCCGATTAAAGTATCTGAAAAACAGATTTTTCTATGCAAGTATATTTTTATTGACTGGATTATTTAACAGATCAAACAGGAAGACTGCAAAATTCATTAAATGTAGTTCTATAGTATAGGTGGTTTCAGAGATATAAAAAGAACAAATATAAGATTTCGCTTTTTTTGCTTCTGAGGCTAATCGCGACGCTAAGGGTAAATGGCGAGGAAATGTAACGGAGGAGAAACAGTCCCAAAAGTTATGGGCTGCATGTAAGTTAATACCACAGAGATATTACAGTAGGTGTAGGTTCTACCACCAGAACTTTTCTATCATAATAATACTGGTTATGCTGTACTGTTAGCTAAAGATGCTGATATTTGAGAAACTTAAAAGCTTACTCACGACTTACTGTTGCAAAAGATCCGATGACAAAATTTAAAAATTGTAATCGGCCAGACAGGGACTCGAACCCTGGACAGATAGGTTAAAATCCTTACGCTATACCAACTAAGCTATCTGGGCACAAGGTATTCTTTTCTTCAAAAGTTTGTTATGTTAAGAAATATATTGAAACAATTGAGAACACTGTTGGTCTGGTTCGACAGAGAAGGAGACAACATTTCCAATTTTTTACAGACTGGGTGTATTTTCCACTATTGAGGCCTTCACTATATGTAATTCGAAACGCTAAAGTTCAGCTAGCTTCCAAAATTGAGGTAAAGATTGTGTTTGACGAGATTAACAAGTTACAATTATATCCAGTTACGGACAAATAAAGCTAAAACTCTCAGATTTACTCTACTAGCCAAGTTTTAGTAACATTTTCTTCACTTTAGTACAAATACCAAAGAAATAGGTATATTTTATTTATAATTTGACAAAATGTACTAGTATTTAATTCACAAAGTTAGGTAAAAAACAGTATTTTTAAAAAATATTGTTACTGCCTTCAAATTTTATGTTATTTAGCCACTAACAACTGGTTTACACTGTTTGGCATCTTTTAAATAGGAAAAGAAGGAATTATTTGTTTAGTATTTTTACTACTTTATATTTATTTA
The DNA here is from genome assembly GCF_977018435.1 of Lepisma saccharinum. Taxonomy (NCBI): domain Eukaryota; kingdom Metazoa; phylum Arthropoda; class Insecta; order Zygentoma; family Lepismatidae; genus Lepisma; species Lepisma saccharinum. The sequence goes on along the minus strand of NC_139236.1, from coordinate 59,523,137 downwards.
AGAAAACAATTCTACAGTTTAACTTAATTTTAACAAATTGTTACTAATTTATATATCAAAGTTATGTTATTTAGAGTGTATGAAGGCGTATAAAGTTAATATTTGTACTTATCAGTGCAACTAACAATTATATTTTACACACAAAAGATGATGTTTACAGTTAAATTACTTGAATCAGAGAATAATATTTTACAGTAATTGATTCATTCAGCACTAGTCAGTACTTTTATGCATCAGAAAGTTTTTTTAATTTTCTATTACGCATGCTATTTTGGGCTATTCTTAAAATGTATTTCTAAGGCAAACTGGTTTAATTTTCTGCTTATAATGCAAAGTTGACATAGTTTTCGCACAATGCATTGTACATTTGTTATACTCTCTACTTACAATCCAAATATTATGCTTATTTAATGTATAACTAACTAACTCTCTAGCCTTTTTAAACCCGAAGGTTCATGGGTGCAGCAACACATGCCTCTCATCTGTTCCTGTCCTAAGCAAGATCTATATACTCCTTTCCTTCCCTACCAATTTCCTTTAGGTCCATCTCTACATTATCCCTCCATCTTTGTTTTGGTCTTCCTATTGGTTTTTTACCATCAGGTTTCCCAACAAGAATCCTGTATACTTTTCTTTCCTCTCCCATTCGTACCATATGATCTACACACCTAATTCTTCTTGATTTAATCATTCTAATAATATCAGGACATGAATACAAATTATGTACTTCTAAATTATGTAATCTTCTCCACTCATCTGCCTCCTCATCTGTTTTAGGCCCAAATATTTTCCTAAGGATTTTATTTTCAAATACTTTCAATTTATGTTACTTTTTCAATGTAAGGGACCAGGTTTATTTAACTTTTATTTTTTGTAATTAACAAAAATTAAAAGCTTATACTGTAGTTATTATATCTTTTTCTATCAGCTTATTTTGAAATTAATATTATTAGTTATAGTCTTTGATTTATAACTATATTGCTTTTTATCAATTTATCTAAGAGTACACGCAGACAAACACATGTGTACACACTTTTATGTAAATAGATATGCCTTTTTTCAATATTTCAGTAGAAAATTCCAGTTACTCAAGTAAGCTACATCATACGTAGTACATAAGAAGAGCAAATTAACATCATCAGCAGTAAACCATCATGCAACTTCTACCTGCTGAAACAACTAAATGAGTATAATTTATCAGAAAAAATGCCTACGTTTCAGCCTAATTTACCTCTACATTAATAATACTACCAGAATACTAAGGCTTCAAAAGTGAACACTAAGAATAATGCTCAGACTAAAGTATAGGGCATCTTGCAAAGGATTATTACTCACTACATCTACAAGTCAATAACAATTATTCTAAATAATACGAACTTGGACAAAATATAGTCAAATACACAACACAAGA